>NC_054057.1:94579243-94904957 GCF_017639655.2 Falco naumanni | reverse complement strand
TTGTAATGGTCTCTACATCATCATTTCCTCGCCTTTCTTCTTCCATTTGCCTTCTCTGATAGCTACTGTTACATGTAAATGATCTCTGCTTTGCAATAAAGTAGGTTTTACTTTCAGCCTGTGGGACTAGATAGAAAATAATAAATCGGTGAACAAGAAACTAAAACTACTGAGTTAGTGCTGCTCTTCTAATGCAGGCAGGTGGTAGCAGCCTTGTATCTTCCACCCTCCCTGCTCTGCAAATTCCTTCTCCCTGCTCTGCAAATTCCTTTAAGAATTAATCTGGACTAGTGTGCTTGCCCAGCCCTGCCGCCTCCCCCCCAGTGTGTTGCAGTAGACTGCTGATGAAAACAAAGATCTTCACTAAATGAAGTTGTGCCCTTTCTCCCAGTTGTATAGGAACTGGACTGCCTGTTCTTACTCTGAGCCAAGGTCCTGCCGTTGAGTGCTGTACAGATATTTATTATTAAAATCAGTGCCTCCCACAACAGCTTGCAACTCCCCTCAAACAATCAAGTTTGTTTAATAAGTGGAATTTGTCTGTATTTTCACCTACTCCAACAAGGCTTCTCTGTCTTGCAGTTCAAACTTAACTACTTAAACTGAACTAATTTCTTCTAGGCCTTTGTTGCCATGTGCTTGCTAAAAATTGGTTTCTAAATCTAACAGTATTGTAAGCTGTACTGGATTTCAGAGTGCCACGTCTAAGAGAGTCTTCAGCCTCTTTGGGCATAATGTCTTCCCTGCAGCTTGAGCTTTGATGTCTCTTTCCTTTATCACTTCTTATTTAAAACACCAACTGCCCATCTGCACAACCCCAGCAATCAATGTGTGTGGTTGTTTTGAGTTTTCTTTCTCCCCCCCCCTCAGACCACTACCCTAGCTGACGTGCTTGCAGTGATTGCCTTGCCAACATGAAGACTTCAGAGCAGCAAAATGCTTAGTTTCTCTAATGCCTAATGAAAGATTAAGCACGAGCATGCAAAACACATTGCTTTAAAACATATGTTGCATCATAATGTTAATACATAGCTTCATAAAGATCTGGCAATTCTGAAGAAATGAATCTGTTTCCTGTTCTCAAAGCAATGTAAGTGAGCAATAGTAAGTAAAGAAGCATCATTAAATCTGCGGATGCTCAGGGCTGTCACCTGGGATGACATGCCATATATAGTTTTTAAGTGCTGCTTCTAGCTACATCTGTATAAACTCAGTGAAGCTGGAAGTATGGGAAGAGGAGACTCAGAACTTTGAACTTATTTAAATCAATACAAATGAGGAAGGAAGCATTTAAAAGTTCTAACCTGCCCACCACTTGGAACATGATGGAGCAAAAGGTCTTCTAAAAGGGAATTTTCATGCTTATTGTATGTAATGGCCTAACTGAGCTGCTTCAAGTAAAAAAATGTTCTCAATGACTGCAAGTCTGATGCTTAGTGCCTTTGTTCAGGCTTGCTTGGTCACGTGCAGAAGAAACAGATGTGACAGCAACTGCTGAATAATCACTCTGAGACAGTCATCTAAAATGGAGATGACTTAAGGATGAAGCTAGCTTGCTTTTGCTTTTTATGTGGCTATCCTATTTCTGGGCTCATGCTGCTAGAAGCTTCTTGTCTCACACAAAGGATGCATCTTGCCCTTTTTTTTTCCCTTACGCTTTAGCTGTATATTCTCTCAGTAACCGCTCACTTCTGCTATAAGGCTGCGCACAACTGCAGATAGGAAATAACCTGACAAGAAGAGGTGATGTAGTAAGTCACTGGAAGCAGAGCTCTTTGGGCTTTCCTTTCTTGTGATGCATGAAAAAGAAATGTCATTTTTATACCAAAGAAATGTGAATCTGGTAAAAAAAAAAAAAATATATATATATATAAAAAAACCCCCATATTCTGCTTTTTCTGCCCAGAGGTAGCTGCCAGTACTACTTCCCACACAACTGCACCCCCAGCTGCTGGCATCTCAGCTGTATTCTGATACTACTTCCACAGATAGTGTCCAGTGGGGACATGTGGCACAGGACAATGCCTGTGTCCTGCAGCAAGGCAGGATGTTTAATGTTCTTTATTTTTCCCATCTCTTTACTTTGTATCAAAGCAGATGTTGAAGGAAACCTAGTCTCTGAAGGGTGGTAGGAGTGTGATTGCATGTCAGCCTACAACACTGCTGGAACTGAATCTAGGTGACAGCTTTTTCTTGCCAGTTTGTCCCAGCTGTAGTGAAGGTCGCAGCATCCTACCAGGGTTATACCTTGTTCATCACAGAGAGCAATGAAGGACATAATGTGGTTAAGGTGCTCTGGGTGACTAGCACTCCCAAAGTGCTATGTAGTCCTGCTGTACTGACTCCTTTCAGGGTTGCGAAAGTCAGTGGTTTTCTTCTCCAACCCCAAAAGAGTTTTTCTTCCCCTAAGTCATCTGAGCAGTGTAAACTCAAGTTACCTCACTGCTGCCACGCTAATAGTTCTGTGCATTACATTTTTAGGTATTTGAGAAGTCTCATAAATCCCTGCTAAAGGGAATTATATTTAGAAAGTATCTTGTAACATACTTAATGGCTGGTCACTTACCTTGTCTCCGCAGCTTTGAAAGATTTCCAGCCTGAGCATGAATTTGGCATACTGTGTTCTGATCTTTATGTAAATAAGATCAATATCAATGTTAGTGGTTCCAACTATAACGTGACTTCTAGGGCTGTCATACAGCCCTTTTTTTTTTTTTTTTTTCCCAAACACTAGTGTTCTAAAATAACATGTCTGTGTTTTTTCCTTTTTAGTCTTTAGCTATTGTGTTAGCGAGAGCAGTGTGCCAACAGATCTGAGCAAAACTGGATAATGGAGGTCTGCCTTCCTGAAAAATGGCTTGGCTGGAAAAGAAGCTTCTATGTACAGATTTCTCAGAGAGTCTTTAGATAGTGCTGTGGGCGAGTCAAGCAATAAAGGGGAGCTTGGCATATGACACCCTATCCAGTACTGTAATCAAGAGTACTGAAGTCTGTGGACACATGGCTGATAATTTGAATACCAGTTTTTAGTAGCAACTGCTATCCCCATCTGTTTTCATGTGGCTCTGAGTGACTTCATGTGATATTTATGTTCACTGTTTCCTTGTACGCGTTGGAATGCAGCCCACTTCAGAAAACATGTAATTCAAATAACTTTCCCCAGGGAAGTGGGATCTTTTGAATGCTTTTCTGCTCCTCTCCCCGCCCCCCCCCCCCCCCCCCTCGCCCCTTCATATCCCTTACAGCTAGTCAGTTACACAGAACCTGTGTAATACCAGAAAGTGTTATAGAGCAGAGAAGTCTTTGGTCTTTTCCTCATAAATATGGAGGCACTGCTCTTCTGTACCAGTTTCTGAGGTTGTAATGAAAGTAGAGGGAAGGGTAGGGAAGATAAAGCTTTGAGAGTATTTATTAGACACATGAAAAATGTAGAGCAAAGCTCTGCCTAGCCCTTTGTTACTTGCAGGAGTATCTTGTCCATAGATTTGTGGTGACAAAAAATTGGTTGCTCTGAGTTGTCTGAGTAAGTTTGGTCATTTCTGCTGCAAGATAGGTGTGATATGGAGGTAACTTCTACTTTTAAGAATCTCCTGTGTTCAGTAGTTCCTATGCAAGCCAGTCACTAGTGCAGTCCAGTCACCCTTCTCCTGCTGCAAAGGAGCACAAATTAAACTGATTTCCTTCCAGAGCAATGCTGTTCACATTTTCCAGCCTGGAAACTTTAGATTGACAATTCAGAGCTAAATATATTCTGGCTGGCTACAGGGAGTGACTCAGATGCAACGAGCAAGTCTGCCCTATCACCACTTCCAAAAAGCCCTGTTGGCTTTTCAGCATGAGTAGCAGAAGCAGGTGGGGAACTGGTCTGAATTTTAATCTCTTTTCATCCAGTTGTCCCATCTCTTGTTGGCACAACTGACTTGAAAGAGTCAAGAGCCAGTGTCTGCTCTGAAGTAATTCTTGGGGGTTCTTCCTGCTCTAGGAAAATACTCTCTGGCACTACAGGTAGAGTGTTGGCATACCAGTCCAGCAACAAATTTCTTCTGCCTGTGCCGGATGTGAAGCACAGACCACAAACCATAGCATCCTCCTCAGCAGTGGGGTGGAGTGGTGAGTCATTGTGCCTGTTAGCTTTGGAACAGTAAGACTGACTGCAAAGCCTACGAGAAGAAATCTTGACTACCTCTGGCTTTATCATGGCAGTTATGCTGCTGTTGGTTGTAACAGCTCAGAGCCCTCAGCTGCTGTAATTAGATCAGTGCACGTACAAGCAAGTAAATCAGAATGTACATGAAGTGACATAACTTATTGCTATACAAGTGAAATATAAGAGAGCCTGGACTTTGTGCATGTACAGAAACAAACCAAGCAAATTTTATTGCTGAAAGTCTGACTCTAAACAAGCTCTAAATACTTTGGAAGGTGGTTTTGAGCAGGTGATGTTCTTGCCCTGGTCCAAAAAAGGGACTTACTGTTTATAGTCCAAAGCTGATCCACTTGATGGCTTGGTTTGCTTGGTAACTCTGATAACAGTAATAGAACACAAACCTCAGCAGTGACTCTTGCCAGGCCTGGCTCTTCTTCCTACAAGACCTTTATCCCATACTCCGGTTCCTTCTGACTCTCAAGGCATGCTTCCTTGAGCCTGGGCTTCCATCTGTTGTGCTGATGGTGGTAAGCTCCTTCTGCAGGTACATAAAATTATTATATTTGGGTGTAAACCAATAGAAAAGTTAAATAAGAAATAGTGAAATAACTTGCTTTACTCAAGGTTTTCCTACCTTACCCGTTTTGCAAACCTAGACAAGATAATAAGAAAAGCTAGTTCATCTGAAGGCCTAGACTGAGCCTGGTTTTGGTCGTGCGTAGGGAAAAGAGCAATCCCTTGAGCAACTAGTTATCTCCATCTGCTCTTGGGATTTCTAACTCTGGGTCTGATATCGACTGAAAGTACAGGTAAGGGTCCTAGTGGTAAGTACTTCTGTTGATGAGGTGCTGCAGGAATTCTCATTATCCCAAGCTATGCTCAGGAAGAGAATGTAAAGACAATGATTACCTGAATTCACTGCTAAGAGTTGCTTGTTCAGTTGTACTTGCTGCTTTATTTAGCTTCTGCCTAAAAATCTGAGGTTGATAAAGGTCTTGACAGCAACAACTGAGTTTTTAATGCCTTACCTTCCTAGTAATGAGTTACCAGTGAGCTAGATGTTTGCTATATGGACACAAGTCATGAAGGCTCTTAAATGGGGTGCACTTTTTTTTTTCTCTCCAGATTTCTGAGTCCCCTGAATATGCTTATTGGCGGTACTGTGGTGGTGCTGGTGTTCATGGGGTTTGTGTGGGTATCACACAACAAGGATATACTCCGCAGACTGAAGAAGCAGTACCCAACCACATTTGTAGTGGTCATCATGCTGTCTAGCTACTTCCTGATTTCCTATCTGGGAGATGTCATGGTGTTCATGTTTGGGATCACGCTTCCTCTCCTCCGTAAGTATTTTTCCTTTCCTCTGGGAGGCTAGGGCCATGTGACTTGTAAGTCTGTAGACTTGTAAGACCTGTAGACAGGTAAGTCTGCAGAGTCTGAACTGGTGGTTGCCTTTACTATCTATTTAAATGATCCCAAAACAAAACTGTGGGGAAGGGGGCACAAAACAGCACAAGCCCTCTTTAACATTATTATTAAATGGGTACCTGTGGTTACTTAGGCAGTCATTAAGACTTCTTCCAGTGATGTCATGGCATTAGAGTGTATCTTAAGATGAATGCTGCAAAAACTATGCATTCTTTGGGCATTAACAATTAATAAGTGTGTTTCTGTCATGCAGTGATGTTTGTCCATGCTTCTCTGAGACTCCGAAACATAAAGAACAAGCTGGAGAACAAAATGGAAGGAATAGGCTTGAAGAAGACCCCAATGGGCATCATACTGGATGCTCTAGAACAGCAAGAGGATAGTATCAACAAACTGGCTGACTACATATCTAAAGTGAAGGAGTAAGCAGCTGCAACACAGCATTTTTACCTGTTGCAGGAGTGTAGTTGCTATTTACTATTGTTCAAGCTTGCTTTCAGTTTGTGTACAAAACAGGAAATGCACGTGGTACAGATTAATAGTTGCAGGATACAGGTATTCCAAGCATCTTCAGGGCTCCTCTGAGAACATAAGAGCAGCAACTTTTTCTATTGTATAGCAAAATGTTCTGGTGTTTACACAAATACATACTAACTTAAACGTGTTTGCTTGTCTCTTCTTCTGGGGGGTAGAGGAGGAAGAGATGGAAACCTTTGGAATGCAATCTCTTAAACTGTCTTGTAGCAAATTTGTCTATTAAAAGTAACACACCTTTCATCTCAGCTCTACAAGGTGGCAGTTTAGCAGTTTATGCTGGGTAGCACCCTCAGGCTGGCATCATTCAAGGTGAGCTGGAATGTATCAAAAGTAGGTATCTCTTGCATCCTCCACATCCCTCACTCAAGTGGTCTGTATTGAGACCACGTTTGATAGCTTAACTGGCAAGCAGTAAAACTGTGCAATACTTGTAACAAATATGGGTTCCTGTCCTCGCCTCACATTCCTCCTTTAGCAGTCGGGAAACAGTCTAAATAGATCTAAGCATGAAGAATATAGCTGGCACTGTGCCTCTGTCAGTTCCAGTAAAAAGCACCTTTGGTCTCTTTAAAATCTTGATATAGAGGAACCGCTCCTCTCTGCGGGAGAGTCAAACTTCCTGCATACTAGTGTACTGTGGCCAAGCATGGGAGAAATAAAAAGTTTTCAGATATGTTGGACGATCTAGGTTTCTACCCTATTGATGTTTTTGAATACTGCTACTTTAGGACTTACCTTGTTCTGCTTTAGTCTGTATAGGCTGTTTTGTAGATGGAGGTGTATGTGTGTTCTCGAGCGTGGGTTATCTTTTTCTTTCTTCTGAACCAGAATGCAAAGGTATAAGTAAAACATGCATCTCACTGACTCTGTACTTCTGACACCCTTCAAAGGAATAAACTGGATTTCAGGTTTACAAGTAAAAGCAATAAATGTCAAGATGCAGTTCTTGAAAATCCATTTCAAATTCATGAAGATATTTGCCTGTAACAACCAAAAGTGGTGTGGGGGATTCTTTTATATATATATATTTTAACTTAACTGCTGGCTCTGATGGAATAATCTTGATAACAGGAGCTTACCAACAACAGGGAGGGAAAAAGTTGTCCAGGTGACACTCCATTTCAAATGTTCTTGCATTTCTCTTTTCTAACAAAGTAATTAGTTTAACAAAAAGGCAAGGATCCTTAAAGTTGAAGCTTTTATGTAACTTACCATGCTGTTTCCATAGTGAACTCTGTAGAAATCTGAACATGTCATTCCATTAAGTGTTAAAGTGATCAGTATTTATTGAAAATGTCTGTATATTCCAGCTGAAGAGTCAATGGGCTGTTCCTCACTTGTAGCGCATGGTCTTTTTTGAAAACTGTTTCCACACTTAAAGAACGTAGTAGCTTATGACTTCATCATTACTGTAGAATTTTAAAAACTGCACAGTTAAAAATAAATTCTAATGGTGATTACTGAGCGCATTTATTTCAGGTTGGGGAAAGGGGTTGGAAGCTTGAGCTGGTCTCTGTTTGTACGGTTGGTGGAACTCCCTGGAGTGGCGGTGGGAGACCTGTTGTCACCCTGCTGCAAGCCCATGCTTGAGATTAAGCTGCTCGCTTTGAACGCTGAAGTGTCTGAATTGACTTTGTTGAGGCACGAGGGACCTCTGAGCTGCAGGAATATTACAGCCTTGCTCTTGCTCCTTACAGAGGAGTAGTACTTAAGGCATTTGCTCATGCTCCTTCAGTCTCTTATATAACTTTACTTTACTTAACAGGGATTTTTCATTTCTTTTAATTACCTGAGAGGGATTTCTGCTTCTAGGATTACTGGGAGCTGTACCTTGAGCAGTACTAGGAAGCCAGCTCTGCTGCAGTCAAACTACTGGTGTGATCTCTTACTGAGCTGCCTCCCTCCTCCTGCGATGGCTCAAGAGGCTGCTGGGTGGGAGCACGCGGGTCAGAGCAGGGCTTCACAGGTCCTGCTGTATATTCCCTGGGAGTACCTGGCAGCTGCGGCAGCACTGCTGCTTTGGCTGCTTCTGCTGTAGCGGTAGTTTGCGCCTGGCAGCTTGAGTTGGAGATTATAAAGCACTGTATTATACTTTCCTTTGTCCTTCCGTGTCCCAGCTGCACTAGCCTGGCCTTGAACCCAGTGTAGAGAGCAGTGTGCTGCTCAAAGAGCTCTCGGGGAGAGAAGAGTTGCTCATTGCACTTGTCATTTGCTGCTGTTCTCCATGCGAGGGCTTGGATGGAAGTACCAAGTTCCTTCTCTTTCCTGCGTTTATCCTTTACAAAGAAACAGGGCTGTATGAAACAGGTGCAATGGAAATGTTACTTCCCTTTTAATGACTCTCCCCTCCCCCTTATGTGATACTGAAAAACTTACTTGCTATGTGTTAGACAATACATCAACCAGGTTTCCCAGGTTGTTACAGTTGCGATGTTACAGCTGCAGACAAGCAGAGCCGAGAAGGAGCTTTACAAGTTTGGAAGATGGGAGATTTGAAAGAAACCAGGTAATAGACACAGAAAGGGCAAGGACAAATGAAAATTTGAACTAATGGTAGTGGAGTCCACCTTGCATTCAGAGAGGTCTCAGACATTGCTGATACTACAGGACTATTATAATAAACATGGGATGGGGGAGCAGGGTAGGACTGGGATTTAGCTGCCAGGGGAAGGTTGCTAAGAGTTACAGGCAGGAGCAACTCACCTGAAAGAAATCCTGCTGGGAGCTGCAAAGATGTGCCTTTTGAGCACGTGTATCAACCACTGGAAGGCAGGGCAGCTGCATGTTAGCAAAGAGAAAGGCTTTGTTCTTTCCCTGTGCCTTTAGCTGTAAAAACCAAACAAAACCCCAAAACAAAGTGGTCTCTCATGGATGTGTTCCACAAGAGGGTGACTTACCTGTAGCTGCTTTATAAAAAAAGTTTGCAGCAAAATATCTGATGTGATTAAAAGGGAAGGAAAACAATTTCACAAAAATCAAGGAAGAACTGAAGTTGTGTATATGCAGGTTTAACCCCACCCAGCCCTTTTAGAGGTGAGACATGCTCTTCACACCCCGTACTAGGACGAATGATGTGTTTCTTAAACCTCTGGCAGAGAGAGGGGGAAGGCTTATCCTCCTGCCACATGAACAGTGTGGAGAGAGACCCGAAACAACATTTCAGTGAGCTCCAAGGTCACTGTAATTAAGGAATACATCATGGAGAGAGATGAATCTTGGGGAAAGATATCATTTATATGCTGATCAGGTACAATACCAACTTGACTATGTTCTGAAACAGAGGTAGTTTGAAACCATCAAGCCAAGGCGTTTGATGTACCAGAGCAGCTGTTCTGTTCGGTGAGCATCTTGTTAGCCATGGAAGTGCTGCACACAACTTAACGAGAGAGCTTTATTTTATTTCTGTTTCCTTAGCCTAAAAAATGAAGCTGTGTACATGGAAACCAAATACATTTCTCATGGACAAGAGAAGAATAAGGGAGCATGTGTGTGAAAAGAAAGATAAAGCACAGCATGTTCCTGCAGAATCTGGCAGCAGAAGGACAACGTGGAAGCAGAACAGTTTGCTGACAAACTAGAAAGACAAGGTTATTGATGCCTCTGAGAAAATACTCCCACAACAAACTGGAGCCTCAAATCCACTTGGCAGACAGATGGCAGCGGGACTGTTTGATACCTGATGGAAACACTTAGCACTGACTTTTCCCATGCCAGCCATTTTCACCACACTTACAAAAGTGTGTATTGCAAGCTTTGTTCCCAAAGAGTCGTATATACCACCTGGGTTCTGCAGAAAACATCTGCTGAAACAGTTGTAAGCAAAACTTGAATAGTCTTTATTCCAAGTTGTTTTATCCGGGTCAGTCTGGTCTCTCACTCCAGCTGCTTTGGCAATGGCACCTGGACAAGGACAGTAAGTATTAGGAGGAGGAAATTTCTCAGTCTTATTTCCCAAGCCAATTTAGTTTAATATAAACCTTCAGAAACTGTAAAAATATCAACAGTATAACAGCTGGGAGCTCCAAAGGGCTGCGTCCGTTTGGGAATTTATTTTGGGTTTAGTTCCCCATTTGCTGTTTGTGATGCTTAATGCCCAGTAAATCAGTTTTCAAGCAGCAAGTCCTGCCACAGAGCGAATAAATGCCCAGCTTGGCTCAAGCAGTAAAACCCCATTTTAGAGATGAAGCTGAGGATATCGAGGGAAATAAGGAGTTACCACATAAGGGGGAGTTACTGCAGGCAGGCGGGAGTAGCACTGTAATGCCCCAAATCCAAGCCACGTAGCCTGATGACAGAGGACAAAAAAAGCCCCAAAAAAGCCCAAAACCAAAAAAAAACCCCCAGCAACCAAAAACCAACCCCCAAACCCCACTATGTGTCCATTGCTTCATCTCTTTGTGGGCTGTGATAGCATTGTTACCTAGCCCATTTAGGATGGGCCATGAATTGATCCCTCTGCCCCAAACCCCACAGCCCTCGTTTATAAAAGCCTCCCATGGTTTTTGGGGGGAATGGCTGGGGTTCACTACTGCTCCCTGGCAGCTGGCAGCACCTGGATTTCCTAATCGTTTGCTGTGCAAAATGAAGGCTGTGCCCAGCAGAGCACCACAACCCCAAAACTTGGTTTAGGGGCGGAATGGTCATGTTAAGGGTGGACCAGGGTCAGAAGGCACTGCAGAACCTGCCCCTGCCAACATTTCAGGACAAACTACTCTCTCTGGAATTACTGAGGGAATAATTATTTCTGTGTAGGTATAAATGAAAGCAAAATGTGGCCCACTGTTAAAATACTAAACAAAATATGAGTTACAAAATACTACTTGACCATTTTTAATTGCAAAGGATTTTCTGCCCTGTCCCTCTAGTGTTAGCAACACAAACACATGCATCAACTGCACTAGCTACGAATAAATCTGTCAGCTTTTAGTATTTCTTGAATGATGGTACAATGCAAGGAACTATAACACTTCAGGAAAACAAAAGGTTAAATCTGGTGGCCAGCATTTTGAGAAGTGGCCCATGAATTTGGTACCCAAGTAAGAGCCAGGCAGTTATTGCAGTTTGGGACTTGGATTCTCAAAACCACAATGATGTTGAGCTCACTGGAGTTGTGACCACTGAGCACTTTCAGTGGCAAAGATTTACTTGAAAACAAATATAAAAAAATGGTGTGGTATAACTACTTTCTTCTTATAACCTCGCTCCACTCGCTCCACCTTCACCGCTAATGGATCTAATTTTTTTCCTGTTAGCACTAGGCTACATTTCAGGGTGGGTATATCTGTGTGCCCCAGGTAAATTTAGCTCCGATCCTCCCTGCTTTTTATCAGCTTATCGACAATTTTTTCAACCTGGTATTTTTTAAAATAAAAAAAAGAACACGGTTTGGGCCTTTTGCCACCAAGAAGTATTTCAGAGGACCAACTATTTTATCTGAAATGTTTTTAGGCAACTGTAAAAATGCGTTACGTCTTCAGGCAGCCGAGAAAAAGCATCTTGTACTCATCCTGTTGTTGCAAGTCAAAATGTAAGGCTCAAACACACAGAAAAATATTATAGCAAGGGTTTTTGGCAGTATCACCATTACAGATAGTAACTCTATAGAAAGAAAATAAATCTTAAAGAAATATACTAAATTTCCCCTCACACTAAAGCTTTTAATTTCATGTAAAGCAGCCCAACCACCAAAAGCGGTCCCGGACCACGACTGTACCGCAGAGCTTTGCCCCGGCGGGTGGGCGGCAGCACTGAAGGAGCCTGGCAGCTCCAGCATGATGCTGGAAACCCAGCTCCTGCCTTTGTGCAGGTTCTTAGGTGACTTAGGGGTTAAGCTACGTTGCTGCCAGTGTTTGGGTTTATCATATATGAAATGGGCTAAGTGATGGTGCTTTCCTGCTTGTGAGAGCTGAAGAAAAACACAGCTACTGAAAAAAGAAACATGGGTTTTATGGGGGACTGAGAACAGACTAATGTGAAAAATAATACCTGTTACTCTCCTGAAACAAACATCTTATAATGGCACTTGCCTATCATAACTAACAGGCTATTATTAGTAGCTAACCTTGAGTTTCTGTGGTTTATCTCCCAAGTAAATTTCCTTTCTTTCACTTTTACGGATGTCGACAAGGATGCGCGAGGCCCTTGCTGCCATTTCTGGGTGCCAGCTGTACCCTAGTTTTGCCCGGGGGAACCACCACCTGCATCCCAGGGATGGCAGCCTGATGCAAAACGATGACAAGGCACATCGGGTGCAGGTGCAAGCCCCCCTGAACAGTCGACATAACAAACGCCAGGTCGGGGGCGTACTGGGCAAGCGCGATTCCCACCCCTCAGCACCACCGCCGAGCACTCACCGGTTTAAGATAAGCGACGTTACTCTGACGAATGTCATTTAGTAGCTGATCTCTTGGGGTTATTTCAACCAGGGGAGGTGGCCTTCTCCTGGGAACGGGTTTAAGTGTTTTGATGACATCTCTGAGGTTGGTTTTCTCAGCAGGTTCAACGTACTCTGGCACAGCAGGTTTGCGCTGAATCTTCTTCAGCTTGACCACTTTGAAGCTGACGGGCTTCTCTGTGCACGGCTGCTCGGGGGCCGGCTGCCTCGCGCTCTCCTGCCTTTTGCTCAGAGACACAGCAGTGGGGACGGGGGGTTTGGGGGCTTGTGGGGGTTCGTGCATCCCCAGCTGGGGCAGTGGTCCCCCTAGCATTTCCCACATCCCTGGAGGCAACCCAAGTCCATTTTCCAGCATCGCTATCAACTCTCTCTGCTCTTTCATTTGCTGCTGCCGTTGCTCCTCTTGCCTCTTTTGCCTCTGCTTGTCCAGGTTTCTGCTGAGCAGGTTGGTCACCACCATCCTGGGCCCCGGCAATTCAAAGTGATAGCCCATTTTAAGGAGGGTGGCGTTGGCTTTCAGCAGCCTGGCGATCTCCATTTCTGCCTGGTGGCCCAGCATGCTCCGCTGGTTGTGAAAGCGGAGCTCCGTCAGCGTCTCGTTGTACTGCAGGCATCTCATGATAGCAACGATCCCTTTGCCAGAGATGAAGTTGGAATCAATGTTCAGCGTGGTGATGCTCCTGTTCTCCCGCAGCATGTTGGCCAGCGCAAACGCCACGTTGTCATCAGCCCCTACATTGGCCAAGCTGAACGTTTTTATGTTTTTATTCTTTTTCATAGCATTGACAAAGTCTATCAGCATTTCTTTGGGGATGTTTTCTATGTTGTTCAGGTTGAGCTCTTTCATGTCTGGGTTGTTTTTTCGGACTTTCTCCAAACTCTCTTCTAAATTGGTTTGATTTCCTGAAGGCCTGGCACTTAGCTTCATGAAGCTGGTATCCAGTGCTAACTTTTGGGGGATGTTTAATTTTGATATTTTCTTTTCATTTTCATTTGGCTTTTGTGTGATTTCTCCTGATTCTGTGCCTGGTTTCTTACTTATCCGATCGCTGTGACGGTTCTCATCGGTGCAAGTCTCCTTTGTTTCCAATTCAGGCTCATCTTCCTTTTCCTCCTCTTCTTCCTCCTCTTCCTCTTCCTCCTCTTCCCCTCTCTCCTTATCACTTCCATCTTTCTTTGCACCCCCAAACTGTGTTCCTGAGTTGGACAAGTGCTCATTTTGGTACCGTCTCTCTTTTCCCTCTGCTGCTGGCCCCCTCCCGCCGGCCACCTCGCCGCTGCCGCCGGCCCTTCCTTCCACCTCCTCCGCAGCGCTTCTCTGAGGAAGACAAAACCTCACAGCTGAAATAATTGAACATGGCTTTGTTACATTAACTTTCTGCTCAAATAAGCATGTAATGGCTGGATTTAGATACCTCTATGCCCATACATTATAGAATAACCCTCAAAAGTGTCATTGCCTGTCAGCCAGGGCTGTGCTGGCTTGCCTGGGAACACAGGGACAATTGCTCTTAAAGTGGCTGCAAACCAGTTTCTCATCTTTGCCTTTAAAATTAAATCCTGACAATTAAGTCCTGTACATATTTAATGGTATGTTAAGGTGGTTCTTGAACCCTTCTGGGAGTTAAGAGTCTCTGATCCGAAGTGTCTTTCTGGATTTTGCATAATTTTTATTGTTTCCTCGACAAAAGAGAAAGTTTATTTCCTATGCTACAAACCACTGCAAATCAGTGCTAACTGCTGGCTGTTTGCTCAGCCCCAGGAGGAGTGAAGGAGGCACATTGTAACAACAGTGGAGTCATCAAGCACATGAGACAACAAGGCTCTGGTACCTGCTGGAGCATCACAGCTAAAGGAGCATGTCAGTGAAGATAAAGCAAAACATCAGCTCAGTTTTATTTTGGGTCCAGAGGTAGGGAACTGGACTCTAAACACAGCTGTTGCAAGGCAGCGGGGCTTCTAGCATCAAAATAAAATTATTTGCCAACTCCCACCAGCTCCAGAGACCTTCCTAGCTGAGATTTTTTTTCAAGCATTTTTTTGCAAGTGGATCCTCCATCACTGAGAAATACGGATGAAGCACTAATAAAAAATTTTCCCAAAAGGTTTGCACTTGTTCGGGCAAGGCAGTGTCATAACTTGTGGTTCACCTACAGTCAGATAAGACTGTGGCAGTCACTTCTGCCCTCGAGGCTGCGGTTCCCATTTGCTGTGGTAGTGGCTGGATTTAGCACCCGATCGCTTGACCAGTTGCAAATGCAGCAGGCAGCTCTACGCTCACATTCTAAGTTTAACCTCAGAAGTGTTAGAAAAACTTGTTTCTTTGAGGGTAAAAGTGTTGCACGGGAGGGAAAAAAACACAGATTTCTCCCCCTCCCCAGAGGCAGCCCATGAAATCTGCCCTGGGAAGTCTGTGATGAACTGTTCTGCTGCCTAATAGCAAAACCATTAGTCTTTAAAAAAAAAAAAAAAAAAAATCAGTTATCTTAAATTCACTTAGGTTCAGGTATGGCTGTGTTTTGTCTGGCCATATTTCCATTTTATTAACCTGTTTTAAAGTGTGGCCTTCATCATGAAAAATATCTAAGTATGACCTTCACTTTATTTCAAAGTCATAGGGATAGTAGAATAAATTTAAGTCCTGTATTGAAAAGGGTTGCACTAGTTTGTGGAGTTTGCATGCTTGGTCATTAGTGAATGTTTCACATTGTTAAAACACAGCGTTTTGGGGTTTTGTCCAGCATGACATTAAATTCTGTCAATTAATTAGTTTAATACATATGATTAACATAGTCTTCTATGGAAAAGCAATATGGTGGTTTTCCATATGTAAAGTCAAACAAATCTGAGTTACATCCTCCAAACCGATTTTATGACAATTTCTCAGTGATTTGCTTCACTGAAACAGATTTAGGATTTTCTTATATTAAAAAGTTAAGTAAATATTTAGGCAAAGCCATTTAAAAATTGCTAACTCTGACATCAATCCAAGCTGCATCCTGCCACTGCTGAGGCTTTTAGGATGGATTTGAATTTGTTTGTACCGTACCTTACGTAAGGGATGAAAACAGAGGCAGGTTAAAGTATTAAAGCAGATCCCACAGCAGATGCATAACAAATATTTGTGATTTTTAGCTCGTTACCTCAGAGGGCAGGAGAGTGACGGGAACTCTTTCATCCTCGAGCATGCGTCTGGATGCCTTCTGCCAGTACAGGTAGTCAACCAGGGACCTGTGGTCGAAGCTTCCCGTGGGGGGTTTCTCCGTCTGATCCCTCTGTATCATCCCAGTTGGGACTTCAGGGTCTGGGGCCATGACTTCCATCTCACTCTGCAGCTCCTTTAGCTCCTCAGGGGACAGGTTTGCCAGGATTTCATCTTCATCGATGTCCTCAGGACACACTTCTTCATCAGAGTTTTGGCCGATTTCAGACATGTTCGTTCTTCTTCTATTATTTTTTAAACCTAAAGAGAAAGATCAATGTTAGAGGAAAAAATTCTTTCCCCCCCCTCACTAGCAGTAGTTCAATCGGTTAAATGGACGAGTTCATGTTTTGGTCATGAGCTGTGGCAGCTCTCGATCTCAGTGCGGGAGGCAGACCGCGCAGCTAAGTCTATATTAAGCTGCACTTGGCTGGATAAAGAGAATTTATGGCGATGCTGCCATGCTCCATTTTCAGCAACTTGTCAGCTGTGCAAACCCCTCTGACATTTCAGTGCAGCTGGTGTGTCCCCCATTGAGTAAGGCGGGAGGCAGCCATTTTCTAGAGGATTCCCGGGGCCCTGCGCCTTTGGGCGCTTCACCCCACGCTCCAGCTGCCGTAGCGGGGTGGAGCGGCACTAGCGGTGCCTGCAAGGTGTGTGGGTGAAATCCTGCACCGTGGGAAGAATCGGCACAAGGTCTCCATGTCCATAACATCTCGGACAACTCAAAAGGGCTGGGGACTGCAGGCCCTTCACCACCTTTAGCCAGGGCTAAACCCCAGACGTTGCAGGTGGGTTTGGTGCGGACACAGCCATTGTGCCATTGATGAGCTCTCCCAAACACCAGATCCTGGTTAAAATACAATCCTCCAAGATGGAAAGAGGCAGGGGAACAGTCGGTACAACACGGACAGGGGTCCATGTGGGGACGGGCAGCAGCCCTTTGAACCAGCCCAAGTGGTCCCAAAGGGAACGTTTCCCACAGCACATCCATGCCCTGCTCCCAGCCAGCCAGCCCAGGGGCAGTGCCCATGCCCTGTTTCTTGACTGGTCTGCCTCTGTCACAGATGTTATTTGCACTGTCAACAGATCTTGGCTGACGGTTCACTCTGATTCATCCTTTTCCTAGATTATACCATTTTTTTACAAAATTAATAAGCAGCGTCAAAGGTTTACTTTGCTAATGTTCATAGAACTGATGTAACTAGAGAAGATTAACGAAAATATATTTTTTTTTCAGCAAGTGACCATTCCATCTAAGAAGTATCACATTCTTCGTTCAGAATATTTTACAGGCTTCTCAATTTACACAGCACACCAGTCTCCAACACCACTGTGCTCATGGCTGCTTTGTAAAAGCAGTGTAGCATGGGCAGGTAGTTTCTCCAATACAATGCAATTTCAGTACACCGCAGTCTGGGCTGTTCATTGGATTAGGAAGAATACCTCCCAATTTCAAATATTCTTCACAGGGGGTATCAAATCAAATCCTCACCTTGCAACTGCATCTTTCCTAGGAAAGAAACCACAGGCAAGAGGCTGTGAAATCAAGCCCCACCAATTTTTAAGTCATATTTCTTGTTACAGTCTCAACTGCACTCTGCTGGAGTTTGCCAGCCACAAAATAGTCTCTGCATGACAATGCTCTCTCTTTGCTGTGTTTTGTAACAAGAAACATGGTGTTCAAAGCTCTGTTAACCTCTATTAAAAAGCCATTATCCAAAGGTCCTCATTTAATTAATGCTGTTACACAGCAGGGAAGGCAGCAAAAATTTAAGAACGAAATAAGTGGTAAAGGAAAAAACAACAAACCTCCAAGCCAAGAATGTAACAGCTCCATTTGGTATGTCAGGGAACAGCCTGATTTTATATTTTGCAGTAGCAAGCACAACAGCAGACCCACACATCAATCTATCCGGTCTAGCAGTTTAACCCCCAGCAATTGCTGCCCATAATAGAGTCCATAAATGGTTTCCTGATGTTATCAAATAAATCAGTGCTCTCTGTAGCTGGTATGTTATTCTCCCAAACGATGCTGTTTGGGTCACAGAAACTGTCTATCCAGTGGTTACTTATCGCTTGCTAATTTCTTGACTGCAAAGCCCCTGGCCACCTTCTTGTATTTCCATGATCTTCAGCCAGGCCATCTTGGGCCATGGTCTTATCAGATCTGCTAAGTTAAGTAGGGTCAAACCCATGAAGTCCTCTCGAGAAGGAAAACAGGGATACTGAGAACACTATCAGGTATTTGAAAAGCAAGTTTTCTTCTAAGTAGAAATATATCACTTGTCAATACCATGATTAGGAAACACTACACTTCTGGGAGCAATGCCTTCTCCATCAGATGCAGAGCGAAAGGCTGCCTGGGTGACACCTCTCCTGGTGACACATGTGCTAATCCCCCAGATTTCCAAGGTGGGTATCACATTTTGCCTACTTTAGGTCTCCTCCATAAATTACCTCGAGTTCAGGATTCACTTCCTTTTCTAATACGTTGCTTAGTGTTTCGGTGTGCTGGAAACGGCACGTTAAGGCAACAAACACCACCCCCCAGGCTGGGGACACACTCATGGCCAAATCTAGAAGTCTTTTCCAAGGCAAAACTCCCATCTTCTTCTGAATAACACTGGCGGGTATTCCCCTCAGAGTTTTGTAAAATAATCACTCGTTCCTCAACCTTCATTAAGACAGGAAAGCCACTTCCATCGGTAGCACTTGCTATTTTCACACCAATTTGACACTTGCTCAGGAATCTCGGGCTAATAAGCTGCTGCAGGAGGTGCTCTGTTACGCAAAGGCAGAGAGCTGTGCCAGCAGCCACGCTCAAAGGAGAAAGAGAAGACAAGAGGTACCTGCAAAGCATTTCCTATGGGTAGCAGCTCAAAATTCATGCAAAGTAGGTACCTAACAAGTGTTAAATAAAAGCACTTTATCAGCAAACTGGTAGAAGAAAAGGTCGGCCCTTGGTAATGAACTATTCCTACTTATTGCTTACTGTTTCTAAGGGAGGTACTCGCATGTGGATGAACTCTTGGGTGAAACCCAGCAGGCTCTCATGCAGGATTCTTTCACTCCGTTGGTTTTGCTTATTTGTGCATTTCCTTCAACACTTGGAACCTATGTCTCTCGAAAGCAAAAGGACTGACAAGTTTATAACTCAAATATCAAGAGGGGCCGACCCCTGTGACACCATTTGACATGAAGCAGGCCATCAAACCATGCTTCAAGTACCTAAAATGTCTTCTGTTTTTAAGGTAATCGATGGGACACATGCTGATGCCAAATCCTTGAGAGCAATTTCTATAATGTTTGCTTCCATTGTTTTTGCTTATAAAACCCACATGTTTATTCCCCTCTATTACGAATCCGTGGCATTTCCAAGGGCCAAGGCATTAGCTGGAACGAGCTGCAGAATGTGCCTGTGTAACCCAACCTTGCATCGCCTTTAAGAAATGCATAGGCTTGATGGGGCAGTCTAAAATTGACAAACAGTAGCATACACCAAGCATGTCCAGCAACGCAGTGTAACGCAATATGGGATTATAAAGAGTCAGATGATGGATCTCAACAATAACAACTACTAAGTAACGAAAGCAATCATAGAGAGACACCCTGTGGGAAAAACACCAAGGATCGTCTTCTTGGAGGGGAAAAAAACGCCCAACCCACCACACCTCCAAACTGTGACAGATATAAACGTATCAGATTAAGTTTGTTGCTTAAATAGAGTAAGGGCATTTGACTTTCAAAGTATTTGCCCAAGTTGCTTGATAGGGAGCTGCAAAGCCAAGCCCCCATGTGAAGGGCAGGCACGTTGGTGGCTGGCCTGGGGACGCGATGGAGTGGCGGGGACAGGGGTGTGAGCCCCTTGCCCCTGCCCCAGCCACCACCAAATCACTGCATCTCACTGCAAAGCAGCCTGGCAGTTTCCTTCGGCTCCGAGAGGAGCAAGCACAGCTGCATCTCCTGTTTCAGTGGGACCTGAGTGCCTCTAATTGGGCCCTAAAAAAGAACATTGTGATTTTAAAATTTTTTTCCCCCAGTTTCTATTTTCAGAGAAGTCTGAGACCAGCTACACTGGGTCCTCCCTGCATGGTAGGAAACCACCTCTGTCATCATCCACATTCCTTATTACAGGGAAAAGAAAATGTTAAAATGCCTAGGGAAAAAGGGGGAGCATGGAGGGGACTTTGGCCACATCAGAAATTAAGGAAACAAAATTTCAGACTGGGGCAGGGTCCAAATGATCCCGCAGGGAAAAGCACAGGTAAGTCAGATGTGTGTGCCTTCGTTTGCATCAAGAAGAGTTAAATAATTAGCTGGTGGATTTCTAAACCATTTCAAGTGTTTTAAACTGTTTTAAGAAGATCACCCCAAACCCCATGATTTTAGGGCAGGGCACAGCTCCACATATGAACGCTGACAGTGACATTTTGCTGATGGGGGGCTGTGGATGACACTGAGAAGAACTGAGCTGGTCCTGGGGGTCTGGGCTGAATCAAGGCAAATCTCTGCCTTGTTCAGAGCCAAAACACATTCCAACTTTCACCCTAGAAGCCCATGTTTCAGTGTTTGCCTGCCAAAGAACAACACTACACCATACCTGCCACCCTCCCTGCCAATATACATATGTGCGCTTTTTATTTATTTATTTATTTATTTATTACTGACCATGTTTTAAAGTGCTTTGAGCAGCAGCCCCAGCACAGTCAGAGGACACACAACGCCTCTTTGCACCGTGCTCATCAACAAGCAGCAGGGCTGGGGCCAACGGAGGGAGCTTCTACTCCCAGATATCATTCATCACACGGTCACAGGCAAAATGCTGAAACGTTCAGCACTAGTTGCATCCCTGCTAACTTGGTATTTTACTTTCCCATCTTGTGTTATTTACGTGACCTTGGTAAAGCACTTGCAAATACCTGAATATTTTCATCCCTGGGTGGTGGTTTGTGGCCTCATCTTCCCAAAGCAGAGCACTAACAGCTGCCAAACAAATGTAAACCAGCCTGTGGTGAATGAAAACGGGTCTGTGAGAGACCGTGAGCGATTTTGTTGTTTTATGGGGAGCAGGTGACTCGTGAGGGGATGTTGAATGTCTGACTGCGACTTCAGGGACCAAGCTACAGCTCTGCTGGGGACTTTCCACCAACAGGCAAAACCAAAAGGTGCCCTGAGCTGCCCCAATGTAGCTTCATGCGGTTTGGGACAGAGCTGAGGCTAGTTACAGCCACTCGAGGGGGACACTGACCCCCTGTGCCAGTGACCCCTGCCCCAGGGCAGCACTGGCTTCTGTCTGACAACCACAGCTTGCCTGGACCACTGGGCAGCACAGGCAGGCAGCGCTGAATCCCACACTACCCATGGGCATCACACAGCGCATTTACCCAAATATTTACTATTATTCACCAAGGGCTTATTATTCCAAATCTGTGTGCAAGACAGGCACAGGCTCAGAGGTTCAATACTTTGCATCAGAAATGCAAGCTCAGACCTTTGGAGAAGATACTCATTCTGCACGCAGTCTGCATAAGAACCTACCTGTGGCAGCATACACAATTTAGCATTTACTATTAACTCTGCCTTTATTCTGATGATTTATCTATGCTCTGGGTTTGCACGGCAGCCTCAGGAGTTACAAATACCTTGCACTAAAACCAGTAACTATAATTAAACTTTAAAATGCCTTTTCCCTTTTTCAGCCAAATTTATATAGTTTCCCTCCAAGTGTTCTATGGCAATACTATTAAATCAGAACTGTAACAACACAACACAAGGACTCTTCAAGGAGTGACAGCCATCAGCATAAGCTTTTGAACAAGCTAACACCTCCAGGTTTGTATGAAACACTGAATTCAGCACAAGCCAGATGAGATAAGAAACAGAGTCATTCTAGGAAATAGTATCACCCTTCGCATTAAAGGCAGGGCGTATCTTTCTTTTATAGCATCCAGACCTATCGCAGCCCCATTCCTCCTATCATCCTGCCACTAAAACGTGCTCGCAGGCAATGATGCCAGCAAGGCCACATGGCAATTTCGTTGTGCACACACAAGGCACGTCCTTCCCTAACCTCAGCCCAGGAACAGGTGGAAGGGTTTCTTCTAGAGTTACTCCAGCTGAGCCCTGGCTGGCTGCAAACTCTTCTTCATCTGTAGCTCTTCAATGACACTCTAACAATTAAATATAAATTGAGACCCATGCCTGCCGCACTTGAGACAGGCAGGAGATGCCCTGGGAGACAGAGTACATCTCTCTGCAGTCAAGGACTTGCTGAAGAATTTATGGTGATTCCCTTCATAAGGGACAGACATGGATAATGAAGTTGGATGGATGGCAAGGAACTTCCTCTTAAAGGTCTTGCTTCTCTTTCATGAAGGCCCTGACATCTGTGTCCTGTCTCCTCCCAGGCTACAGCACTGATCACAGCTCACACCAGCCCTTCCTCCGAGGGGCAAACGTCACATCAGTTTTGACTTGCTGCGTCAGAGCCTGCAGTAATTGCCTTTGATGATAAATCCTGCCGCAGGAGATGATCCATGTGGTCCTGAATCTGTGTTTAACAGCTGTGAGGGGAAGGGGAAGGTCCTACCAGGCAAGGCAGGGGGTTGTGCATCAAGACAGGGTGCCACCAGCCTCACCCGCTGGCAGTGTGGGCATCACAGCAACACCGGGAACAGGAGAAAGCGTCTGCTTTGGAAAGCTCAGCCAGGCATTGCAGACATACCGTCCTGGCACTCAAGGGCGCTTGGCCAGTTTGTGACAGGACAGGGCAGGTGGAGGAGAGAGCTAAACAGGGGGGAAAGAGGGTGGATGACAATACAACAAATGTAAAATTGCCTTTTTCCTCTATCCAGGTCTACGGTGGGATCACCCTGTAGATCCCAACACTGGTGTCAGAGAGCAACCAGGATTTCCAAAGTCCCAACCATGCATCAATGTGGGCAAGGGACACTACTGGAACCAGCAGCCACAATAAAATCCATCATACAAAGCTCACACCTGAAAACACAGATGGACACCACGCATACGTCCCTTCCCCCAGCAACACCATCTACGCCAGGGTGAAGGTCCATTTTCTCACTGCTTGGTGAAACAGCAAACATCCATATGTGCAGAGTTACCCAAGCTACATAAATCCAAATGGTAACTGATTTTAATGAGGGTTTCCTCCACATTAGAGCTGTAGGTCCCCTTCCCCTGCTCTACACGGACACCACATTCATTACTTCGCTTGATTGAAAAGCCATATCATCCCCAACCGATCCAAGGAATGACACTGGGTTCTCTGGGCAGTCAGTGCCAGCAGCCTGGCCTTCAACATGAGAAGAACAAGGCCAAGAGCAGGGGACGTGGCAGGAAGAGAGACGATGCCCAGCACAGTGCAATGAGAAAAAGCATGCAGAACTGTTTATGTCTTCACACATTTGCAAAATATTTTTTTCCCCCACCATATTTATCTCAAACAGCTGCAAAAATAATCTGAAAACTACTGTAGAAAGTTTCTATTACCAACAAGATAAAACACTCCCAATGACACAGAGTTATTCCCCAAACACAAGTTCCCTAGGGAAAAAAATAATCCATGGAAAACAGATAATTTGACTTAAATGAAATAAGCACAATTAAAAGTTTGCTTCTATTTGGTTTAACTTGATCAATTTCAATATTCGTGTGAGGTTCTGCTACAGCTAAAGCTCTTAGCTTTCTTTCTTAGAAATGCATTAAATATGATAAAAAAAGCACAAAGGAGATAAAAAAATAGTGTAAAAAGCAGCACTCTTCCTAGCAGAGGTGTTAACTCATCCAGAAAGTGCCACAGAAGTGCAGTGACGGGGCGCTTCTCCCCAGGCTCAGAAGCTCCTGTAGGAGCAGCTCTCCTGCATTAATCCTCATAACCCAGGAGATGGAGCAAACCTTCAGCCCTTGTAGGATTTCCAACCAACATCTGGGGACTGGCCAGGCCATGGTGAAGGCTTCTCACCCCACACCCCACCCCCAAGAGCCAAGCAGCCTTGCTGCGTACAAAACATCGCTGCAAATATTGCTCACGTTTAAGCTGAAGAAGTCCAACATCATAAATGAAAAGTCAGCAGAAACCTGCAGGAGTCACGTCATGTATTAAGTCATTTTGGCCAACAAGTTTCGCTTAAGTATGCTCAGGTGAATTTTAAAGATTTTTGATCTTTAAACGTTTACCTGCTCTTGGGCAGGGGGCTCCTGGCCTGAGCCCTGTCCCTCCCCAGTCCCGGTGCCAGAGGAGTGTTAGACTCCAGCAGGGCTTGCAGCATTCATCTTCCCACATCTCAGAGCATTTGTGTTCAAAACAGTGGAGAAAAAGCAGACAGTAACTAAAAACATCAAGCACAGCTTATTTTAGCACAGTGTCCTAGTGTGTTTTTAAGGATTCCTGACAAGAACAGCTTTTTCCTCTTCACGCATCAACTAAAAAGCACCCAGAAATGCTCCATTACGTACAGCTTCATGGGGGTTTTCATTTCCCATCTGCACACTCATCTCAGCAGCAGCAGCTTCTACCTTCTGAAGAGAGATGTTTGTGATGCTGAAATTGAACGCTGTGGGTGATTTGCACTGGTGTTTCACATTGTTCACCTCTTGTCTTTGTTCTGGATCATACTTAATGAGAGTTTCTAAATACTTCTTCAAACTGGAAGGGGCAGGGCGGATTCCGGAGGCTGGGATGCTCTCCTCTTCACTGTGGCTGCTCAGGCACTAGATGTCCTCAGTAATCCTGCTGAGGAAGAGCTGCGGGTAAACAGCAGAAACACCAGACAGGTAGGAATTCAAAGCAAGAACAGGGAATTTGTATTTCAGCTGCGAACAAATGCATCAATTACAAGTACATCTGTTTTACCTCTTCAGCTGCATTATACAGGCCCGGTCTCTGAGCAGGCGTACATACGTGTCAAAGCATCGCTCCACAAACACGGTGCAACAAAGCAAGCTGGAGGTCTGCAAAAGGCAAAGTTAAGGGTCCTGGGGAACAACTCGCAAAAAGCAGGTTTGCACAAGCTGCACAGCATCGCCAACTCCCTTGCTGGCCATGGGCAGAGGTCCCAGGGGACGCTGTGCCCTCCCTCTCCTTCCCTAGTGCCACCCATAGCTGACTCCAGCCCTCTGCTACCTGCCCCAGGCAACAGCTGAGGAAGAGAAGCTGGATCTCATTCTCTCCTCTTCTGGGCCTCCTTCCTTGGCTCTGCACT
The DNA here is from genome assembly GCF_017639655.2 of Falco naumanni. Classification (NCBI taxonomy): domain Eukaryota; kingdom Metazoa; phylum Chordata; class Aves; order Falconiformes; family Falconidae; genus Falco; species Falco naumanni. The sequence continues at coordinate 94,880,025 of NC_054057.1, read as the reverse complement.
CCCGCCCTTCACAGGCATTTCTAAGAGTGCCCCTCTTGCAGGGCCAGGCATGCGGAGGATGCCCAGAGGGGTGACGAGCGCTGCACCTGCAGCCGTGCCAAGCTCTGACCTCCTGGGAGCTGCAGCCAGGCTCTGAACTCCGGCACTAGAGATCTCATACCCAATATCCCCAAACAGATTATCCCAAACCCATCTCAAATCCTCATCTTCTCAACAACATCACCCGTGCTGGTCCTGTCCAAGCAAGCCAGGAGGCCAGGCTGAGTGCCAGCGGTGTGCCAACACGGATGTGGTAGCTAAATCCTGAACGCAAACAGAAAAGCCAATACAGAACTCAATAGCTACAGCATTAAAATAAAGGAATGCAAACAACGCTTCAAATGGGGCACAACCTTTTTTTTTTTCCCACCCCCCACACTTCATTTCCTTTCTTAAATGAAAAGCTTTGAGTGCTGATAAATAACCACCAGCCTGTGCTGATACCATTCGTCCTGGGTAAGGTATTGGACTTTGTACCAATTGGCTTCTTGCTCAAAACACCAATGTTTTGTAACAGCAGCAAGCGTGATTCAATGAATGAAGAACTTGCAAACAAACCTCGAAAACTACTTGGAGAGATAGCAAAGTATGACAACGTGGGGGTATTTTTAGTAGGCATGTCTGCAACTTTGTGTTAATACCTATTTTTACCAGGAACCTGGAAAGAAGCATGAAATTCAGTGGGGGTGGTGAAGCTTATGGATGCCACAAAAAGTAGGAAATGACAAAGCGCTCTTCAGAGAGGAGAGTGAGACTGAATTACCTCCACTACTTGGTGCCCAGGGTACAAAAGCAGTTATACATCCAGAAGCCAAGTCACTCTTCCAGAAAGGTGGGCATCTCAGAGGACACAAACTCAGAAGAGGACCCAGCAGATGAGCAACACAAACCCCAACAGCCACACTCCAAATCGGAAAGGCTGCAGCAATTTTTAGGTGCAAGGAGAGATGAGCAAGAAGTATTTCCAGAAACACAAGGCCACCTCTGTGTATCGCTGCTGGGCTGAGGCTGGGCAGCAGGTCCAGGGACAGTGGCCCTCCAGGGATGCTCAATAAGCCCAGCTTGGCTCCCTCAGGGCAGCAGTGCCAGACAGGCCCCTCAAAGGCACCGAGTCCACCTCTCTCTCTCCACTTGCACCATCAGAAATCCAGGCTTACAGACATGTTTTGGGAGGGTCTGATCTGCCTTGGGCCAAGCTTCCCCCAGCCAAGGCCACTGACCCCCGGCACCCAACCTAACACCCCAGGCCAAAAGCAACCACACCAGGGTGATTTAGTCTCTCATTTTAAAGCTCTGAAATAACACACACTGCACTTTTCCAAGCACTCGAGTAGAAATAGAAGGAATGCTGAAGTGGTTTTGGTAACACACTTTTTAGTTTATTGACCTATACAAAATAATAGGTCTAAAAAATTCAGAAGTAGTAAAAGAATAAGCAAAAAGAGCTTTCGCATTTCTAGAAGGCTATACAAATATGCAAAAACAAGGAAATAAGTTATTTTTTATTTTGGTTTTGTTTGTTTAATTCCAAATCGCGACCCTAATAATACAAACGACTAAGTACCAGCTTAACAAGTGTGTCCTTCTGTATATATTACATGCTCTCGAATATTGGTAAAAAATGTCAAAAATGTTTCAGAAACTTCTCTATTCACAATATGAACAAGGAGTAACTAATCCTTTGTATAAAAGAAAAAAAAAGAGCACCATTTATGGAATCCTGAAGCACAGTACAGCTGAGAAACAAGAGAGATTTTACTGTACGCAAACGAGTCGTCGGAAATCACGCAAGATAACCCATGCCAATGTGTTCCTACAGATCGATGACGTGAGGTAGGTTTATCCCTCTTAGATCAAGACTGCAGTCGCATTTTTTTTTTTTTTTCCCTACACAAATGGTTTCGGGAAAATGCTGTTCTGTCACTTAGTGACTTCGCAATGCACCTGGCAGTTCAGATGGACTTGCGGTACAATCCTAATGCCCCTCATTTTAAGGCACCCGCTTGGCTGTTTGTGTTTGCATCCACCTGAAAATACTGGCCGTTACACTCGAGTTGTTTGCTGTGTGATCACTGGAGCTCCCCACTGCGGACCCTCGGTTGACTATGGCAGAGCAAAATGGAATCGTCACCCGATGAACAGGGGTCACCGTGCAGCCACCGTGAACATTTGCCTGCTCCTCCACACAATGAAGTTGTACCACGGAAAGGTCATTAAATGGGAGGTTATTAATTACACTTTATCATGGAAAAGAGAGTTCAAAGTTTACTGCTTCTGTTTCCAAACTCCACAACCACCTTTTAGCTTTACACAACATGTGTCAGCAAATTCTTTTCTTTCCAGAACAAACTTGTGGTGCTAACAAACACTCTTAACAACACCCCAAAAAAAGGATAAACTCATTCAAACCTCCATAATAAAAAAAAATAATAATCCAGCCTTCCTTCAAGTAATGTTCCAATACTGATTAAGTCATCCTTTGCCTCACCCACACACACAGTATCTATCCTTCATAAGCTTACGAAAAGTCCTTCCAGGTCATCATAAGCCATGGCAGAATAAATTTTCATTTCTTCTTTCAGACATCAGAATTGTGCTCCTAGAATTCCTGGTTTTTCCATAAGAGTCTCCTTTTTGCCTTTTTTTTTTTTCTTCCTCTGAGGTTTGCCTTCAATACCTTCCAATCTTCCCAAAAAGTGCTTGCTAAATATAAATACTTCAACCAAGTGCTGCATCTAGTCATCGATTCGACTGTGGCTTGCCCTTCCTCGTGGAGGCTATCTGGATTCAGAAAGAAATGCCGGTCATGGTAAGACTTTGTCATTTTTTGCTACAGTCCCTCTTCATGCTGAATTTCATCTTTCCCAGCAAAACAGCCTGCTTCCTCTTCTTGTTTGGTTTGGAAGTTCCACCCGAGACCTGCCTGGGACTCACAGCACTTTGTGCAAGGCACACAAGGGTACGAATGGGGGGCTGCAGGCGGTCTACACGAGCGTCCCGGGCTTTGAATCCTCGTGCCAGAATAACCTCTGCTCGTTGTTGTGCAAGTCGTCTTCCAGCCGGCTCTCCTCATCGCCACCCAGTTGGCTTGGCTCCGCGTACACTCTGTAAGAGAGACAGGGCATCAGGGCTCCGCGGGAGCAGAGGGTCTTCCCCAGGTCCCCAAGTGCTCCACCAACTCACACAACTCCCTCAGGCTTGCAGTAACGCTGGCTACTGTGAGTTCACCCCAGCGCGATCTGGATGCAAACACAAACCCACTTTTTGTGCTGTAATTAGTAAAATTGTGTGCAACAGGAACTCAGCTGCTATAAATTGTCAAAGACTGTAGGGTGTATTGATTGCTCGTTTGCCATAATCACATTAAAATAGAAAATAAAAGAGATGAATGATCAGACAAGCGATCCAGAATATGGAAAATTAATAGCTAATAAACCTAATTTAGATAAAGCTGCCAAAATAAGCAGAGTTTCAAAGCTCAATTATAGGAAATTAAGAAATTAGTAGAAACTGTATTTTTAAATGCTGTTACTGTAGAGCTTTTAAATCACTGCAATAGAAAAGCCCATGCCGTTAAGCTTAGAAACAAGGATCTAGCAGAAGCTTGTATATATTTTCTTACACTTCCATTTATTTTAAAACAAACAAAATAAAAAATTCAGTAATTTCACACGTCAGCCTGGCAGCAAGTGCAAACTGCAACCCACAAAGCAGGAGGCACACATGTGGGGTACTTACTACGGCTGGCTACATTAGCATAAACGTACTGAAACGTGACGGCATTTGTGGGGCAGAGCCATTCCCCTGGGCAGGAGGTCACTGTCCTCACTGCTAACAGCCAGCCAATGATAGCAGGGGGAAGAAACCTAAAACATCAAGTAGAAGTAGCGAGAGACTTGCAGGAATTTCTGCAAGGCCAGTGTGGACCCTGGGCTCCCTGCAGCCTTCGGGAGAGCCCCCACGAGCAGGGTGGCTCTGCAAGCAGCTGCACAATCCGCCTGGTGCCCGGGTTAAGCTCTGCCAAGCGAGATGCGCTGGTAATGTGGTATCACCTTTAAACACCAGCGCTCAGACACGGGGTTGAAAAGAGGTGCTTCTTTTCCTTGCTTTTTTCCTAAAGTTTATCAGCACAGGCACTACAGCTTCAGAACCACAACAGGACTGTGTCCTGCTGGACTGCTGATGGGGCACAGGAGAGACCTCCTGCCACAGGGGGTGAGAGGGACTGGATTTAGCGGGTGCTCTGTTCACAGTGCTGCTCTGAGCATTGCAGCTGCCAGGGATGCAAGATCTTCGATGGTCCAGCACCAGCCAGAGGAAACTGCTGTGCAACCAATGAGTTCATTCATTCATTTGACTGTTTCCCCCTCCCTTGAATATCAGCAGTACAGTTAGTGGTGGTACAACTGATCTACTCCACACAAAGACAACTCGCTCCCACAAAGTCAATCTTATAATTACTCTTCATCCTGGCCCTTTAGAATCAAGCTGATTTTCTCAGAAGTTTCAACAGCCTGTGGAACGCAGACAGAAGGGCAGGAAATCTCCATATACTCTACTTACCTGCTCTGCAAAGGAAGGTTGCCATAAACATTCGCGTAACAGCTGGCATAAGAGGAATGGGACAGCGTATCATAGTCTGAAAGTCCCAGTGCAAGTGGGTTTCGCCAGTTCCCAGCAGTGTTTGCAGAAGATGCTGGAATTAAAAAAATAATAAATTACAGCACATTAGATCTTTCTCCAGCAAAATCAGCTGAGACAAGTGAGGCAATTCTCATGAGCAGCATCTATGCAGACAATGCAAACACAAAACATGATTTGCAAGCCCTGTAAGGGAGGAAAGCGCTGTGCAAGTAGTATTTTGGAGCTAGGGAATCTCTTCAAAAAAACTTCACGACCCACTCAATGATGCTCATTGTACAGTATTTTGAAAGCCATCACGGCAACTGCATTTAGATGGCATGAAGTTTTGCACATAGCTTTAGTTGGTAAATACACTTGTTTAAAACCTGTACAGCTCTTTATGCTCCTTCGGACTACTGCACTTGCAAAGAGCAAAAGGTGGGTTTACCCACAGAAGAAGCGAGTCTTCCCAAGCATGGAACACTGAGCTCCTGTTTGGTTCCTCATCTACCTTTCAGGACAAAGCTCTACCCTTGCTTTAACTCTGCTGACTTCATCAAGGCAGCGGAGAGGGGCAGAATTTGATGTGTAGCAGGGGCTTAGAAATAGCACTCAGCAGAGAAGAAACAGGACATTACCCGAAGAGAAAGATGACACCCGACTGCTAGGAGAGCACGGCACCTGCAGACCAGCAAAGCCCAAACTCCTTTGAGATCCTCTGTCAGACTCAAAGCCTGCCTGCAGGCTGTGACCCTGTTCCTTTTGACTGGAGGCACGTTGGTACCAGCCACGGAGATGCTCTGCTACTAAGGCCTTGTGAATGTTTTTGGTTATGTGCTCCGTTTTAGCAACTTGCTTCCGTGGAAGCCTTAGGGTTGCATATGGGTTGTGCGGTACTCTGTCCACCTCATCCTCATGGTAAGACCTGAATTCCCTGTAACGGTCATATCCGTAATGTGCTGATGAGCGATAGGAAGGATTGACGCTGTACTGTCCCTCTGTATCACTCTCATAAACATATCCTCCATTGTAATAAACGTCGGATTCGGTGTATGGGGAATATCCAGAAATATAGTAACTAGAGGAAGGCTGTTCCTGACTTTTGTGGTAGACACCATTGCGGACATCCTTCTGGGCAAGATTTGGCATACTTCCTGAATTTGCAGCAGAAATGTTTTGTTTCTTTGACCGTCTTCGACCCCTGGTCCTGTTGTCAAGCGTCTGAGTAGTATAATACGGATTGGGAGTAGGTGTCACGCAGTAATACTCTGCACTTGACTGGCTAGTGTAGGATGATCCATCATCGAGGATCTCTGTGCTGCTGCTCCGCTGGGACTTTGAGAGGGTGAAGGCTGCCTTTTCAGCAGGAGCCTCGGACAGCAGGTGGGTTTGGGATTCCAGACTTCCACTACGCTGCCGGCAATGGTGCGGGGAAACATCTGGCCTGAAACAACACAGATGTCAGCTGGTTAAAGGCAGTCACACGCAAATGTACACACAGAACTGGAGGGAGCACGCACAGGCAAGTCAGGCATGCCACAAACCCAGTCTTACGGTTCCACACAGAATATCTGCATCACAAGAAATTCAGCTTGGCTGAATTTTAGATTTGCTGCATCAGTAGGAGATCTCTCATAAAAATCTATCATGCTGAGTAAGGTTAATCTGTGACAGGCATACATACAGCAAAGCTCACAAACTCACATTCTGTAATGACTTACAGGAAGGTGTTCTCAGTTTTTACATAGGTAAAGTGTGTGCAAATAACTGAGCTGGGAGCAGAACACGGGAAGATGGGTTTCCCGTGGCTCTGTCTCTCCAGGCTGCATCACCCCAGCCAAATAAACCATGAGCTCTTCATAACATTATCAGACTTATAGCATCTCCCCTTCCCCAGCATGGATTCTCAGGTGACTAATAATACAGGTGAGCTCACATTGCAGCTCTCTTCCCATAGTAAGGGCACTAACTGGGTGCTCTCTCCTCTATCTGGATGCTTTTTCAGGAAGTTTATAGGAACATAATCCACAGCAGACAACTGTCAGCTTGTGAACAAGTTTTTGTGGGGAGATCACTAGCTGACACACAATACAATTTCATAAGCCTCACTTTGTTAGAAAACGAGGCCACAAAGGAATTGTAAAAAATTCTGGCTATCTTATGAGTATTTTACAGAAACCTTTTGAACACTCATTATTTGTTAAAAGTCCCTATGGGGCCTATCTGGAAATGACCTTTCTTCTCCTATAGTCTTTAATGATCAGATAAGCAATATTTGTGTGCCAGGTTCCATCTCACTCCTGATTTTGTGGACACCCATTTGTGCATGCTGCTGTTTGCCCAGACAGGGTTTGTGCTCACATGAACATCCTCGCTCGTGTGTCACAAAGCTGGTGCAGGACCATGCCAGCAGATGGTGGCTGATACTAACCTTGTGCCTCCAATACCCAGCAATGACATTTTAAGAACCTGACCCTGCTGTGGGGAAAGCTGTATGGCCAAGGACCCTTTGCCCTCTTAACACCATTTGCTTTTATTCTGCTGCTGCCTAACACAAAGCTCCCTTACTTACTGTAAGTGGCTGCTACTGTAAGCATTGCGTGTGAGCACGGGGGTTGTAGGCATACTTCTCCCCCCATGGGGCTGGGGTGGCCGGTCCAGGGTTCGGTAAGGACTGCTGTGAGTCGAAAGCAGGTCCCTGTAACGAAGGAGACAATCTCAGTTAGGTTAAACCCCATGCAAGTCACAGCATGTGGAATAGATGGACCATAAGCCTTGAAGACATAAAACGAAGGGCACAGACCCCAGGTAAGGGCATAACTGCATGTGCTTCCCCCTATAACTACAGAACTGTTAAACTGGAAGAAAAATCCAACCCTTTCTTGTGGTTCAGGAGAGGTCTTCACAGGATGCCCAGCAGGGAAAGCTGCTGCCCAAGGACAGAAGTACGGAGCAGAAGAGACAGAGCAGGTAACAGAGAAGCAAAGGAATCAGGTTTTAAATTAGAGCACATCACAGCTAAATGGTTACGTATAGCTGTAATTCAGCTTCTGAACTTCGTGCAGAGAAGCATTCTGCTTATCTTGAGCGACAGGCAAGAAAAACACAAAGACATGACATTGCCCAAAACTTTAACACATTTTTAAAGCATGCCTTCAACAGCCTGCTCATGCAAGGCACAATCCAAGAAGTATCAAGATCAGTGGGAAACCTTACACCGAGAACAACTAGCACCAGATCAGACCCATACAACGTGATCACACAACCATCAGCAGAGCTACTGCTGCCCACGCGCTCCACAGAACTGTTGTTTTAGCTCAGAAGTGCTTAAATTCCACAGGTACATCCAGGAACCTCAGTCAGTCACTGCAGCTGGCACTATTGACGATAGCTGGCTGAATCCCAGTAACTCCGCTCTTACACAGGGAATTGCTCATCAGGACTTAATGCGAATTCTGTATGCTTTGACAGCATACCTGCTGAAATACTGATACCATCGGGAGGAATGGGTATGGTTTGGTGTTACCTGAAGCCACTAAGCACAGTCATCAGGAAAACTACAAGTTGTTTAACTAATACTGAAGACAAACCACAGAAAGAAACAAAGGATGACAGTATTGGTGGGCACGAGCAATTCCTTAAATGCAGCCCTTGCTATTCAATTTCTCACCCGTCTCAAATCTCTTCACAAAGACTACACCACCTGACAATTTCCGAGACTGTGACAACTATTTATACACACTTACAGACGCTTTGGTTACTAAGGGGGAAATGTAGCTCCCATCACTGAACCTTGTAACAGCAGAGGAGTGGAGGCACCAGGCTCCACCGGAGTGCCCGTAGTCACAGGCACTGTGGCAGGGGCAAGACGGAGCTCCTGCCAGCAAGGCGGTGAGCACGGCGGCAGCAAGACATGCCCTACCTGGAGTGTCTGGTTTCCAAGAGCTGCTCGTTGATGGATGACTTTCTGAGATGAATTCTCTCCACCCCGAGGGACTTTGGTGGAGGAAGCCTTGGAGAAAGCTGCGCAGAGCTGGGTCTCTGTGCTGCCACAGGAAGCGATTCACTGACTGTCGGAATGAAATCGGTCTTTCGTTAGCAAAATCCTTGATATTTTTGGTCTGTATGCAAATCTGTGGCCCCTACATAAAAAAAAACTTTGCACTACAGAGACCACAAGAGAAGCTGTGAATGTAGAAAGGCTCTCCTGCCTGCACCCAGCTCTCCTCCAGGCTGACAGGACACTGCAGAGGCTCCTCCAGATCTCAGCAGCCCTGGCTCCCATGGAGATTACACCCAGCTTGGGGCTGTGCCAGATCACAGAGTGGAACTTCCTTGGGAAAACACCTGTTTGCACACAATCCTTCCCAGAGCCCAGCAGGCAAGCTCAGCCTCTGCAAAGGCCAGTTCCTCTCCTTCACCTTCCAGCTCTTTACTTGAAAATGACGTTTGAAGAATTAGTTTTGAAACACAACCTAAAAGGGACTGACTTCAAAAGCGACCGAATGAGCAAAGACAACGGAGAGACACATTTGGCTGAAGGCAATTGGGAAAGCGCTGGTTTGATCCTTGTTCTCATTTTGCTCAGGGCACAACCCAGGTCCCATCAGAGCCAACAGGAAACTCCAACACACACATATAAATGCAGGACGAGCATCACAGAGAACGCGCTCACTAGCCAAAGCCCTGGCTCTACTTCTACTTGTAGAAGCAGGAATCAGTTGTAACTCCATTTTAAAGCAACAGATGGGTTATATCAGTCTAAAACTGGGACAAAGTGGGATGGGAATCAGGCCCTAAGTGAAAAGTGAGCAATAATTTAGATAATGTTTGTCCCCAAATAATGATTACCCAGTTTAAGGGAGAGGCAAACCAAGTCCTTTCCACCTTGTGGAACAGGGTGTGAATGTGTGTGTCTGTGGGCGTGTGTGTAAAATGAGTAAGCTGAACAAACACCTTACCCATGTGAGATGCAAGCTTACTAGGTAACAGACAAACGTAAACAGATCGTTAATATCTGTGACTATTCTGCTTTTTTGTAAGTTTTATAGTAGCTATGAGGACAGAAGGGCGGGGCAAAACCTCCCAGCTCATTAAGTCCTCCAGCTGCTCATCCATCTCTGGCCACTTCCAAGGGATGAAGGATTTGACATCCACAGTGCCCTCAGCCTGCAGGCTGGTCACCTTAAAACCAACAAACCAATCACCTTCTCTAAAGGCAACTGGGTTCAGCTTTCAGGGCAGAAACTTTGAATAACAACTAACCCATGATGAGGAAAGACATTCCTCATTAAGCTCTTTTTTCCTCTGCTGTAAAGTAATTTGTCATCGAAAGCCACCAAGACAGTACGCTAAGGGACGTGGCAAGCCAAAGGAATGTCTCTGAACGGGCACACTTCATAGGAAGAAAAGGATAAGCAACATACCATCATCGTAGGTGGTTGTATCGGACAGGGAGCTGCTCTCAGATGGAATTATGTCATCTGTGGATGAAGACAAGCACTTTAAGCATAGGAGACCCAACATCCATTTCCAACTATCACATATGGTTTATTTTCTACAGCTTCAGAGCCAGATGCTACTTGTACCGCTGCAATCCGTATACTTTAGCCCTCCACAGCCTGAAGACAGCCGTGCTTTGGAATACAGCATGACTTGTTATGTTCACTGCAATTCCGCAAGCTACCTGGGTAATTATCAAAGGAGATTTTGTTCAGCTGCTGCTGGAATCAGGCCAAGATTTACAAAAGTGTTTTCCCCTCAACTTCCAACAGATCTCACAGGGTGTTTTGGTGTTTCAATAGGAGTCAGGAGCCTACAGACATGTAGATCTTGGCTGCTAGCATCTAATCTCCTCCAGGTATGCCTGAAATCCTACCACGTAGGTACAAAATGCCTTTTGAAATTTGGCATTCACTTTTGAATGTTTCATCAGCATACAAATTCTGTTTCAGTTACATTAATGTCAATCTAGAATAATTCCACTGATTTCAATCAAGGTATTGCAAATTCCGACAGCACAGGGAGCAGTAACTGTTGTAAGGATGTTCAAATTGTTTCTGTTTCCTTTGTATTCTGTTATTTATTCTAAGTGCTTTACTGCACCTACCTTGATACTACTCAATACTAGCACTTGCTCAGAAACATCTTTTCCTTGCTAAGGTTAAGAACTGATCAGCAGTAGCAAAGAAATTAGGCTGGTGATAAAAAGCAGCAATAGAGACAATTAACCCAGAGAAAAAACTGTTCCTAGGCTGTTTTGGGCAAGACAGCACTGGCGGATAAAAGGTCTGTGTGAACCTCCATGCACAAGGGAAAGGAAGCAACAACAGTCCACAGTGGCAGCCACTTTATGTGTGACACCTGCTTCTTCCATCAGTCATCATGAACACATGCACCCTACGTTGCTCCCTTGCTGTTGCGCTTTGCTGGGAGAAAAGGTCTGGTTACAAGAATTGAGTTCTCTTCAAGAGCAGCCAAACATCAGGGCTGGCCCCTGCCCTGAAGGGACTTGTCAGACCACCGAGGATGCGCTACAGCTCCACCTGCAACCGGACACTGGGAAAAAGCTGCAGGGGGGGATTATTCACATGAATTTGACCATATGGTGGTGAAACAAGGAACTGGGCCCAGTGCAAGGAGGCAAAAAAAAATTACCTGGGGGGAAGAAAAGGAAAAGAGGGGAAAAAAAGCCAGCCAAAAGCTGCACTGCTGAATGCCTGTGGGGTCTGCAAATGCTGACAACATATGGGCGAGCTCTGAATTTAAATCCCCAGTCTGTGAAAATCCCTGCAAAAGGGAACAAAACTCTGGGCTAGAGAGGAAGCAAAGGAAAGGGTGAGCAGAACACGGGGAACAGGAGACAGTCCAGTATGTCCTTCATCTCCCATCCCTTAGGGGCTGGGATGAAAATAGCTACAGTTTGATTCAATAAATCAATGTTGCTATTTAACATGTTATTTCCAACGAGTCATTCCCCAAATTCACAGGACACAAACGACTCATCACTGCTTAGCCTTCTGAAACCCTGTACCCTGAGCCAAAGAGTACCGTCAGTGATGGTGAAAAGCTTACACATAAAATCAGTTATTGAAGCAGATGACAGTTCTGCTTCAGGTAAACAAATACATGCTACAGTGCAAGCGTCAGGATCTGGAAGGGAATGCTGTTAACTTACTGCTGGCTAAGCACTCGCTGTCTTGCAGTCCCTACCTGCAGGGAAACCCTCCAAGACACAGAGTCTAGTTCCTCCTGGCTACGTCCACCTTCTCAGGCAGCAAACAAGGATGCCGTGTACCAAATGTTGCAAAATGATGGGCTAAACGTTTAAGGACCGACTCCTAATTTGCTTGTTTGCACAACAGGACAAAAATCTGCCTGCAACAACAAACAGTGACTGTGCACGGATGCTGCCCCATGGGGCTCTCGCTGCTCACTAGCCTTCAGCAGCTCCCTGGTTGTTCCTACACACCACGTGTCCCAGGTAATACAGGGCCTCCCATGATTAGTATCCAGACTGGTGAGCAAGAGACTGGAAAAACAGATGTTTTCCTCATCTCTGTCAATCAGGAACTAGCTGGGCCACATTATATAGCAATCATCAACCTTTTAGAGCAAGCACTTTGTGATGATGGATAGCCCAGCGCTGCCACGGTTGGTGCTGGGTAAGGAGCCAAATCAAGCTCTCAACAGGAATGGGACATGGCAAAGCTTTCCCCAACAGAAACCTGGCAGTGCAAGGGAGAAAGGTCTCCTTCAGGGAAAACATAACGTTGGCAAAATCTCTCATCTCAAGGGTCAGTAAGAGTGTATCAATATTAACAACAGAAAAATTTTGCATTTTCTTTCCCACCTTGTAATTCCCAGGAAAAAACCCCACTAACCTCACAAAACAATATTTCCTCTGGGACAAAGAGGGAAAAAAAGAAATCAGCTAAACATTAACAATTATCCATAGATATTTTCCATGGAGGGGAGAGGTAAAACATGTCCTGAAACTGTTAACCACTGTAGAAACTAGAGGAGCCTGCAATACCTATGAGCTTTTACTACTCCCAAACGCCTTCAGTTGGCTCGGATATTAGCAAGTTTCCATGCTTTATCCTAAGAAGAAGCAAGGATCTCACCTCCCTTAGCAAAAATCGCACTTTCAGAATGGAGGGGGCCAAGGGTATCTGCTTTCACTGTGCTCATTGGCGGCAAATGGATTTAGTTAAAAATCTATTTGCATCCATAAACTCTTGAACTTCACTTATGTCTTCCTGGAGATCAGTAGGTTTTAATCAGGTAACAAAGTCTTTGATCCTGTAGAAGAACTGCCAGGCTCTATTTTTGCTGGAGCAGAAGCACTGCAGAAGGGAGAGAGATCTCACACGTGGCAGGTTAGACAGACAACTGCACACCATGCACTGTGAATTCACACCAGTTGTGGCTGAGATGCTCCTGCCAGCACCTTCACTCTGTGCCTGGTGCTGGAACCTGCCTGCACTTGTTCCTAAAACTGCAGCCTGTTCTGCCCTGAGCCTATAAGCACTGCATCTAGCGTATCAGATGCAGCAATTTCACCTCATTTTTCTTAGTTAGCTACCTTGGAGAAGATAAAAACCATATAGAAAAGATGTAAACAAAACTCGTAAGTGATCCAAATAACTTTTTTGTGCCCTGTTTTCATCTGAACACAGGGAATTCTCTTGCTTACCTGGTAGAGTAAGACTTGATTTCTGCGTTGGTTTTTTGCCACACTTGATTCTATATTCATTTATGGAATTTTCTATCTCTTGCAGCTTTTTCACAGCATCAGCATACTCCTGCTTTCTTTTCTTCTTCACGTTTTTGCAGAGGTCAGGCTCACTAGCAAGTTTCTTTGCAGCTTCCACCAGCTTTTGCTGTATGATAAAATTGCTCTCCAAGTCCTGCAAAGCAGGATCCTGCAAATTTGTGAGATCAGTTATTTGCTTGTACTCTGGGTAGGAATTATCAATGAAGGTTATTGAACAGAAGATCAATTTTTGTGCTAAGGAAGTGAAATCTTGGGCGCAAAACAGAGAAATACCAAAGTTTATACACAAGAATGCTAGTATATGAAACTCTTAGATCTTACTTCTAAGACTAGTGTAAGATTATGAGATCTCTTGAGAAAGGTCCAAAGTTCTCCAGCCTGGGTGACAAAACAGACACCTAAACTCAGGTTTAGATCACTAAACCTCCTGCCCCGAGTCCAAGCCTGAAAATGTCTATTCAAAATCTCTCTCTACTTTGGTGAAAATAAAAATGGGAATTAACATCGCCATACCTACATAACAGGGAGTTGGAGGCTTTAATGAATTGTTTGTAAACAGCTTTGAGAAGCTCAGGCGAAAGGCACTGCAGAAGCACTAAGCAACACATTACTAAATCCAGTCAGCAGAATTTTGTTTTAATAGCATTTGAGCAGTCCACATAAAATCAGTTTGCTGCAGACATGGATTACACCAGTCCTGTGAGCCAAGGCGGTGAGTTTTTGGTGAAAGACAGATGCAAAGTGCCCAAACGCCTACTTACTAGTTGGATGATACAGCTTGTTAACAAACCTCACAAGGACTGAGGGGAATGATACATGTCTAGAAACTCGATATTGAATTATCATATCTCCTGAGTCAGTCTCTGCCAGCAAAGTTCGTATTAGCTTCTTGAGCAATAGAGAGAGCTTTTATTTAGGTGGAACTTGCATTCAGCAAGAGATAAATCTCTGTCACCTGTCACACAGCTATGCTCATGGAGAGATGATTTTGCAAGAGGGACAGCGCACACCTCTGCCATGTTGGGAGTTCGAACACAATCTGAACGTGACACAAATCAACGCTCGAGAAAAGCTCATAGCCATGGGTTGCCAAATGGTGTTATGCACCCACTCTTCTCTAATTAGCAGCAAAATGCCCATTAGAATTCAAGCAGCATGCCCAAATCAGGGGTTCAGGTTAGGAAATTTTAAGGTCTTGAAACACCCAATTTCCTGGTCGTTTCGAAGGCAGCATGGCTGAAATGGGGGCAGTGCCCTCCTAAATGCCCCAGCTTATGCAAGTGGCTGTCCCAGCTGCCTCCTCTTAAACAATCAGGGAAGAACTGGATTATTTACAAGTGGCTTTGGCCACCGGTCTGGCCACCCCACCTCTGCTGTGAAAACAAACTGCAGCACTCACCTCTTCGCTGGGGAGCAGGTTGTCATCCAGCTTGAACGCTGTGCCAACACGTCTCCTGACCTGGGGAGGATCCTCCCCGGCGCTCAGAGGGTACTCCTTGGGCATCTTACCCGTCAGCTCCTGGGGAACAGAAGGGGCTCCACATAAAGGTCCCAGAGGGACAGAAGGGCTCTCACCCACCCCGACCCCAGCACAAGGTGCAGTTCTCACCGCCTCCCGCAGGCAGATTTTCTTCAGCTCCTCAACTTTCTGCAGCAGTTTTTCCTGAAGGAGTTTCTCTTTCTTCTTTAGTTCCATAATTTTCTCCTTCTTCTGTTCTTCACTGACCTCTGAATCCTGAGAGCCTGAAAAATACACTTTCTATATCACAGGTTTTGCATTTAAAAGCCTTTTCTATCTGGTTGAGTAAGCTGAGATCTACCCAAAGCAGTCCAGCCCAGCAAAACGACACGTTATTTTAAGTGCAACATCCAGCCCTCCTGTCCTCCAGCAAGCAGGCTTTCAGGAAATTAGCTTTTTCAACCCCCCAATGTATATATTTGCATGGCAAGTCCCAAGTATACAGCCCAAAACCCCACCACCCAAAATATAAATCATTACACTAACAAGATCTACAGTATAGTTGACATTTTGGCTTTGGCTTTGCTTTTGAGACAGACACCGAGGGTCCTCGCTTGGGCTTCACCTCGAGGCATCGAGGTGCAGCAGCCAGGCTTCTACCTCCCGCCTCTGCCCCTCCTCCACAGCCAAGGGAGAGACCTGAAGTCCACTCCAGGGCTGAGCTTTATTGGGAAGCATTTATCTTCTCTGCTCACGTTTGAGGAAGTTCAGGGCAATTCAGCTCCCAGAACAGGTGCTTCAGGGCAGCCTGGATTCAATTTCCCCTGGACTTTGAGACTCACACTCATGCAAGGACTGACTGGTAAACTGATATCAAGTTATTCATGGACCAAGAGTACACGGGTGCTTATCCATCTAGCAGATTTTTATTTCCTATTTAGTTATGGAGGGGAAACAGCAGATCATACCATCGATACTACTGTTTCAGATACATAACTAATACATGCCTTCACATGTGTCACCGTATTTATGGCCAGCTAGCCTTCCTTTCCCTCTTCACATACACAAGCCCCACTGTACTTCACTACGTTGCATTTACATGAAGTATTACCTGATGAGATCAAACTGCCGTTGCTGGCCATAATAAGTTGGTTCTTTGCCTCCAAAGTCACTAGTTTTGAAACTTTTGGTGTTCCCATCTCCGTCAGATCCATGGCGATATCATCCAAACTTCTGGCTGAAGGAATTTTTGCCTGAAGGAGTTAAAAAAAAAAAAAAAAAAAAGAAAAGAAAAGAAAATGCAGCCTCATCAAGTTACCTCTAATTAACTTCAGAACCAGGGGGTCACAGAAGATGATGTTTCACACCTCATCTCCCACAAGATTAAAGGCTAAAGCAACAGCATCAGGGAGCTCAGTGTGCTGGCATTCCTCTCCCTTCTGCCCCCAAAGCCTGAACCATCTCCCAGTTCCAAATCTCTTTGCTGTTTTCACCATGTTCAAAGTGAACAGGAGAAGGAGACAAAAGAAAAAGCAGGTTAAACACTGAGATGTGGGAATTCCCTCTTCAGTGATTACAGTTCCATAGCCCTTAATTGCACACAGGCTAAGATGGATCAAATAACAATACTGTTGCTAATAGACTGCTCAAAAAGCTGACAAAAACAATGTGTACTTTTACTCTGGAGAGTAGTTCAAGCTAAAAAAAACATACAGTGAAGGGTATTCCGGAAAGGTGTTGAAACTTATGCCCACAGTAAAATGCCTTATAACTTACTTTGCTTTGCTTTCTGTCCAAGTAAAACTGATGTTGACTGATGGCCATCACCCAGATGGACTTGATCAGGGAAGTATTTGCATACCAGGTTTGCACTACCAATCCACTCTGACCAAAGGTCCTTCTTGACACTGAAATTCTGAAGCGGCAAAGATAAACGCAATTTCAAGACAAGTCCTTGAGGTTTCAAGTCCCACATGCCCCTCTCTCCAGATTTCCTTCTCCCCACCACCCGACACTGCTGCCTTTCCTCCCTCCTAACCTTCTCTTACTTTTACAAGGTTGAAGTCCCTCCTGGTCCACCTTTGCAACGGGCAGCAGTAACAACCGCTTTTTAGCTCAGCAGCATAATTGTGGCTAATGAGACCAATAGTTGGGTACACTATAAATGCAGAAAGGGCAAGCAGACTGCCACAGGATCCCAAAAGGAGTGACCAGGCAGGATAGGGGATCTGGGGGGATCAGCAGAGCATCTCGTCACTCCCCCGGGCCCAACTGAGAGGCACAGTGGTCCTCCACCAGAGATGGAAAGGATGGCAGCAGGAGAAGCAGGAAGGAAAGTGGAGTCAGAAATTCACCCTGGGCAAAGGCTCTTTCTTCTTAGCACAAGGAAAAGAGCCCGCGGGCGAGCTCCCACCCAGACTGGCAGGGCTCCTCTGGGCCGCTGAAGGCTCAAGCTCCGAGGAGGGAGTATTGCTGCCAAGGCAGGGGAGGGAAGAAGGTGAGCAAGAAAGGCATGTCTGGGTCCTGCAGGCTGCATTCCCGGGTCTCCTGCTGCACAGGCACGTTACAGTGGCCTTTCGGGGAAGGGTTTTATACAGTGAGCAAATGTGGCCGTGACAGATAGCCCTCCCTCTGCTCCAGGAGCTCCCCTGGGGGACACATCTGAGAGAAGAACACCCAGAGCTGTAACACAGGAACAGTCACTCCAGGTTGCACACCGTGCCTGTACCTCTTCAACATCACAGCACCGCGTGTCCATCACCCACAGGCTGCATCCAGCCCGGCCACTCTGCCAAGTGCAGGATCAGGCTCAGTGTCACAAAGCCCACAGTAAACTCAGCTCCGTGTTAAACTTGGAGGCACCCTCCCATCCCCATCTGCTAACAGATGATGACGAATCCCCAGGTTGGGTAACGACTCATCCCACTGCTGCAACCGCTTCCCCCAGCCTTACCTGCGGGGATCATGTACTTCCACAGCAAACTTCTTTTCACGGAAATAGAGATTTTCCAGCTGTTTCCATTGAAATAGCTAGGAGAATTGCAAGAGAGAAGCAGAACACTGTCACTACAAGAATCACCAGGCTCCTGCCCCCAGGGTTATGCAATTTCTGCAAATTACAATTCCTGTGTATCCTCAGCTATGCATGGGCTCAACAACAACAACATTCATAACATCAACTAAAATAAGTACATAGATACAAACATATAGGATGCCTCTCAAGTGATTTCACACTCTTACAGACAATGCATTGCAGATTGAGGATTTTGCCTGTGACAATATCTGTTTCCATTAAGAGCACATTTAATTTCACTGCTAGAGGTTCACAAAGAACTTGGTTCACAACAGAACTTCTCTCTGATTAAATGCAAAAATCTCTATACAAAGTCATTGCACAGACACCTACAGTCTCTTCCCTCAGTCAGAACATCCCCAGGGAATGGCAGCAGCTCAGGGCAAACCAAGACTTTTCTCCTCTGAAGACACTGGGTGAGAGGTTCAGCATGACATTTTGGAGCAGGGGTACAACACATGCAGAGAAAGAGCAGCTGCAGGAGGAAGGCACCCCACAACACATACTCCTGTAAGGAAACCACAGATTTCCTGCAAAGTGCCAGCTGAGAGAAGAGATCAAAGTCAACCAGGGCTTGGCAGCTGCACCCGTGGGATCAGAATTTCATACGAATCCGCTCTCCCTTTGCACCAGCATTAGCCACCCTCCGGGCGGGATCCATCAGGGGCTGCATTTGGCCGAGCTGTTCCCTGGCCCCTCAGCGCAGGTTTCTGCAGCTCCAACTTCTGCCCCCCCCCAGCAGTGCCAGGGTGCGTGGGTGCACACGGAAAGCCACACAGGTGTCCCCAGGGACATCACCTGAAGATGACAGGGTGCACAGGTGCGGCACACACGTGCTGTAGTTTACAGCCGGCTGCTTTCCAGAGCTACAGCCCAGGCGGAGGCAGCCGAGGTACTTCCACCCAGGCAGGGCCAGCGTCCAGAGGGAGATCAGCTGGCAACCTGCACGATCCAGCCGAGGCACCTGTGCCATTCCAGCGACCCCCTCCTTCCCCACAGAAGATTTCCAAAGCCTCCGAGGGTGCAGCCACCCCACTGGCAGTCCCCTGGACACGCGACATTCCCGCTGGCCTCTGCCACAACCCAGCACGCCATGCTCCGACTACGGAAGAACTTTGAGTTACAGAAAAAAATTACTAGTTACACCACACTGCGCTTGAGATATTCTTAACACGGATCGTAAATGAAACAAAACCCAGGGCATGCGCTTGTGGGGAAAACGCTGGCGCTCTCAGTGACCTTTCCCTCTGTTTAGTTAAAGCTTTCCTTTCTAGTACTACAATTTATCATTAGACCCTGCTATGTGAAAAATGCAGCAAGGGGAAATGTCATTTAATTATACTAATCAGTCATTTCCCAGAAGACTGTGGAAGTTTTACCCTGATGCTTAAATAAGTTTATCTTTGTATTAAAAGCACCCCGTCCAATCCATGGTGCTTTCAGAAAAGCCCTCTTTATAAGTTGGCATTGAACTGTTAAATAAATACATTTTTCAAAAGCTCCAACAGCTCACGCAGTGCGTCAGGATGTTGAGCAACAGCACCTGTGGGTGCTGCAGCGCGCAGGGATCCCCAGCAGGACCCCGGCCACCCACCTCCCCTCACAGCCGCCCCCGGCACTCACCTCCCTGCAGCACCAGCCCCTTCTCCCTGGCACCACCGGCCACTCTGGGAAGCATCAGGGATATTCAGGGGTGACATGGGAAGTGCGGAGCAAGAGGCGGCCACGGTGCCATCCCTCCCCGCCGGTGCTCCACCGGCTTCGCCTCCCACTGCTGACACACGCCTGACATCACTGCCGCTCCCCACGGCAGCGACGCCTCCCGACCCACCCTTCCTCCCAGATAAAGGGAAAACCCAACCGAGGAGGGAAGAGAAGGAGGTTTCCACCGAGGGGCTGTGCCCCTTCAGAGCATGCTGAGCCCTCAGCGGGGGGCTGTGGTGGGACCCGGCATGGTGAGGGGCTGCAGCAGCCCCCCAAGCCCCCGTGGTGGCCGAGCCCCAGCCCTGCTGGCATTGACTCATGCCCGAGAGGCAACAGGTTGGACCAGAAGCGTGGTGCCCTGCTCCCACGCTCGTAACAACGATGGGCGGGCTTTGACCCTGACCTCTGGGAAAAACCGCCTTGCTGCCTCTTATCGGTTGCAGGTGTTGACTCCCCATCCCCTTGTCCCCTTTATCACTTCCTCTGGGTTTTCCACCACCGGACGCACTCGGCATTCCCGAGGGCTGCGGGAGAAGGGGTTGCCTGCCTGTGGGGCAGCAGGGGTGACAAGGGTCACGTCTGGCAGGGGGACAGCGTGCAGCTGCCTCATGGCCTTGAGCAGGCTCCTGCCCGGGCAGAGGGACACCAGCACTCCGAGGGGCTGGGGGGACCCTCTGTGAGGAGCAAATCTGTCAAGTGCAAATCCAACACCAACCTTGGGTGAGATGTACCCCTGATCACCTTTGGTGCTGAGGCAGGAGAGCAGGGAAAAAGAGGAAAAAGAAAGCAAAAAAAGAAGAAACAAAAAAAAAAAAAAAGAAAAAAAAAAGAAAAAAAAAGTCTTTGCCTTTTTAAAAAAACCTGCGTGGTATTGCCCCAGGGTGTGGGTAGAGCTGTGCTCCACTTCCTCCCCACCCTGTGCGATCCATCCCAGCCCAAGCAGGAGCTGCTGGGCGCCCGATGCGCCGGCACATTCAGCGCAGACACTCGCCTCCACGGGGCTGTGGCACCCACGGCTGTCCCTCTGCTGCTCCACCGGGCAAGCTGGGTTCAAAATTCCGCACACAGGGTGCATTTGTGCTCCTCTGGACTGAGGAGTGCCCTGTTCAGTCATCTCACTTCAGAACAACATAAGCTCCTTAGCAATCAGCTCCTCCAACAAACCCTCCTGCAGTCAGGTCCTTAAACAAAAGGCCAGTGATTGTATGAGTAGCTCCAGAATAAGTTGTGGACTAATAATATTTATATAGGTGCACTTAAAAATAATCATGGCTGGATTCATGAGGACAAAAAGAAGGAAAAAAGGTCTCAATACAACAAGGGGGGGAAAAAAAAGGAATAAAAATAAACTATAGTACACCGAATGAAATTCTATAAACTCCTTCAAATAAAACTTTTCTAAATTGTGGTCAAAAGGCAATACTCAGGAAACCATCACTGCACTAGAGTTTTCCTGCTCTTCAAATACTCCCTAACTCTGTAGAGACATGTTTCTAAATCATTCCTAATTTCAATCCTACCTAAACAACATGCATATTAAAAGACAAAAGAGTTGTAAAAAAAATAATAATAATCTGGAAATCAAACTGGTTTTTGAGGGCTGGAAGAACAATTAGGAATAATTAAAATGTTTTTGTGGAAGTTTTGCAATGCATGTTCTCCTTAACCAGACGATTAGGTCCACCTGAGCTAATGAATGTTTTCCTAATAGCCTTCCCATCCATTTAGATTGCCTGATCCTTAAAGGCTCCTGAAAATTGCAGGGAGTATGGCAAGGGCTGCCTGACCATACAGCCCTATCCGACTACGGGCTGAATGTAGCCTGGCTGAGGTTGGTTTTCTGGGTCTTTCTGGAGAAGGTGGAGGGGCGAAGCTCCCTGATTGCACCTCCTTACTCAGTCCCCTCCATGCACCAGCCAGGTTCCTGCCACCCAGCTGCTGCTTTTGCCAGCCCATGAGTTTAAGCTTCCTGCATTTCTGCTGCGATCCTCTTCCCGATACTGCAGAACATCCAACAAAAAGGTGTCACCCTTCTAACCTTCCTTTCCATGCAAAAGGAGCTGTAATTGTAGTCTAACAAGACACAGAGCAGACACAGACTGCTTAAGTAGGGAGACACCTTAATAAAAGAAGCAACTTTTTCCCCACCCCCCACCCCCCTACCTGGCTGATTTTACATCCAGTTTTGAATAAAATGCAAGTTTGTCTGGGCCTGACAGCAGGAGCTCACTGGCTCGGAAAAACGGCCCCATCAGGATCACAGGCAGGAACTGGCAGGGCCCCCACCTTGAGACCCACCAGAGAGCTGCTCAGGGGCCCTTTGCTTAATATTCCTATAGCCTGATGCATTTTGTTTAGGTTTTTTTTTTTTTTTTTTTTTTTTTGCAAGGGGGTGAAAACCAGGAGAGAAGCTGGCTGCAGGGGTAGTGCAGCCAAGCGCTGCTGCGCCAGCCCTGGGCACAGCACATGCTGGCTTTGCAGCCAGGATGTTTCCGACTGAATTTGATGGCAAATCCTGACCACAAGCTAAATTACCCAGACCTCTGAATTTCTGAATTTCCACCCAAGGGATCATCGAGCATGGAAGTGCAAACCACACTACAGTGTTAGCAGCAGCCTTTCCCTCGGGAAGCGCTTTCAAAGCAACTGGTGGTACGTGCACAGCCCGTAAGGAGGTTCAGCAACCAGCATCCCAGGAACTGGCTGGGAACAGCAATCTCCAGACAAATCTGGCAATTCAGACCATGGAAACATAAAAAGATTTCTGCCCACAGGAATGCACCCCACCCCGGTGAAGGAAATTACCACCCTGCCGGCAATGCTGGAAGAAGGGCTGCGTTTCAGCCCCTCTGTTGCAGTTTGCTGTCTGGCATACTACCCTCAACTGAAATCTTTTTGTTTTAAATTGCTTTTCCTGGCCAGGGAGGGAAGCATTTGAGGAGATGGCAGGAGAGCCAAACTGCTCCACCTGCAGCAGCTTCTGAGAGGAGGCAGCAGACTGCTCCCACCTGTGCCAGCATAAATTGGCAGAGCTCACGTGAAGGCATCCTTCATCTCGTACATATTAAGCCAGTCCTATAAAAACCTCTTCAGTCACATTTTTTCTAACACGTGATGATCTGACCTTGCCCAGCTCTCACTAGCACTGGCATTAGTAAGAATGAGAGATGCCTCGACACCAAACGCGTGTGTTTTGGGGCAGGCGATGCTCAAGCAACTTTCTGCACATCTGGAAGGAACTGAATTTCAGAGTGGTCTCATCACAGCTCTGTGTTTATTTTAAATCATCATGCAAGCTTAGCCTCTTACGCCTAAATCAATGGCTTCTACTCAGTGAGAAATAAACACCGTAAAAGAAATCTCTCCCTAATTAGATCCGCCTGCTGAGAAGCCCGTACAAACGCCATTGTCTTCTGAACCACTCCGCAAAGCAGGACAGCAAATTTACATTAAGTAAATGTTCCACAAGGGAAAACTTTCAGCATCAGCTCTTAGTGTATGTTGAGTTAAAAGAAAAATATCAAAACATGTCCCTCCTCCAAGCTCAGGAGTGATGCACCCCAACAAAGAGGGAGTCAGGCAAAACCACCAGGAGGCTGCATGGATGAACATGCAGCTTGTGGACAAAAACACACACAAAAAGGAAGCAAGGACAGGGAGCCTGGGAAGAAATACAGAGAAACTGTCCAAGCAGCCAGGGATCAGGTCAGAAAAGGTAAAGCCCTGACAGGATTAAGCCTGGCCAGAGATGTCAACGGCAACAAGAAAAGCTTCTTCTATAGGTTGGTGATAAAAGGAAGACTAGGGAAAATGTGGGCCCTCACTGGAATTAAACAGAGACCTGGTTATCCAGAACATGGAGAAGCCTGAGGCAGACAACTTTTTTTCCTCAGTCTTCACGGGCATGTGCTCCAGACACACCGCCCAGCTCACAGAAGGCAAAGGCAAGGACCAGGATAATGAAGAACTTCCCACTGTAGGGGATCATGTTCAAGACCATCTAAGGAACCTGAAGGGGCACAAGTCCATGGGACCTGATGAGGTGCATCCACAGGTCCTTGGGATACTGGCAGATCAAGTGGCTAAGCCACTATCAATTGTACTTGAGAAGTCGTAGCAGTCCACCGATTGAAAAAGGAGAAACATAACCCCCATTTTTAAAAATGGAAAAAGGAAGACCCAGGCCAGTTGGTCTCACCACTGTACCCAGCAAGATCTTGGAGCAGATCCTCCTGGAAATGATGTTAGGGCACATGCAAAATAAGGAGATCACTGGTGACAGCCAGAACAGATCCACTGAAGGGCAAACTGCACCTGAGAGACCTGGTGGCCTTCTACAACAGGGTTACAGTGTTGGTGGATAAGGGAAGAGCAACTGATGTCATTTACCTGGGCTAGTAGGAGCTGTCCCTTTGGAACCAGATGGTCTTTAAAAGTCCCTTCCAACCCAAACCATTCTAGGATTCTGTGATAAATATTACCCATTTCAAAATGAGTAAACTCTAACAAAACCACTTCTAAGAACATAATGCATTCACAACAATCTGCAGTAGAGTTGAAATTCTTGTAGATTTGAAACAATACCATAGCAAGATTAGTTCTTCTCTTCAGACACTATAGTTCATTTTATCACCAGGGAGTCACCACAGAAACACAACGAAGTGGGACAACAAGTCAAAAAGCCAGCAAGCTGCCTTCCCAAATTCCCATCCCTCAGAGGCTCACCACATACTGGCTGAAGGCAGAATAAACTCAACTCATACCCTAACACACATTCCATAAACAAGAGGACACACTGTTTATCTCATCAGGGAGGATAGGGGTAGACACACAAGGGAGATCTATTCTGTTTTGAAACAGCAAACAAATTCCTGGGACCCGTTTTATGCTTTCCCTAATTGATTCAGAGGAGACTGGGGCAGGATCTTGGCATGCCACCCCATAGCAAGCAGGAGGCATCTCTCCAGGCAGGAGGCATCTCTTGGTATTAACTGCAGCCAAAGGGAGAATATGTTTGCAAAGCAGCAGGACTGCAGAGTTAATCCCAGGTCTGAGCTGAAATCGGAACAAGGGTTGCAAAAGCCGGTCTTTTTTTATGCCCTGTGAGACTTCAGGATTATAATCAACAGAGCTCAGTGTAACCTCCAGCCAGTGTGGAGCCACTATACAAAGAAAAGGACAATTTTCCTAAGTGACACAAAAATAACTCTCCATTTTCAGTCTATTACAGAGCTGGAGCACAGCACTCTCCTCCGTGCCCATCAGTTTGCAGCTGTCGGTGAGGGGTAAAACAGGGGCTCACTTTGCCGGAAACCAGTTCCAAAGCAATACAAGCTTTCAGGAGTAACTTACAGCAATAAAACTCCTTTCTCCAAACCATCTCAGGTCAAGCAGCAGAATATTAATAGCTGGACTCCAACCTCCCCAGCCAGCTTTACACCCAGACACACACAGCAGGTTCTCCTGGTCCAGCCCTGAGTCACGCACCATCCTCTCCCGCAACACATGCTTCCCTCACAGATGATTGACAGTACGTGCACAGGCCTTGGCAAGGCTGGATCAAGATAAGGATGTGGAGGTTGCTTCATCCAGGTCCATCGTGCAAGTTGTCTCCTGTGCAGTGTTCTCAGCCTTGGAATTCACACAACAGTGTTGAGCCAACAGCGAAGTCTTGGGATAACCACTGTGCTTCAAGGCTCATATTTATGTCTCTTTGCCTAGAGACCTGCTTTGATAAAGCCAAAAGATTTCACTTTTTGAGGAGTACGGTTATATTTGCTGGGATTTGATTGATGCTTCATTAATGGGTGCAGTTAGTTACATACATATTTTTTATCATAATTATTATTTAAAATTATATTCTGAATGTGGACTCTTACCAGATGCCTATGATGAACACATTAAGCAAATGCAGCTATATCTGACAGCAGCCACTAGCACTGCAGAAAAGACACGGGGGAGCAGAATAAAACCCCCTGGTGTAAACTCAGCTGGAGCACAGGCACCAATTCCTGCCCAAAGCCTCCCACCTGAAACCCAGCAGCTTTCCCACTGCAGCCAGGGTCAGAGAGGTTTGCACACCCATAGATCACTTGTATCTGTAAAATTAGCAAAGATCAGCTTGGTCTTTGTAAGACTTGAACTCAGCCCCTCCCTTTTATTGAGATAATCAGCTTCATGTATATTTAAACATTGCTAACTGTACAAGTGGAACACAATAAGGATGCTCTTTCCCAGATGGCTAGGGATAAACACAACAGCACTTTTGATCCACAGTATAAACAGCAGGATAACACCAGCACATGGCACTTGACTTGGGCTCCATCCCGCAAAGGAAAGCAAGAAAATTCTGCTAAACCCAGCAAAACCAACACCTCTGCTCCAAAAGACAGGCATGTAAACCATGCCTACTCCCCTCCTGCCTGCTGCTTCTGAAAGGACTGTGCTTGCTGATTCCTTGGGGATTCAGGCAAGCTATACAGACTCTTTTCTCTCTGAAATATATTCTGATACATTCATAAATATGAACAAACAACAATACTGGTTAAAAGGAGACTTCTGCCTGCTGCACCACAGGCAGCAAGGCTATTGCTACGCTGAAATAAACGGCAGTACCTCAACATTTTAACTCCAAAACCAAGTCTGGAAGCGGGTGCCTCTCTGGATCCAGCGTTTGCTTCCCCCCACCAAAAGTGATCTGATTCCAAGTGCTTCCATGGATCGCATCAGAAGTGCACTTTATATTTCAAACCCTCAGACACTTTTTGTATAAAGAAACCGTTTGCATATTTAGCCACATTGGTTAAAAGCAGTCATGTGTCAGGACAAGCTGTGGCTTCAGTCATTTGTGTCCCTTCCTATTAACACCAGACACAAATCCATAAGGATACTACAGCCATATCCATCCCCACTTTTTCAATCAGCTTATTAGCGTTATACCTCCCCTCTGCATTTAGACTCCTCTTTCCCACCTTCCCTTTTCATCTCTATCTTCTGTTGTATAATTACAACCACAGTAAAGCAGACAACTAGTATCATTTCCATTGTAACACTTCCACTGCAGAGGTGAACTTTGGTTTTTATTTTATTTTTCTTAAACACAGCTCCCGGTGCATTCAGAGGCAACGCCTTGTAACGAACTGTAGCAGGGTGTGACTTGGTATCTGGGCCCTGCTGACCTTAAAAATTTTTCTTAATCTGCCTGGTTGATGTTGCAAACTGAAATCCCACAAGCATAAAAACTGCTTGGCGAAGCAATGTTTCTAGCCAGGCAGGCTGCATTTTCTTGGAAAGCATTGCTGGTCACAGCTGGACATCTGGGCTAGAGAGTGATCCGTGTTTGACCTGACCGGAAAAAATCTTGTAGATGTTGCCTAAAACCAGGGAAGTGCTCATGAGCAAGAGGAGCTCCTTGATGCTCTCCTTTGACAATTGACAGCTGCACTAACACTGACTTGACTTTCTAGGGTTCCACTTGTGTCACTGTCATTTAGAAGAGGTACAGTAAGAGAGACGTGGGATGAAACTATGTGCTTTACTAAACAAAGGAAGGAGATACAAGATCAACCTTGGACACACAGGTATATAAATACACCAAAAGAAACCAAGTCATAGCCTGCTCTGGAAAAAGAGAAGATCAAGTTGGGAGCTTGAAGGGCAATTACTCTTAACAAGGAAGTTTTGTTAATCTGTGGTTTTTTGGCACAGATACACTAAACAATATCATTTTGCAAATATAAAATTCCCTGGCAGGAAGCACACGCTTCATGTGAACTCCTGCCCAGATCATTCCCGGGGAAGAAGAACAGCAAAACTCCAGGTCCCTATCTCCTCACGGCTCAGATACTTCAACGAAGACACGACCAGAAAGAAACCACACGCCCCCAGCCCAACCGCACGGCTCCTGCACGTGCAGCCCCGGCGGTTTTAACAGCCAGGCGGGTTAAATCACCCTTCAAAGGCTTCCAGGGCTCAGCGCTGTCGTGGGGAGATGCCTGTGGCTACAGGACCGGGTGAGCTCCCAGTGTGCTGGGCTCACAATGGGCTTTCCAAGGCTGCCGGCAGCGGAGCCTGTTGGGGCTAGCCGGCGGGGGGGCCGGGGGGGCCACCAGCACCACACGGGACCCTCTGCCCTGTTCAAACAACGTGGGAGGTTTGCTGGCAGAGTTCGCTCTGCAGGAGACACACGGGGGAGCAGAGGGGTGGAAAAACAGAAGGACGACCTCCAGCATTTGGCATTTACTCTCAGCCTCCTCTTACAATTCATTGCATCATGGAAACATAGGGCTGCCCAAACAGGCCTGCAGTTCCATGCAGTTCCCTTGTATTTCGCAGGTATCAGTGGAGCCTTTTATCCATTCACACACAACACACACCTACGAAAGCCAAGTGGATACAT
This sequence comes from Falco naumanni, assembly GCF_017639655.2. Taxonomy (NCBI): domain Eukaryota; kingdom Metazoa; phylum Chordata; class Aves; order Falconiformes; family Falconidae; genus Falco; species Falco naumanni. The sequence continues at coordinate 94,851,950 of NC_054057.1, read as the reverse complement.
TGCTCGAGTACAAGGCCTTTAGTCCGGGACTTGCAGAAACCCATTTGCTTCATACTTCTGTAGTTATCCCTGGAGGCTGCCAAAATTCCTGTCCCGAGACCACCAAACTCTGGACAACACAGGAGCCAAAGTTCCCAAAGGGAATGTCTATGATCTGTGTGAGGGAGAGTTCGACTGCCTGAGTGCCAGCAGAATTCGCCTTCTGCCTCCAACCCTTTGTCTATTGCTCAGTAGTTTAACAAGCAACAACTTGATAAAGTATACTCTAACATGCAATATTCCACCTCCCCCCGCCCAAAAAAAAAAAAAAAAAAAAGGTCAGACACAAAAAACTTACTTTTCTGGGTTTAACTTTGTCTTGTAAGTCGTACTGGCCTATTCCTTTGTAACTTATGCCAAGCCACCACGGGATTCCTTGTTTATCCTGAAAAATGGACGCCTACATGAACCGAGAGCTACTTAAGAAATACACAATTCCAAGACTAGAGCCCATTTAATTCTGTGACAAGTATGAGTAGGTACTGAACAAAGATTTTGTTTTTTTTGCAAAGACATTGATGTGAAGTGGATTGCTGAAGTGAGTGTTGAAATTTTCTTCCCCTGCTTTTCCAGACAGAGGCAAGAAACTGGGTGGTGGTTGTGCAAAGTGGGCAAAAAAAGCAACGGTGCTGCTGAAACGATGGGTTGTCAGTTGTTGCAGGAGCGGCTGTGAGGGAGGAAGGATATGGGACAGAAAAATTGTGGTGAGTGAGTGCATCCAGGAAATTCAGGCACAGACAGCCACAGGAGGAGAGAAGAGAGCAAAGCATCAGCTCCTCAGGTACCAGTGCCATGGCCATGACTAAGTAAGGAGACATCATCTCTGCTGAGCTCTTCTGCACAAAATGCTTTGGCCCAGGCTCTGCTCTACAATGGGAATAAACGCTGTATTGCCATCACCAAAAATATTTCTCAGCATTTCCCTGCTCCAGGTACGCACCCACTAATCACCTGCCACTTAAAAGTAGTCTTTCTTACATTGCATTTTTTTCCTAATTAGAAACATCTCTGGGGAAACTATTAACTGCTTTGGATCTAGAAGTGATAACCAGTTTAATTAAGACGATATGAATTTAGCTCCTGATAGGATTACAGAAGGTTTTACAAAGATTCCTTTCTGTCTTCTGTAGCACGTAATGCTTTGCTCCTGTCTGGAAACAATTTTTTAAGAATACTGAAGTGGGAAAAATTAAAGAGGTTGAAAAATGCAGGGTCTAATACTGATAGAAGTGTACTGAATCATCAAACTACTCCTATAGGAATGTAATCACATGTAATAAGCTAAGCAATCACATTATCCACGGGCATTTACTAACCTTTACTCCATAGTAATGAACTCCATATGTTGGCAAAGCTTCTACCACTTTCATGTACCTGTAGACAGATTTATAGCATATCAGATGTTTTTCTCTGGAGGGAATAATATCTATTAACATATTTTTTTCACACGTACATTTGGGACATGTCATTTACCATTTGCATATTTTGCAGGTCTTAATAATTGAAGGCCCACATTTTCCAAAAAAAACTTAGCATCCTGGCTTGGGAAGGATGTGATACTTCAGCCCAGCTATGGAAAATGGAAAATCTCTCATACAACAGAACATTCCATCTTTTATCAGAAGGCTGAAGAACTGAAAGTAAAAATTCTGAGCTGAACACGTGTGCCTTTTGGGAAATGCTGGTGGTAAAGACCTGTCTATAATGATTCCATTGTGGTGCTCTGGTTACAATGGATAGGCTCCAGAAGTGTTCAGGCAGTTGTACGACTGTTTCATGAGGCAATTCAGACAAGCACTGAACAGACAATTTTCTCCCTTGTTCCTATTGAAAGGAGCTCCTGAATTATTGAGACAGCTACAGGCATCGAGGTACGTGAGAAAAACTGCAAGTTGTCTACATCATGCAACCATAGCAGTCCAACTTCTTGGCTCGTAACACATCCCGCTGCATTTATATGTAAGTACATTCAGTAATATTAACAGTAAATTAAAAATAAAATTCTACAAGCTCTGTATGCATCTTGGAAGACCTTGTTCTTTTGAAAGCCAAATTCTGAAAATTTCAACAAACACGCATTTGGGTTTTTTATACGACCTCAGGTAATACTTGCCCTTAAAAGTTTGGTTTGAAAACTAATTGATAGCAAGCAGGGTATGGAGAAGAGTCTTTCAATAAAGTCCAAAAAAATTGTTATATTTGGGGCATATGAACGAAGACACACAACCTTAACTGCAAGCCTGTGAAATCTGAAACTTCAAATAATTTAACTTTAAAATATAACTCAATTTAAAAAAAAGACTCTGACAGATAATAATTGTAAAGTTTGGAAGCGAATGACCAAAACAACCTGCATTACCACTTCTCAACAAAGAAGAACAGAAGAAAAGTAAAAATATCATCTTCACAAATTAACAAGTGTCATACTCACTGAACAATGGCTTGTCCTCTGGTCAGACCTTTAATTTGTGTATAATGCTCAATTACTCTGTCCTCACTGCAAACCAAGCACAAAACCCAATTTAGAGGCTCAGTGACTTTGTTCATGTGTGACAGCATCTGTCGAAATTCAGACGCCTGCTCAGCATGCAGAGAAGCGTCCTTCTGTACATTTCTCACTCTGGTTTACATTCTGTTTCTTACTGATTTCTTTCCCACCCTTCATTAGGCAGCATGGAGCTGCCTGCCTGATCCCCGCCATCGCATACCGCGTTCCAGACTAATTAACGAATCGTTTCGGATCAGCCTGTTCTGCTGCAGATGCTGCTGCAGAATAATGGTGCTAATTGTATAAATTCATTTTCACATTCCAAAGGACCAAAACTTCAAAGGATTGTTACTGCTCCATATGTAAGACAGAAGAAGTTAAACCAGAAACTTTTTCATTCTGGTGTAATTTTCCCCCTGAACTTTCATAGGTTAAAAAAAAAAAAAAAGATTTGTCAGCAATGACCTTTTTGCATTTTTCCTGTTATGTACTTGAACATTTTGTTTTAGTGGAATGCTTAATAAAATAAGCGTTTAAGTGTCAGACACTTGGAAGCAAAGGAAAACCCAGCACCATTCATTCTGAAAAAAAAAAAAAAAAATCATAAGCATGTCCTGGTATACTTGAAAATCCATCAGATAGGCATCAAGCCTGAAAAAAATGAAACAAATGAGGGAGTCAAACTTGCACAAAGGGAATCAATTGCAAGGAAACAATATTATTGATTCATTCCAAATCCTTTAGAGCAGATTCAAGCCACATAATTGGACCTGCCTTTCTGTCTCCAGCTTTTCTAGCTTATTTTCTCCCCGTCCTCTTAAGGAGAGCAGCTGGGTGGGCATCTGGCAGCCAGCCAAGGTCAGCCCACCACAGAGGCTCTACTGTGCGACAGTTGAAGAGCAAGGTGCTCTTTGCAAACCCAGGCTTGGCTGGAGTTCAGATGTCAGCTCATTCTACTGCATGGTCCCCACATAGTCTGATCCAGGAATTTCATTTGAGCAAACTTTCAATGAGGGATTTGCATCTGATCTTGCATAATTTATAAACTTCTAGAAACTGGAAATGCTTGAACATGAGCAATTAACTCCGAGTCCTATATCATACAGGCTGAAAACTTTTAAAGGAGTTTGCAAAACTGTTTAATAGTCATCTTGTCATTACCATTCATAGCAATGATTTACATTTTAAATTAAATAGCTCACCAGTAAGCGAGTGATGGATGCTCCTGCAGTGTCTTGGTAGGAAAGACAGGCAGCGTCTTCAAGTCTTTTCTAGTGTTTTCATCACTAAAAAAAACCCACAAAAATGGCACAGAGTCACTGCTAGTGAATCATCAATGCAATCATTCGTTTCAGCAGAAGGAAAGGGCTGTATTTGCTGCCCAAGAACATCGCGTTGCCCCATATCAGGCTGTCATAGCAACGTAACTCTATAGGCCCTCTCACATGACAGTGATGTATATGGTGTCATGCAGACTCATGCTGTAACTCATTACACAGACACGTGACGCTGGGGCCACCGCGGCGGGAGCACCCTATCAATATTTATTTTGCACACACTCACTCTACCTGCTGAGTGCAGAAAGAGCCCTCAAACAGCTGCAGGAGGAAAGCCTCTGCCCCAAAGCAAAGGTGGTAGTGCCAATTTTTGCTCTGCTTTTCACTAAAATCCTACCTCTAGACAATATATTTTATGAAGCAGCCTGGTATTTGTCAAATCTCAGAATTTAACACTGATCTCATTCAAAACAGAAGGTTTCAGTTCATATACTTTAAAATATTTTCACTGAAAACAGCATTCTTGGACTGCTTATTCCATAGAAAGTTCAAATAGTTTGGACTCCAGGCTTAACATGGAACAAAATAAATTGTGTTGAAGTATTTGAATGCAATTTGTCACAAAAAAACCCAGAAAAGTATTTAAATATCTCTTTACAGTCATCAGTAAAATGGTTAATATTTTCTTCTTGTGTGCTCCCTTAATTAATCAGCTGAAAGCCGCACGCCTCATTTCTGCAGGATTTCTGCGTGCCTTCCCAGCAGTGCCAACAAGCACGAACATGACTTTTCTATGTAAAGAATGCATCAGTCATGTCCATCAGCATCCACCTCGACTCCTGCACCCAGGCTTTCCTTGAAGGTGCTTTCCTGCTCCCAACCTCTGTTTTCATCAGATTGCGCTATGAAGAGATTTCATCTGAGCTATGTTCTCCCTCTTCCCTCAAAACCAGCACACTGCGCATCAGTAGAATGGACCAGAGCACAGAAATCTGTTCCACGGGCACCGCAGCTCGACCTCTGCAGCAAACCCCTACCACATTCCCTCTCACACAGCAGATGTCACACGGAAGACGCAGTAAATTAAAGCTTTTTGTTCCTTGGCGAGCAGGGGCTAATCGCTCTGCAAGCTTCTTCCCCAGCCCCGACAATGTGCCTCAACCCTGACTAGGAGGGACCACCTCTGGGGACGAGGAAACAGTTCAATCAACAGCCTATTTATTCTTCAACGTCTTTGATGAAGTTGCCAAGAAGGGGGTCAATTAGCGCTGAGGAGCTGTTGTTGCCGAGCTTTGCCGGGCCGGCACTCTTCTGCCAGGAATATGCACTTTTCTTTGCAAGCTGGCCAGCACCCAAATGCCACAAACGGGGACAGCTGGGTGGAAAATCGGGATCTCTCCTCCCAACCCTTCAAACACAGCCAATGCTCACAAAAGCTGAGAGCATTTTATTCACCCTTTAAAAGCCCATTTTGAGTGGCTCAAAAGGCTGCTGGACATCTCAGCTTGCAGCTGAGAAGGTAGATTACCAGGGTTTTGTAGGGACACATGAAAATGCAGACAGAGCACACTATCCTGAGGCCTCCAGATACCAGAGAGAAAAAAGAAAAAAAATTAAAAAAAAACCCTCATCCCAAAACCCAAGCCCTAAGCAACCTGGCCTGATCTCACAGCTGACTCCTCTCGAGTAGGAGGTTTGGCCAGATGACCTCCTGAGGTCACTTCCAACTTCCATCAGACTCACAAACTAACTGATTACTGAAATAAAAATTTCCTCCTATTTTTAAGCCCGACTTGTAACTGCAATGGCTGCTGCAGCAGTCAGGGCTGACAGGGAAATACAGTGAAGCAGGAGAGACCCTGGAAGGAAGCAATAACGAAATAGCTCATTTTTACCAAACAAAAGGGCTGTTCCTCTAAATATAGATTCTTAATCCACAATATTCATAATCAGAGGTTTAATGGTTGGTCTCTAAACCCCTAGTTAGAAACTTCCTTGCCAACGAACAACAAACCGCCCAAGCAAGGGCTGAAGCACCACAGCTGATGCTGGAGGCAGGAGCTGAGCTTTGGCAGAGGCAGCTGGGCAGGGGGGACAGGTGACTCCCCAGCTGTCACCACTACAGCTGAGGGGAAAATGTGCCAAGCTCTCCTTCGCCAGCCATTACAGGGCCAGCTACCCCGCAGGCACCAAGACTCTGCAGAAACATCACGAATCCTGGCAGGTGCACCCTACCACACGCTGAAGTGCCACCTTTTGCACAATTGGTGGCCTCCAGCAGGGCTACTCGCCTTCCCAGCTGGTTTTTGGGTCCCTTGCCTCTAGACCTGGTTGAGTAGCAATTTACTTGATCCTCAAACACCAAAGCGAGGGCACTAGTTAAGCTTGAGTAATGAGCAGCAGCTCATCAATATGGAGATGTCTACCACTGAATTTCAGCCAAGCGCCAGCCAGCACACCCACCTCCCTGACAAGGTTTGTGGGCTCTGAGCTGGGACTTATCGCGACTAAAGGGCTGCAACGACATGGGGCACGTCCCTCCGGCGCTGACCCAGAACCACAGGCTCTGTCAGCAGGCAGAGGCCACAGAGCTGTGACAACTCACAGCAGAGCTGGACCTTCTCTGTTCTTCTGCCAAACTACAAACCCATCCAACTTCTTGCAATAGCAGAGAAAACACTTCTTTTACAGGGCAAGGTTGGCCCTTGGGACCTGCCTTCCTGAAGGAACTCACCCTCATACCCTGAGGTTCAGACGCACTGTCCCATCCATCTGCAGCTGGAGGCAGTCCATCAAAATGGACTTATGAGGCCTGAAAGTCTCCGAGAGGCTATCCGAAGATTTTTTTCCCCCTGCGTAATTGTAAGATAAAGGATGAAACCATCCTAGAAAAATGTAAAAGACCTGGGAGAAACAGGGCAGAGCTCCTTGCACGCTGGACGCCTTCAGACAGCGCAGGCTGGCACGCAGCAACCCCGATCTGCTGACTGCGCGCCTGAGGATTAGCATTTGGGATGATTCACGGCTTCAGGGATAATAAAAGCCTCAAAAGGTCCTCCCCCTCCTTCCACAGAGTTCATTATCACTTCATCTGCACTGAGAAGCCCAAGCACGTCTCCCCTTGACCTTCAGGATCACTTTCCCAAGCCCTCCGAGACCCAGCCGTTCCCCAGAGGTGACGACTCCAGATAGCAGGAGCGACGGTTTGAATTATTACCTGTTCCTGTTTGGTTTCACAGCGGCCACAAGACGATGCAGAAATCACAGGGCAGACAGCCCCAGCTCCAGATATCCAACCGACTGTGCTATCTACCAGCCCAACACACCAATGTTGTATCTGGCATGTCCGCGGGATGCTCGCATCAGGGTGGGAAGACTCGGCCGGCAGGATGGAGAGGCTCACTTGTATTTCATCTGACCTCTGCTACGGAGGGGGCTTCTTGGCTGGTGGTTCTTGGCATGGTTTCAATACATAAACTGCCCAGAGTCAAGAGGACTAACATTTTTTTGGCAAAAGGTTTGTTTATTCCCCAGGAGGAGAATATAGGAAACTCATCTCAAGTATTTTTCCATTATGGAGAAGAACTAAAGAAAACCAGCAGACAGACCCTTTCCTTCCTATTCCACCCTCTAAAGGGAAGTTTTCCCTCCAACAGATATCGAGCAGAACTTGAATTGACCTGGGTGATGTAAATGAAAAATGACATCAGATCCTCCTCACGCCAAACCTCAGCTTGCATTCTTCTTGGTGCTGACCACATTTCATTTTCTGTCCCAACAGGAACGAACGCTGGGCAGGACACTATCCCCAGCAGCACGCCCTGCTCAGCAGTGCCAGCTCTCTGGAGACGGAAGGGCAGCTTGTCTCCAAAATAACCCACAGCAATATTTAACCACATACCGTACTTCTAATAGGAGTTCTCACATTCAAACTACTATCTCTAGCAGCAAACCAAGACCAAACCCACATGCTTCCTACAACCCACTGGCTTCACTGTGAAATTTTAGGCATTTTGCTAAAACTCCACCAGAAATATGGGAAGGAACCAAGCCAGACTATCGTGGCACACTCTGCCTAAAACACGTTACTGAGAATCAAAAAAGACGTATATATTTATGGTTCGCGAAAGTGCACGTTCACAGCTTATAATCAAGCAATTCCACACTCCCTGCCAGGCAATGATTCACAGAACTGTGCCAACTGGGACCACTCCTCAGTGGTTGCCCAGGCTCTCCCCCCTGCGCCCACTGTCAAAACCAGCTTATGCCTGTTGCTAACGCAGGGAAGAGCTTCGATGTAATAAACTGTGGTTAATGAGATTAGCTTAAAACGTGAAGAGCAACAGACACACCCAGAGCAGCAAAAGCAATATACTGGACTACAACATAAAAGCTTATCAGCCCATATCATCTTTATAAATATTAACAACTTGATAAGGATAGGACTTCAGACAACTTTTAACTGACTGAAGTGATGACAGGTGTGTCTGCCTCTGCTAAATCGAGGTCATAACACTTTATAAGGTAGGAATTTATCACTGGGGAAAGTGCACTCACTGCATAGTGATTGTGCTCTACTCTCGAAGCCTCCTGACCTCACACAAATACTTACTCTTGTGTTGCTATGTGATCGTTAGAATAACTCACTCCTGAGTCTTTCTAAATGTCACAATTTTATGTTCGTTTAATTCTTAAAATGAATTTTAAGCACACCATAGACAGAACTTAGAGTAGCCTTGTTTTTAAAAGTTATCGACCAACCTCCTAAGTTAACCTGAAAGTTATTTCATGGACACCTAAAAATCAGCAAATGCTTCTGAGAATTGCATGAGATACAAGGAAATGTGGAGCTTCACAGCTAAAGGACAATACAATATTACCCTGCATCATCAAGATGCTTCAAAATCTTTTTGTTATATTTAGAGGTAGCGAAATAAATACACAGAAACAGCACACAATTAGACTAGACACTTGAAAGCTTGACAATCTTAAGTTTTCAGAGGGCTGGTCAGGTTACTCAGATGATGTTAGTAATGGCCCTATTTCTCCAGGATAACCACTGAATTCCTCTGCTATCTGATTACAAGCAATGCTGTAACGGTACAAGAACATCCCATGTTGCTGCCCATACCCCAGCCCAGTCCTAAAGTGACTTTCTAAAGCGACCAGGCTTAGGATAGCATCACCAAAGCCTCCAAGGTGCTCCCATTCCATATGTTTACAGATGAGAGAGGGCAACACGGGCCATCACTCTGCAGCTGGACTGCTCCAGCAACAGGTGACTTCCCTGTAGGCTGTTGTTTTGTTTTAAAATAAATGGAAGGGCAGAGCGTGGCAACCTCACACTCCCACGGAGACTAGACTGCCTTTCAGGGTACCACGAGGAACAGGTGGGAGGAGGAAGCAGCAAGGCAGTGGAGTGGGGGGAAAAATGCACAGGGTTAAAAATGCAAGAGAAAAAAAGACTGGGGGTGGAAGAGAGAGCAGGGAGGGTATGAGGAGAGCCGATGGATTTAGCAGCTTTTAAGTATGTTGGAGCAGCAGGAACTTGGCAGCAGGATTTTGAAAACAGGCTCTCTGACAAATCCTCTTTTGTGACAAATGCCAGACGTTTCCCATCATTTCCCAACCTTTCAGTTTATGGTCTGCTGGCACACTCAAGAAAGTTATTTTTCTATTGAAGGAAGACCAGGATCTGGAAAGACCACGAACAAGGGGCTCCCATCGGCATGGGACAGCCGGAGCCAAACGTTGCCCCCCCAGCCAGTGGGGAGCTTTGCTGGGGCAGGGCTGCAAAGTCTGCCACTTGAACACCAGGTAGGGACCGCCTGCTCACAGAGGTATTTGAAGGAGCATTTTTAAGAGCCTTCCAAACCCCATACGTGAAAAGGAACACGATAAGCAGTGCAGATGGCTTTTTCAATGCCAGGTTTGTCATGCATCTATGCCGCAGCCGTGCTGTGGGTTCCCATGCTGTGCTGCACCAACAGCTTTACTTTCACAGCTCCAGAGGGACCCGCAACAAACACACAGCGTGGCTGGGGCTGGGCATCCCTCTCCCACACTCGGCACAGGCTGGACCATAGCCTTGGACCTCCGGACCTGACCTCCAGCTCCAGCCCTGCTCCTTTAGGATAATTTTTCTGCTTCCTGAGCCCTGTCCAACTCAGAAGGCAGCAGCAGTGCCTACTGTTCTCACAGGGGTCTGGTGACCCTGCTCATTGGCTTTTGGAAGATGGATCAAAAGCACCAAGGAAAAAGCAACATTTCTCAGATCAGCTGTATGCATGCACCTCTCTGCCTGGGTCATGGGGACTGGACAAATGCGAACATGACCTGCTCCCAGAGCCACCCTGGCTCTGGGAAATTCATATATACACTTTGCAGTTGAGGAATGGGGTTCCAAGGAAGCAGTTCTCCTTGAACTAGAAGAAGGTTCAAGAAAGAAGCTACAGAAAACCTGTGACCTGAATCTGCCCTAAATTCTCAAGTCTTCTTTTACAGCTCTTGCTGTGAAATATGAATATTCTGAGGATAAAACCCTCTGGTCCTTGCACACCACAGCTCCCACCAGTGATGGCCCGCAGTCCCATGGATCTGGCGCAGTACATCCACGTTCCCAGAGCTGCTCAGCCGTACCAACGGCACGCGCTGGCAGTGCTGCTCTCAGACCAGACGGGAAGCAGAACAGCTCTGCTTTACCTGGGGATTTACTGCGGAGCCAAAGATGACTATTCCCGGTTGATACAACGCTTGAAGGATCCCAAACCCTTCCTCACAACAACAGACTGTTATTTCTAATGTTCAGGCTTTCTTCCTGTTCACACAAAAGTCAGCTTAGCCATATTAGCGGTGGGGTTTTCGCATGTCTGACTACAGCAGCACAGTGTAAAGCTTGTTATCACAGCCCTGCATGCTGATACAGAGATACATGGAACCACAAGAAAAATAACGTATCCAAATAATGATAAAGGCCTCACAAATCTGCAAAAGCAAAAAAGCTGAGACTGAAAAGTTGTCGTTCCCTTTCCTCAAAGCACAAATTACACCCCACGTGATACATCCCAACCACCATGGGAAGGAAAAGCAAGAGATATTTATTTTTGCTTTTTTAAAGCAAGGATGTTGTTTGGAGTCAGACCAGAGCCCAAACTCCTGCTCGCAGCTGATGGTGCAAGACTGGAAAAGCTCTCAGTAGACCAAAGTTTTCCTGATTTTCAACAGAAAGGAGTTGAATACCTTATAATGCAAAAGCCATGAAATTTAATTTTACAACAGGAAAAAGCAATGTGTTTTAATGCTGAACCTGTGTTTGAGGGAATGTTTAGGGACAAGGAGGACAGCATGTTTCACCTAAGGCTGCGGATGCCATGACGCTACTCCAAGGCTAACAACTACGACAGCAACATTGTCCCCTGCACAGGACGCAGCTTAGGGGATAATGAATTTTTCTGGCACCATGCTTGCCTTGTCTCCTACCTGCTTGGGATGCAGAGCACACGCAGAAGCCCTCTCTAGGTGGCTGGGTTGTACCCACTACAGCACTGCCTCTCTGAGTTAAAAGTGCCTTAACAGAAAATAAAGAAAAGACTGTGGAGGGACAATTAAAGAGGACAAAACACAACCACCTCTTTGCTGCCCCTCAATAAACTGTATGAATGTCACACATACGAAATCTGTAAGTGCATGTACCTTACCAAATCACCATCATTATGTATTGATATTAAAAGTTACACTGCCATACACAAGCAGTAAATCCCATGAGATCAGATTAAGTTACTGAAAACATCCTTTTTTCCCTGCTTCATCTAATTCTTTTTGCTCATTTCACCCACAGTGCTTCCACCTAATTCGTCTGCTATATGAGAAGCAATCCCTCGACAGTCCTTACAGAACTGCTGTAAAATAGGAAATAGTAAAAAATCCCATTAAAATAACATAATTGCAATGACTATATATGCTTTGGTCTGCCCTGAACTGAATCTACAAGTCACACCAGTAGAAAAAACCACCTCTTGCTGTTAAAAAGTCTAGCAGAAAATTAGGGTCTTAACTCCGTATTTTTTTCACAATTACACCTAGTTTACACAGTGAACTTCCACTTTTTATTGAAAAGTAACACACCAAGAGAGAACATTTTCACCTCATAACTGCTGCCTAAATGCTCAGGGATGATGTTCAGCAGCTCCTTCCCCCCCTGCCCTTTGCCCGCTGCCTTGCCTCAGCCACCCATTCCTCATGGTACCCAAAAAACAAACTGCAGTGACTTGAGAAGAAAAGCAAGATTTGCACGCTGCTAGAGAAAAATTACTAGTTTCAGCCAGCTTTCTTTGAAGAGGATATAAAATTCAGTTAAGCAGAGCGCTCTTTGGGGAAGTGGGTATCTGATATCTGTCAAGTAGCGGATTTGTCATCATTGTATGAAATAAATAGCAAACATAACTTTCCTTAAACTTGCTAATTTACTACCTTGGTTCATTAGACCTTCCCAAATAAAGTGAAATAAATAATCACCCCACTCAGCGAACAGGCCCCAAGTTAATAAATCTTCGCTCATCTTCTTTCAAATTAGTTGTTTATTGCAAAAGTGTGAGCTCAGGAAAGCGCGCAGCTGGGTTTGACGGAGACAGAGTTAATGGTTCATGGAGCAAGCACCTGGCAAAGATTTTTAAAGAAAAAGCGTGCAGAGTCAAAGCTGAAAGGCAAAACACACCATGACTCACTTGGCAAACAAGCAGCCGTGGCGCACCAGGAGCACAACCCCAGCACCAGTGCCGAGCACTGATTTACAGCAAGGCAGACACAGCCCACGGGGAGCTGTGGCTTACACTAGAGAAAGCCTCTGTAAATATCAGTGCATGGAAAAGAAAATCAAAACCTAAACCACAGTGCTACTTATAACAGGCACCAGATGGATGCCCTAAGAGCGAACCCTATGGTGAGCCAACACCTCTTTTCTATCACCCACTGTTACATGTGGAAGGAAATCCTTGGCAGCTGAGAGAGGCACCTAGACCATGCTCAGGTCTTCAGCCTCCCTGCGTCAGACCAGCACGGGCATCTCCTTGTAAGTCATCCCCAAACGCAGTGGCTCTGGAAAAGAGCTTCCAGTGAACGGCTCACAACTGGTCTCCTTCCCCAACAGGGCAGCCGAAGGGGAGCAGGTCTGTGGAGCAAAAGGGGACCAGACACCCACACTGTACCCATTTCAGGGCTTTCTTTAGGTCAGCTCTAGCCTGGCCCCATCACCTGAGCACCTCTTAGTGCTGGGACACACTAGGTGGGCTCCATCCATGCCACACGGACCCACCTTGAGCCCTCTGAGACCTCTCCAGGATGCAAACCGGAGAGAGCGGAGTAGGAACAACTGGGAGCTTTGGTCCAAATTTGTCTTTCTGCTCCGACCCCAGCCCTGGACATGGCCACACATGGAGTTCTGGTCATATGGACCTGGTGAGATTTCCAAAAACAGGCTGGACAAGCCACCGCTAGAAAATCTCAGGTGTGTCCTGCATCTGAAGCTACCTTAATCTTGGGGTAAGCAGTATAGCGAACAGGTGCTTTGTTATCAGAGAATTATTAACTTCTTTCAAACAGCTATTTGCCAGCACTGCCCGCGTTACCATTTACACATTCTTTCCTACCAAAAGGTTTTCCAAATTGTTTGGCAAAACAGTCATCTTCCCCAGTAAATGCTACTCAAAAATCTAATAGTGAGATACACTCTTAATTAGGAGCAAGCTGTTAATACCAGTTTTCTGCACCAAGACCAGGCACTTCATTTTTTCCTCAGTAAAGTTTTTAATTCAGGAGTCTCTGAACCAATTGCTCCATAGCTGCAGTTTGCAGAGGTATCTTTCACACAAACCTTTTCCTTTTACAAACGGCATTTATCACCCACATAATGATAAACCCGGTGCCTCGCACATGTCAGCTATCAGGAATTCATTATTTAGTCTGTGTTATGTTATACCAGTCGGGAGTTATCTTTGCAGCCCACAGGCCAGAATCAAAATTGAATGTGTCAGCTATTTAAAGAAAATGGAAGCCCTCCTCCAGCAATTTAATTAACTTTCAGGGAGCACGGCTGGGTTTCAGTCCTGGAAATGTTACTGGAGAAAATACGATCCAGGATTATCAGTCAGAAAAACTTTTAAAAAGTTACTTCCCTTACACAGTCCCTGTAGCTACTCTGACTTTAATAAACATTTTTCTAATGCTAGAAGGACAGTATTTAGGAAGTCTCAGTTATAAACTGTCTCTTTCATCAAACCACAAAGAAAAATGATACTATATACTGTTATTGTACAGCATATTCGAGGGCAGATACTTCGTCTGTAAACTAAATACAGCTAAATCATTTGTTTCCCAAGGAGGCAGGAACTCTATGTTGCATATTTACACAATGAATAATTACCAGACTGATCTATTGTTTCGCTTGACTGCCAAGAGATTAGCTTTCTTTAAAATTTAAATAAAATTTCAAAAATTGATAGAATATGGACTTTTTTCCCCAAAAAATTGAGCCATGCCAGAAGCTGCAACTTGAATCAAATTCTCCTTCTAGAACTCTTGCATAGTTTAAAAATCACGATTTTGTAAAACCCGGCTTGCAGCTTTTTCTGTTTCATTTGCAAATACAAGCAGAGGAGCGCAATTAACTAATGCAGAGTTTCAAAACTGCTTTAAATGACTAATACTTTGCTTGAGGATCTTATTACAGGAGCTAGAGAAGAACTGATGGGAATTCATTTAAACAGAGAAGCAGCCAGCTAGAAGCCATACACAAGTTGTGAAAAACAAACATGAGCAAAGCGTTACATCCCTCCTCTCGAGCAAAACTGCCTTCCTGTGCAAGCACTGGGCACGAGAGCCACAGACTTGGAGCATCCCAGGCTTGCCAGGAACACCAGAGCTGCAAGACTCTCGGGAGGAACTGCTCTGCCCATGGCAGCCCCAACACTGTCCCATGCAAGGGGCAAAGGAATGCTGCCCCAAGTGCCCCTGCAACATGTTCTTCATCACATACAGGGGGTAATTACTTTGCCTGGGATTGCCAGTTCAGTAAACAGGAAAAGAAACCGGGCGTGCGGTGAGCTATACCAACCATGATCCACCACCACCTTCATTAATCATTCCTCCTGCAGTCCACAGTCATTTCAGACTGCCTTTGGGAAACCAGAGCTGTCCAGACCAGGCACATGTGCAATGGACATGCTGTGGGTACAATTCTGAAGCACATACTTCAGTTTTATCAAGATGTCTTAAAAGCCAGGGTCCTCTCAAAGCAGGACTTGGGTGGTTTACCTTGCATAAAGCCTCTCTCCAAACGATAAGGTGCATACTCTTCTCTTAACAGCCCAGCTCAGGACCCCAGGGTCCTACTGTAAACCACCTGCAAGAGCCAAACCCCAAAGACCCTGATATTTTCGTGCTGCTGGTGTGAAGTCCCTCCAGAGTGACCTTTGTGGTGCAGAAATCAAAAGGTTTTACTTTCTCCAATTGCCCATGCATGAGGTTTGCTCACTGAAAATAAACAGATTTCAAAAGAATGTGCTCACCCACTCAGCATGGCACAGGGGAGGGTGTTTCTCAGGAGATTGCTGCTCTCTGCCATCAAGACTTTATCTGAGAATTTGAGCAGCGGATTGGGAAAGGGGTTACTGCAGAGCCGCAGGAGTTTGAAGCGTTTGGACCCTGATACCGACCTGCATGTTCCCAGTTAAAGCCAGTGGGCATGCCACACTGTGACCCCACTACTGGACGTGTCCCCATGGAAAAGCTCCCTGTGGGATGTGTGAAAAATCAGCCAAGCAGAGATCACCAGCGTTGTCCGGACTGGCCCATTTTTTCACTTCCAGAAAGCTAATCTCTAGGACTTCAGGCAATTCCTGTATTTACCTGCATTCACTCCGCACTAATCCGATATAAAACAAAAAAGGAACTTGTGTGCTCTCACGTAAGCAGAAATGGTGCAAGAGCCACATTCCGAAAAGTGATTCAAGGCGGAATGGCCAGACAACAGCGAACAACGCATGCACCAACCCCGGCCACAGCAAACGGAGGCGACCACGTGCACAAGTGGCACTGCTGCAAGAACCTGTGCCTTGTATCACAGCAAGCGTGGCAGGGGAGGCCAGTCCTGCAGTATCTTTGTTAAGATATGCTAGTGCTTTATCAGCAGTAGCCCAAAGGACCACTTGTGATGCATAAAATGAAATTCCTTCACTCCTGGTGTGCTCGCTAGCCCTGGGACAGCTGGTTGTGCTCATTTGCTACGGAGGCATAACATATGTTTTGTTTAACAGAGGAAACAATTGCTGCGGCTATTTTCATGCAACTGTTAGGGGAAGAGCTACGCTTGAAAATCACACTTGTGGGCAGAGTATTCCTCCTCCAGTTTTCTTTAAATACTTCTGAAGGTAACCATGGGCAATCCACTCCTTGCAATGTGTCCGCAAAGGCACGGAAAATAACCACAGACCCAGATCTTGGGCATGTGAAGCAATGCTTACAAACCTATTTATGGCAAATGATAAGGAGTCAGTGTTAAGTTTAAGCCGCGTAAGGGAGGTTTTCACCACAAAGAGAGTTTTTAACCTTAACCCCTTTTCTTGAGAATTGACAGCATGTGCCACCAGCTGCTACAGCTTAACAAGTTCGTTGTTGTAAGTGAACAGCAGTTGTCTGGTGATCTGTGCCTAAACTGAGTTAAGCTTGGGGCATCATAGGGTGTCCCTGTGAGATCAGGCAAGATGAGCAGTTTTTCTGGAGAAAAAGACAGCATGCTGCAGCTATAAGCAATATACTGTGGGTCACAAAGCAGGTCTACATGTGAACACAAACAGAAATTGTCTCTGCAGCCAGCCCATCCGGTTGATCTCAGTCACAAGGACATCTTTTCCTCCCTGCAGGCATGACAGCATGCCAACAAAAAGGAGGAGGTTGTGATGGACTTCACAGAGCATGTCCATCAGCGGAGAAGGACTGGCACCTAGAGAAGAAAGGGTCTCAGGCAGGAGGACTGGCACTCACTTGACAACTGCACACTGAAGGAAAAGAGAGTCTCGTCACTTTGGCAGTCAGATGTGACTTGCTCCCCGTGTTTGGGCAGATAGCTCTTCACCGAGCCGTTTCAAAGCATGATTCTTGAAAGCCATTGTAGCTAAAGCACAAAACACACCTCTCTTCCCATATGGAAACTCAGCAAGTAGTCAAACATTAACCTGACCAGAGCCAACCCTCTGATTTTTTATTTGCTTAGTGAGCTGTTCCTAATAGAAGGTCTTTTCCCCTGGCTCTAACAGGTCGGGGTGCGACCCCACCCCCTCCCCGCAGCCAGTTAGCATAACCAGTGCGTGGTAGAAAGCCATCTCCAAGGGCAAGCCCAAGCTGATGATACAGCTTTGGACAGCTAAAGCTCAGCAACCGGGTCGCACACCAGCTACAACACAACTGTGGGGTCAGGCACGGGCAGGGAGAGGCTCCGAGGGGCAGCTGTTGAAGCAAGTGGCTCATTGACCTCCGGCACCGGCAGCTGACGGGCTCCACGTCCCTGCACGTGCTGCAGCGCTACGGGCAGGGCTGCCCGCACGGGCACAAGCCACAGTGCAAAGCACAGCCTTTCTGGGGTAGGAAAGAGGGGGAACTTCCTCGCCATTCCGCTTCAGCACCCGCGTTCAGGGAGGGGAGCAAAGCAGGACAGCCTGAAAAAGCGTTTTGACTCAGAGCCTGCTCACAAAAGGGATTACTCACCCTGCAGACTCAGATGTTATCCAGCCCAGCAGCGCATTTCACTTTCTTCAGCCACTGCTGGCCGCTGGACTTTACCCCCATTTTTGATTGTTTGCAATACAATGCCAACACAGAAAAACACATCCATCAAGCACACCAGTATTAGAAAGGAAAAATGTTATTACCTGGAATAGTCCCCTTTAGCTTCCTACAATTGAAAAACAGTGACAGAATTAAAACATGATCTCTTCAAAAGTCCTCGCTTTTCCCAGCATTGTTCACTTCCCCACTCCCACAGCTCTGCAGCCGCATCCTGACCCCAGTTACACTCGGCGCAGAGCACGGAGGCTGCCTGCAAGCAGGCACAGAACTTGGCCCTTTACACTTCCAGCTACAGATAATCCAACTACACCGTAAAGTAAAACAGCAACCAAAACAGGGATGAAATTCATATTGCAAACCCGATATCACTTTTACTGTACAAGCAGCAAAATACAGCGTTCTCTCCAGCTGGCCGCGGCCAGGGACAGGCTGGCTTTGCAGGGGGGTCGGTAGCTGAGCGAACGCCGCTTGCTTGAGATGAAAACAGTTGGGGCAGCTTGAGCCACTGCAGCTTTGCTGTAGTGTCAGTGTTGGTGACATTTTGTCACCAACAGTGCAACAAGGAAAAATCCTGGTGGTTTAAAGGTCAAATTTTATTTCTTAAAAAGCAGTAAATAACCCCCTTGTTTTAACGTTAATATCAAAATCTGTATTTTTGTTTAAAAAAATTAAAATAAGCGTTTAACTCTTGAGTACAAGAAAACTTGATAAAGGAAAAACTGACATGGCATATTTCAACATAACAGACATATCAAAAACATATGCTCTAAGACTCACAGGCATAACAGTAAGTTTAGCTACAATATTGTACTTGTTTCTTCCCAGATCTCCCGAAAGTATTTAAATTAGAACAGGTGACAAGTGGATGGAAGCCTACCCAAATAAATGCCTTCCCTTGATGAGTTCTTCCTCTTTCCCTCCCTTTTTCAATTTCAAGCTTTGCACGTAACTTTTTCCCCCTCTCGCCTATAAGGCGAGCCCCCTCCCCAGGTTTCCCAGCTTTCCGTCCCCCCCGCCCGAGGGATGCTGCAGCGGGCTGGCTGTGCGGGGGGCGCAGCACCCAGCGGGTCCCCGGCAGCCGGACCAGGCACTTACCTGCAGAACCAGGGCTGCCAACTTGAAGACGGTCTCGCTGTCCACCTCGATCTGCCCCTGTGCAGGGAAAGAGCAGAGCATGAGCCGTGCCCGCAGCGCTCCGCACCGCCCCGCGGCGTTCCGCACCGCTCAGACACGGTGCGTCCCGCCCCCGCAGGGCTGGAGCCCCTCCCCGCGGCCCCTGGGCTGCCCCCCCCCACCCGCTGTCAGCATGGCAGCGACTCTCCTCCTCCCCCCAGCGCCTCTCTCGCCCTCGCTGTTTGCTTTGCAAAGCTGCTGGTTATTGCACTGCGCTGGACGGTACCGCATCTGGCTGTGCGTGCCTCCTCGGGGCCTGATCCTGCACCCCGCAAACACACGACGCACTTGCCGTGGGGCAGGGAGGCAGGGCTGGGTGGGAGAAGGGTATTTTTACGGCTTGAAGCGCACCAGCTCCTCAGGGCAGGGATCTGGGTTCTTTGCTGCGAGGTGGTACGCACACCCCTGATGCTAGATAAGTAGTGCTTATCAGTCACAAGGATAGCATAACTCAGCTCCCTTCGCCCGTGCAGTCCGGATCTTGCAGGCTCCAGGGCTCGCAAGTACCTCAGAGCTGTGGTGCTGCACTCAGAAAAACCACATGGAGCCCCACGCCTTGACACCACTGCAAAACCTGTCCTGTCCCAGCAGCGCTATGCCCACGCTGGCCTCAGAGGTGTCCAGCTGATAAACGTCAAAACATTGAAACTACACAAAAATCCTTTTTTTTTTTCCCTGCTTGCGAGCTTAAGCCCAATCTTTCAAAGTTAGCCTCTTACCAGCAAAAAAAACTGGTCTTGGTTCTATACTGGGACCAGCAGTAACACTGGAAGAGTAGAAGATGCGGTTACACTTGGGCTCTTGGGTTATCAAAGCTACCCCTTATATCTACTGCATCTTGCAAACTGTGTATAAAGGACAAAACCGAGCCCATGAGCCAGCACATGAATACAGAGATGATTTTTTCTCTTATTGACCTTTTGCAAGTGAAGGTGGTGGACATGATGCCTGTCTCCTGCCTCTAAGATCCCAACACATCCTCTGTCCCCAAGACCTGTCAGCTGAATGAGGGGACAAAGCAGACAAAGTTTGGAAACTTTGGTTGAAATAGTGCCAAAACCAGGGCAGCAGGAAGATCTACAGAATTACATACAGATACAGGGAAATGACATCTCAAAATATATAGAGCACATCTGGAGCTGAGCTAATTTACCACAGCTGCAGGTCTGGCCCACAGAGACTAAATTCAAAAGTGAACAAACAAATAATTCAATTTTCTTGGAAGGGAAGGTTTTTTGCCAGCTTTGTCAATAAAACGTTCCGGCAGCAGCAGCACTCCCCCAGGCTGCTCTGCAGCGGCAGACCAAGAGGAATTTCCCCTTCCCAACAGGTGTGGCAACAGCTATGCAGAAGTAGCCTCCAAAGCATTCCCAGACATATTTTATTAGAAGAAGAGGAGAGGCACATCACAAGTTAGGAGGGGAAAAACAAAAAAAGCTTTGAGTTCATCCTTCCTTCAGATCTCTTTCATGTTGATGCTTAAGAAAAAGGGCAAGGATTGCAGCCCAGAAACTCTTCACATAGGTGCAACTTTAAGGCACTTTGTTACTTCCAGGTCTGTATCAGGTTAGTCTTTGTCATGCATCTGAGCTGCCTTTTTTTAAGCCTAAATTGCATCTGCTCAAACAGCCTCTGAGTCCAACTGTGACAGCAGGATTACGGGAGATCAGGTCATCCCAGCACCATGCTCTCCTGCACAGGCAGGCGGGGAACCCAAGCGTGAGAAAGTGCCACTGCAAGGAACCCCTGCTCAGCAGGAAAGACAGGCTCTAGTCAGCAAAGCTGTCCTTGGACCACAAAATCAGGGAAAACAGGGCCAGAAGGGACCTTAAAGCTCATCAAGACCATTCCCCACCCCAAGGCAGAACCAGTACCAGAAAAGTTATCAAGATTTAACTGTCCAAAGGCCCTCGTCTCTTTGCTGCTGGCCCCAAGAAAAACTTTGCAGCACTCTGTGAGCTACTGCAGCCAGCAAGTCTCTGCTGACCCATAGCAATAGCTGCTGTTGGCATTACAGGGATGTTTGGAACTTAATAACCAAGTACCTCTTCACTTTTCATCTTCAAAGCACCTCACAACCATTAACTAATTAGCAATAGCAATTACGAGGCTGCCCTTCTGTGTTTATTTACTTGTTGCTAAAAAATGAGTGTTAAGAAACTCCGGTTACTTTACTAGGCTGCTATGGCATTGCCACAAACATTAAAAGTGATCACACACACCACTGCATGGAGGGTTTTTGGAAACCAAACATGCTGAAAGGGGACTGCCTTCCTCAGGCAACAAAGTTTCAGTCTTTGCTTTCACAGCAAGGGTTTTGCTGTGCCAATGTCTTCCATTTCAAATGCATTCGCTTCGGAGCTGTATTGAGGAGCAAACGGGTAAGGAGATTTCGCCCTCACCTGACTTCTCTCAAACAAGGTGCTGAAGGTGTCTTGACCGGAGCAAAGGGAACAAACAGGACACCGCAGGTGCAGGGCTGCCATCACAGCTCTCCAGCTGTTGCAAGCCTCAGGTCAGGGTGGACCAGCCCTAATTACTATCACATACCGTGATAATATTATTTATACACATTATACAATAACAGTGGCAGGAGACTGGGGCCATTCTGAGGGAGGCTCTGCACCAAAAAAACCCACCACCACCCCAAAGAGCCATCAGAGAAAGAACTGCCTACCCTTTAAAGGGGCCAAAAAGCAAAGAAATGAGATGCAGGGAGACCAAAGGACTGCCCTGAGGTCATGCAGTAGCTGAGTAGCAGAGCAAGGATTTGAAGAAAGGGACCCTAAAGCCCAGCTCAGCCTTTGCCTAACAGACTAATGCTATACAAGTGACAAGTCTCTTGGAGCCTGAGCCTGGAATTATTTTCCATCATAGTATAAAATTATTTGCCACCTGGTTCCCCAGTTGGCCATTGCTATAATGCAATCCAGCCCTGCCCTGGGCTGTCAAGGAGTTTGGGCAGCCCTTGGCTTGACACAGATCCATGCAGCAATACACATCGCTCCGGAGTGCCGAGCCGTGGCTCTCCCTACTCAGGCAATACTTTGGATTTTATGACCATCCTTCAGCCCTAAGGCTGGCGGACAGGGATGTCTGTTTTAGCACTGCTTTAACAGCAAGGTCAAATTTCAAAAATAGAGGGGGAAAATGGCTGCAAGAAGATTAATTTGCAATGCCTGCAGTTGCCAGCGTAATTTAAGCAGAGACTTCAGCGAGCAGGCGGGGGGGTTCTGGGAACCAGGGCAGTGAGCGCTCTCATAGCTGAAGATGGAAGGTTTTCCTAGACCTATCCCAAGTGGGAGCAAGGTCACTAGCGCGAGGTTAAGTAGATGGATGTAATTCAGATAATGGAATTTGAGTCTTCTACATTTTAGATGTAAATAAGTTTAAAAGACTAGTGGCTGCAGCTCCAGGGAGGGGATGAAACCGATATTTTTCAATTAGAGTTTGTGCACGGACCAGTCATTTTAACCAGCAAGACAGATTCAGCCCCTTCTGCAGCTCTCTGACAGGCCACTGGTTTATCAAAACACTGCATTTGGTCCAGCAGATTCAAATGGTGGCTTTTGTCACACTGACAAACATCAGAAAAATAAAAGCTTGTAGCAGATGTCCAAATGGGGTGGCAATTACTGCAGAGCAGGAATAGGTTGCTATCTCAGCAGCTAGTGAAGACCAACTCCTGCCTTCAGTGCCCATGGACACAGACTTTGCCCCCGATTCAGATAAGAGCTCAAGTCTTTTGCTGCACAAACATGGACTTCTGTGATAAAAATCACAAGCCCAGTCATGAACAGAGCAGTGAACCCTCATCAGACACAGCAACAACATTAGAATTTACTGTCATAGAGATACAAGTCTGGAATCTGATGAAAACACAGATCAAGAATGACGATAGTCAGATGAGCGTTAACTGTGCTAAGCAAATCTTTAGACTGTAAACTCAGATTAAAGCAGATCCAAAAAAAAAGCAAACAGCCAGGAACTGTCACCTTTAATTCTTTAGAGCCAGAGCAAGAAATCAAAGTGGATATGGTTTGTTCAAACCACATGTAACCTCCAGAGGTTAAAGACTGAGCAATGTTTCACCTGAAGATTTGAGACTTGAGATACCAACACATCTCTTCCCTCAAACCAACCCCTTCAAGAATTTGTATTAAACAAAGACACCCCCAAATACACACACTACGATCGAATAGCCTCAAGACAGCCACAATATTGAATAATTACCTGTGATTACAAAAAGCTGAGAGAAAGAAGGATGCAATCAGAGGGAAAGAAAGGACCCAAACGCCTACAACAAACTGTTGAAGCCGAGGGAGGCAATTAGCTGGGTGTGAGCCCAGCACAAGTGAACAAAGCGATGCCAGTGCCTGTGCCCTTACCCAGCACCGCTGCAATTTTCCACAAGGGATCCCGTACCCCTGCGATGCGTCCTGATGGCCAGGGGGTGTGAAGGCAGGACCCTGCAGCACAAAGCTTCGCAGCTTTGCAGCATTTAAGTCGCCTTTGGCAGCAGAGACTGCAGCAAGGCGGGCTGAGCTCGGGAGGGGCTGTTGGCCACAGACCCAGCACAAGTTGAGCAGCGCAGGAGGAACTAGGTCAGGCAAATTCAGCAACTGGCTCTGTCGGTGTGGCTCTGCCGGGTAATTACACCGAGGAGACAAACAACGGCAGCAAACAAGTAACCCTCCAACTTTAAAGCACCTGTCCTGATTGCGGGCATTTGCTTCTATATCTCAATCCTGGTGCTGTTCACGCTGCCCTGCAATACACCAGGCACCCCATCCCATTCCCTTCTGCATCGGAAGATCCAGACTTGGCTGAGCATCTCAGCTAAGGCCAGTTTCCTAAGGGCAGAAACTCTGGGCTGAGAAAAAGCACAGCAAAGCAAGCATCTGCCTCCAACACACTAGGGAGGTAAAGCAAAGCACTAAGGCAACAGGAGATGCAGAATACAGAAGCGAATTAAAGGCTGGTCCTTCTGACCCTCCTCAAAAAAGCACTTCAATTTTCTACTCGTGCTGCATATACCCCATGGGGGACCGCAGCCTGGATGGCTCAGGTGGCCTCACAGCTGCTTCACAGCGTTGAGACGGTCCAAGATGTCTTTAATTTCATCCACCGAGCCCTTCCTACCCAACATGGGAGTGTAGCCTGAGACTGAACGCAGCTCAGTGCGTGGGCAGCGGCCACCGTAGCTCCCTCCTGGCAGGACCTGCTGCTTCCCACCTCAGCAGCTCAGGGCCACCCAGCCAAAAAAAAGCTGGTAGTGCCTCGTGGTGAGCAACAGCTTCAGGTTTCTCTGTCACACCCTTTATTTTGCTGCCTCTGCCAGCCACTCTCATCCATCTCCCTTGTTTGCATTTTGTGCCTCAGCCAACACTTCGATGAAACTCCAGGGACAGCAGCAGCTACTCTGAGACTTGCCTACACAGTTCAGTGCAACAGGAGCACAAGGTGCTGCCTTTTTGTTGTTGTTGTTGTTACATTAATACAAGAGTAAAAGCAGAGAATGGAGGAAGGACATAAAGACTTCCCTGTTTGCAAGCCAGGCTATATGGCAAGCATCATTAGGCTTGTAATCACAGCCTTTTGCTTTCCTACCCCAGCACCATGGTGAGATACCCAACACACACCAACAACAGACCAGGCTGAGCTGTTGCAGCATCTTTACCCTATGGCTAGGAGATCAGAGTGCAAAACTCCCTCACAATTAACACTGGTAATTAGACCGAGGAGATAACTACATCAGGAGATGCAAGGCATGAAACTCTGGCTGCAAACCAACTGAATCTTCATATGTAATGGGCCAAGCCCAGCTAGGACAACATACACCTCCCCTAACAAGAGCCCAAGAGGTCCCCAGGGCACCCCCTCCCTTTACAGCAGGCAGCCTTGGACCAACCTCAACCACTCTTGGAGGCGCTTAGTGGAGCTCCTTGACTATGCCCACAGCATGGCCAAGTCCCCCTCAAGCCACCAGTGCAGCCCCGTGGGACGTTCATGGGGTAAAAAGTAGGAGGGCCTCACGGAGACCTGCCGGCTTACATCAGCACGGGCATCCTGCCTCCTCCTCTCACATTTTGGTCACAGGCACAACCGTGCTCCATCCTTCTCATCTGTCGACATTCTGCTAGGGGGTTTGGTTCATGGAGGTGACTGCCAACACTCATGGAAGATAACAGCCCTGAAGGTGCAAAAGGCCAACGGGTCTCACTGATCCTCCTCCAGGGCTTTACGTGGACCATCTTTCATCTTTGTGAGCAGAACAGCTAACACAGGCAATGGACACAGCACATTTTAACAGCCTTGGCTAGGAGCACACTACACTGTGTTACAAGGCTGCATGGGAACGCTCCCCTTTCCCTTGAGATGGGGGAGAATTAGGAAATATCTGTTATAAAACTTTCGAGAGCTCTCTGATATATGACTACTTTGCTCTCCACAAGCTGGAAGCCAGCCAGACTTTATGCTCGCACCAGGGGTCTGTTTCAACAGCTCTTCTTGGTGAGCACTGGTCTTCAGGCTGCCAAGTGCTTACAAGCATTGCTGTTCACGAAGCTATCGTGGTACAGACTCCTCTGAAAACTTCTACTTCCTTTAACTTTTTTCTTTTTCTTTTTTAAAAGCAACTCTTACAAGTCCTTGAAACAAACGGGAAATTAAATAAACCAACCCCCCAACGCTCAAATAGAGAGGGGAAAAGGGGAACACAGCCAACTTGACCAAGATCTGAGTTTACAGAACATATTTTAAGAACTGGCAAAGAGTCAACTGTATGGCTGCAGAACTATATGGAGGTTAGCTCTAATGCATAATAAACTTGACAGTGCTTTGCTAGCCAAGTAGGGTGTTATTTTTCCAAACTTGGCTGTTTTGAAAGAAGGAAAAAAGAGTAATTTGTCTTTCCAAATTTATCATCAACATATGCGTGACCAGTTCCGACCCACTGCCTTAAAAGTATCCCAGCTACGGTCACGGGCTGTGCGGTAGCACGCTGAACATGTTACACAGCTCCCCTATCGCTGTGCAAACACACCAGCTCAGAGATGCCCATTTCACCTGAAACCAAGTGCTAGGCTTTCACTAGTTTAAATTCCAGCTGTACAGTAGATTTCAGAGATAGCTATAAATCTAAAGCCGGCTTCTTAGAACTCAATGACAGGAGAAAAAGCTTTTAAACTGAAGTTGTCACCACTGAGGGTTTTCATGCAGCAGTTCTCAAAACCTTGAAAGAGAGGTACATAAGGAAACAGAGCCCAGCCATACACAAAGCATCCTTCTAGCCTTTGCATCCTCCCAAAACACACATGGATAAACGAGCTTTTAACTAAGTCACTGGGAGGCCCTTCCACAGACCTGGAGATCTAAGTTTTGCCAGCTCCCACCTCCTGCTTGGTGGCCCAGGCTGTTCCTGGCAGCAGATACGGCTTCTCCAAGCTCCAACCCAAAGAGCAGGGATGCTGGAGAGCAGCAGCCAGGCAGCTGGCTGGACCACATAGGGCTGAGAGGGCCTGGGGACAGCAGCATCAGACCAGGAATAAAAAAATGGGCAGCTTGACATGAAAGGAGGGTAGGGCAAGAGGACTGGCAGTATTTGTTATATTGGCTGGCAGTCAAGGTTTATAAACGCACCAGCGGTGAGGAAACACCAGGTGCTTTTACAAGCGCGGCAGCAAATGTTGCGTTCAGTTCACATGCAAGGAGGTGTGGGGAGGGCAAGGCCAGGAAATGCTGCGTGGGTCATGTTGGCACATCCAGCAGAGGAAGTTTAAGGAAGATGCTGGTGCTGATGGGGTAGTGGGTTAAGATAGGGGTGAGGTAGAAAGGAGCAGCCATGGATGCCCTGCACTCAGTACTCAGTGACCCTTTGCTCCCGATGCAGAATTGCAACACTGCTAAAACACGATTCACAAAAGTAAAAATGAGGTCTCAGTCCTGTTGTGCTTTGGATAAAGAGGTCTCTCCCGGCTCCCTAGCTGCTTGTAGGGACTGAGGGCAAGGTAGAGAGGGGGCTGTGCAGAGAACAGCACAGGTCATAGGGGATGCACAACTGTGGTGAGAGGCAGTAAAGGCCCCAGAGGCACAAAGGAGCTTTGGCTGTATAGAAGTGCATGGAGATAGGGGAGTGGGTGGGAAGTAGAAAGAAATGCATTTTTGGCAGCAGTGATTTTACTATCTCTCTTGTGTCCCTGCCTTGCCAAAATGTCTACAGAAATTGCAAAATGCACAAGCCCCAGATTCCTCCAACCCCTAGCAGCAAAAAGTGGTGATTTACAGAAAGGAGCAGAGAGATTTGCAGGAAGGAACATGCAGTCGAAAGGTGAGCAAAACCAGCAGGGCTATGCACTACAGAGCACCAAGCCAGCCCTCACCCTTTTCAGGGTGAGGTGAACCATTTTCAGAACGGTTATGCAGGTGTTTATTCCACTATATACTGTTCATATAATATATTACAAAAGAAAGATTATAATTAATAAAAGTATTTAATATGCTATATTATTTATTCTGCACTTTTATTCGGCTGGGAGCAAAGCCTCTCTCAAGTCATCTGGGGCAAGACAGCCAACACACACTGCCCAGCAGCTCCAGCCTAAACTCAGAGATAGCAAACTCCATCAGAGATACACCTTTCTCTTTGATTAGATAGAGCCACTTCCAGGATTTCACACATAAGATAGCCCACAGATCCCTCGGAGAATACTGTAAAAACCATTCCTGATGCAGCCTCTGAACCTCTTAAGTAACAAATAAATCCCCTCCAGAGGAGGGAATGGCATGATTCTTTGCCAACGCACTGGCTGTATTCACCCAAGCCTTCAGTTGGCTCTCGTGATGCATCCTACGTGCTGGCGGGAGCCCCGACATGCACCATCTCGCATGCAGAGCAAGATCACTGTCTCACCCTCTGCTCAGGGAAGCATCATTCTCATTTAAAGCACACAAGCCATATAAGCACGAGTACCTACAAACTGCTGGGCTGTCAACACGTGTCAGTGCTTAGGAATGTCAAAAGAGCACACACACACAAACTCCTCCAAGCATCAGGTCTTTGCACCACCCTGGGTATGGGCTTTTCACACACTGTGCTCTCTGGGGAACAAGGTGCTGTGAAAACCTTGGAAACAGCTTTATGAAAGCAAAAAAACATGGCTGGCTTTTAAGCAATCTTATCCATGCAAGTCTTCCCACACGCCAGGTATTGCAGCATTTGTCCTCTGAGCCACATTCCTGGCCCACACAGAGAAGAAGCTTCATGAAAAGATCCAGGTTAGGATACTGCCCCAGCAAGGCACTCTCTGGCACACCCTGTGCATTGAGGGGCACCCCTGAGCGCGTGGGCTGGGGGCAGGCTGCTGCTTTAAGATGCTGGGGTTTCCTTGCTCCATGAACACAGCAAGAAAAAGAAAGTAGAAAGGCATTTAAAAAAAGAAAAGAAAGAAAAAGAAAAGCTAAACTGAGACAGGTCTGATCTCCCGGAGCTGGATTAATGACTGAGAAATGCCAGGGAACATTCCTGGCTGTCATCAATGAGCATCAGCCTTCACTTGCTTCACCAGAACTGGGGATCTGCTCATATGCAGAAGCTGACCACACTCATCCTGCAGCCTGTGCCTCCTTCCCCGCAGCACAACAGAGCCTGGCAGCACGGCGGGAGCGGACACGCTGTGCGAGCACATACCAGGTGCCTTTGTGCATCCTCTTGTCCACATCCCGTGGGCTTAAGTATGAGAACTGGTCTTGCATGCCCTTCATGCACTACTTGAAACCTAGAGACCAACAATTAGTTTACCAAGCAGGATAAAATATTTTTTAAATACTTCAATTGAATGTTAAAAGCCAAGTGTATCTTGAAAGTAAATGAAGTGGCTTCTGCCGAAGCAGGGCTGCAAAGCTGCCCAGCACAGAGTGCTGCAGGCAGAGCAGGGCCTCTTGATTTTGTTACGTGCTGTATCACCCGGTGCTGCTCGCAGAGATCCTTCTCTCAGGAGGAAGCGATGCTCCTCATCCCTCCACTGCCCACAGAAACTGGACGCGACAGGAAACCTTCTCCACTTCTGGCAGTTTTGCTTGCAGGAACAGGGAAGCCGGCACATTGGGTTGCTACCATTTAGAGCACAGACCTCGCAAAGCCATGGGAGGAAAATCCGAGCCAGCCTTCCTTCAAGCCTCCCCCAGGTCCTGAAGCCCTGAACTCAAATGGGTGATGCACAGTCTGCTTATTGTGGCACTCTGTGCATCATCAGCACTTCACACGCTATCAGCACTTCAGTCCAGTAATATGAAGTTATGTTGCTTGAATAATAATATTTATCCAGCCAGAGATGATTCCTTATTGGTTTGATGACATGCATGTCTATGATCAGTCAGGGCAGTTTTATGCTTCTCTTCTTTGCTTTGTGCAGACACAGACCTGTCTGGTGGAAAAGGGCCTGGGGGAGCTGGTGGGCGGCCGGCTGACCGTGAGCCGGCAGTGTGCCCGGGTGGCCAAGGCGGCCAGCGGCACCTGGCTGGTGTCCGAAGCAGCGTGGCCAGCAGGAGAGGGCAGCGCCCGTCCCCCTGCGCTGGGCGCTGGTGCGGCCGCCCCTCGGAGCCGGGGCTCAGGTTTGGGCCCCTCAGCCCCAGCCAGACCCTGAGGGGCTGGAGCGTGTCCAGAGCCAGGCAGGGGCTGGGGCACAAGGCTGAGGGGGGGCGGGGGGAGCTGGGGGGGGTCAGCCTGGAGAGGAGGGGCTGGGGGGGCTGATCGCTCTCTGCAGATGCCTGAAAGGGGGGTAGGCTGGAGGGTGCGTCTTCGCCCAGACAAGCCACAGGACAAGGGCAAATGGCCTCAGGTGGTGCCAGGGGAGGCTTAGGTTGGGTATCAGGAAAAAATTCTTCATGGAAAGGGTGGTCAAGCACTGGAACAGGCTGCCCGGGGAGGTGGTGAGTCACCACCCGGGGGGTGTTTAAAAGAAATATAGATGTGGCAGCTGGGAACATGGGTTAGCAGTGAGCTTGGCAGCACTGGGTTAACGGTTAGACTCAATGATCTCAAAGGTCTTTTCCAACCTAAATGATTCTATGATTCTACAAATTAAAACATTTGGGTGCAAGTATATGTGTTTATGTTGATCAGCATTTGTTTCGATAGCAGTGGCATTTTCACATTCCATCCTAAAACCAGATCCATTTTCCAGTTCCAAAATTATTTGTTCTGTCTGTCTAGCTAAACCGCTCCAGTTTTCCCCAAAAGGATGACTGTGCATTGCCAAGACCTTTCACTTACAGTGGCAGACATGTCAAATGGAGATCAGCTTTTTATTCATCTTAACTAGTGAGGCCCCAAGTTCCTCAAGCATCTTTAAAACTTTAGCATGTTGTAAAAATGCACCAATTTCCTCCACTCCTCCAGAAAGCAATTCCTGTACAAAGCACAGTCACAACTTTGCCATTAACCACTTTCACGTCAGGTTTCTAATCCCACCATAAAATAACGAATACTGAATGAGAATCCTGTAAAATATGAAGCATATTAAAGGTGAAAACTTTGGCCGGCTATACCAAGCTCCACCACCAGCTCATGATACAGCACTGTTTTCCAAGAAAAGGTTGTAAGAACTGCATGACCCTCTTAGACCAACTGAATCATGAGTGAAAAAAGCAAACAAACAAAAAACCAAAACCCCAACCCCCCCCAGATGCCCAAGTTTGATATTAACTGGAAAATCCCAGAAACATCAGCATTGCTAGAGTGGAGTTCACTGAACTGCAGCTGCTACCGTACCACCCGTTATTAGGGGCATGGCACAAGCAGCTGCCACACCACTTTTTTCAGACCAAGATGTATCTGCAGCAGATCAACCTTATTTTTTTTGAGATTTTGACCACCATATCATGAAGTAAATTGGTAAAATATATATTTTTACCAATCTAGACATTTTTTAAGAAAACAGTGGAATCTTCTTAAGCAGAGAGTAAATGCAGAAAGTATTTTAATATCTAGCTTTTAATGCTATTTTATAGAATTTATTACTTTACTACTACACTGAATGAAGGCAGGAAATCAGGGAAACAAGAAGCAAGTTCACAGCACAGGACCTTCCTCATGGAGAAAATTTGTCTTGAGACAAATTTGACTCAAGATTAGTAAAGAGATACTCGCCTTGAGTGTTCACTAAGCAGTGTATAGAAGGGTACACCACTGAGACAGAGCCTGCCTGCAAAGTTACAACCCAGATTTCAAACAACTTAAAAGCTTTTGAGTATTTAAGGCTTATTCTAGCGTGGTGAACACACAGCGGGGCTGCAGAAACAGCACCAGGAAACCATCATCATCCTTACCCATTTGCCAGTGGTATCATCATTTAAGTGAAAGAGTAGAATAAGCACGCTGAGATCTTAACACTTCAATAAGATCTAGAAATCAGATGCAACTCTTAGCAATTTTGCAGGACTACGTAGGTGGTGGAGGAGCAATAAAAGGGGGATGGACATCAAGGAGCTCCGAAGGACAGAGCCTTACCTGGTGTACACAGGACTTGGCATTCAGAAAGAACAGCTCTACTGTGGTTTTGTCCTTGAGAAAGGAAATACTTTCGATGTAGAACCTGAAAATAATAATAATAAAAAGAATTGTTACTTTCTTGAATAGGTTTCATCTTCCTCCCAAATAATTTTATTTCCTCAACGTTTTGTTCTCTAGCAATAAAATGGCACGGAGGAACTATGAGCTACTGCACTTAATTTCCTGCCTATTAGGAGAGAACAAGTAGCAAATCACCGGCCAGCAGCACACGGGGAACAACACATTCCTTGTTCAATAGATCGTAGATATCTGATGACACTTCATCTCATTTGAAAACCCTGTCAAACACCAAAGGCGCAAAGCCCATCCTGCCTATGCAAATAAAGCCTAAAGCGCAGTGGAAAAGCTAAAGTGGAAAAAGTAATTAATGCCAACGCAGATTGGGAAGCTGGCCTGACACTTTGCTGGAGGAGAGGAGCTGGCAGCAGCCCTGCATGACCTCCTCTTCCCCAGGAGAAAAGAGCAGCCACACGCTGAGACCCATTAACTTTGCTCCTAGCAAACAGGGACAAGCAAAAAAAGACTACGTGAGGAACACTTTGGGATCAGCTCCATCCCATCAGGCACATCCTAGTAGCAACGGGAGCCCCAAACCCAGCTTTTTACATGGAAGGGCTGCAAACTGGCTCAGCCTTACAGACACCACTCTGTACAGTGCTCGTCGCCTTCCTCCCCTTCCCTGGCTTCTGCTTCCCAGGGCCACGGGTGCATCAGAGGCACGCACAAACTGAAGCAATCCCATCACTGGTTACTCTGACCTGGTCAAGGTTGGCAGATGGGTCCCAGTATGTTACAGAGCTACACCAAACATCACGTATGCCACGGGCACCCTGCAGAAAATCACACGCAACCTGTCTGTGCGCTTCTCTGAGTCACTTGGGGCATCAAACCAAACAGCTCTGAGATGCATTAAATGTTGTGGAGAAAACACGTCTATAATTTGAGGAGTGTGGAACTGCCAAGTCAGTTTAAAGAGAGACAAATTTGTGCGAACGTGGTCCTGTCAATCCTCCTTTAGCTGGATCTGAAAGCAGGATACTTGTTTTTCAGCTCCTTATGGAGGATAAATGAGTTGGGTCCAGACTCTCCCACCCAATACTAGACAGAAAGTGCATTTTTTCCAGCCAAGCAAAGACTTGGACCACCAACACCACTGTCCCAGCAAACCACACCAGGGCTTCTCAGTGTCTTTCTTTTAATAGCAGGAGGGCTGAATGGCCAACACAGGGCACCCAGCCACAATGTTTATCGGAGCTAGACCGATGCCTCCTGCAGCCCCCATGGTGCTCCTAAGGCTCCTCACAGTCTCAAGCTCCGGCCACTGATTTCTTGGTGTAGGTGATTTGCAAGATACTGGACTAAGTCCACAGCAGAAGCACGGAGCACATATTAGGAAGCAGTAAATCTAGCACCTGCTGCACTTGTTAGGAACATATGCAGTATTTATGCTGTAAGTGGAGGCAATACATTAAACAGTAATTGTTTTAATATTTCGCATTCCTGCAGCATGTTCCATCAAATTAATTTTAAAGCACTCCTCAGAAAGCCTCTGCAGGATAAGGAGGTAATTTACCCATTTTACAGGCATGCAGCCTGCCCAAGGGGCAGACGCAAGCTCAGCAGGCTGCCCCAGACATTTGAAAGGCTATTTGATATTTCCATGACTCACCCTCCACTGAGAACTGTAGGAGCCACAGGTACTTCCACCCTTTCTTGATCACACTGGATATTTTTTTTTTCCTCTCCCAGCAGCTTTACTAAACTTCAGTTTACATGCGCTTGTGTGTTTCTCTCCAGAAAGGCAGAGCATCAGAGGGCAGGAGCCTCACTCTTCATCCTTCCCCTACCTGCTGCCAGACCAGCCCTTCGCAGCCATGCTCCTTCCTCAGCCTGCTAAGGCCTTCCTCCTCCTCCGCACCACAAAGGCAACTGTCCTCAACTAATGACCTCATTTGCAATTCCTTTCAACTAAGAGCCAGACCTGGCTGACATCCTTCAGAAGCCGGAGAGCACCCCTGGCTCTGAACAGAGGGAGCTCCCAGTCACTGCTGGCACAGAACAGGAGACTGCAGGGTCCATGGAGTTAGGCAGAGCACTGGGGAGCGTTACCCCTGCCCCAGCCAGGTTCGTGCGCTCTGTTCCTTCCATGCAACAAGCTGTATGCTCTTATTGCTGCACTACAAATGGCATATTCTTCAGCATATTCACTGTGTTTGAGGACCTAGGAGGCTAAAATCTCTAGCTGCCTGAGAAAGCTGTGATGGCAATCATAAAACTTGGCGTTTCTTTGGTTGGGGTCAATGCTGGTGGCTTGTGATGTTCGGTTTGGCCCTCTCTGTTGCAAGGTGGTCCTCTCCAGGGTGGAGTCCCAGCGACAAAGATGCACAGGGAACACCAGGCATATTTGGGAACACCATAAAGTGTATGTTCTGCTTTTATTTCTGATGTTGTCGGCATCCTTGAAACTAGAATGATGCTTTTATCAAGTCCTAAATCTGCATTAAAGAGCCCTTCACCAGCTGTGTGTACCATATGAAAACTTATGTGACTGGATTGAGTTTATGCCATCTGAAGAAGAATAATTAAAATCTGAAAGGATTATCATCTTTTTCATTACTGAACAGCAAAAGCTCAGGGCCAAGGAGTTATCAAGAAAAGGAGGTCACAACCAGATATCTGGTGATCCCAGCCCATTTCCAGTATGACTACTGGAAACTGTCCAGTGCAGCACTGAAAGACACTAAGAACTGATGCTGTTGCACATTTGCCACTTGTTATGACAAGAGCAGCTCAGCGCCCTGCCTCGTTCTAATTGTATCTCAAACCAAAGTCACACTGAAGCAGTAGTTATGGCATTTGTGGCTGAACCCGCTGCAAACACTCAGAGGGCTTGCCTAGCCCCAGGGACCCCCTATCCCTGCAGCAGGGCCACCGCTGTCACACCACGTGCCGCTGGAGACGATCCAGCCCAGGGGATTGAGAGCCAGGCACTGGGGCTCTCTGCCCATCCCCGCCGTGCCACTCGCCCCATTCCCAGCTATGCTTTTCCATTCCAGCCATGGGCACGCACAGCCGCAGCCATGTATTTGGGCTGCTCTCCTGGGGGTTTGATTAAGGAATAGGCTGTCACAAGGCAGAGGAGTTCACATGAGGTAAGTGAACTAACCACCCAAGGCATACACCATGGAGCAAAGGCCTAGAATCGCTTACTTATCCAGAAAGTTGTAACGAAGTAGAGAGCTGCAGGTTTAAGTGGCTTTTCTGCTGGAATATCTATTTTCTACAGATCAGACAGTTTTTATATTGCCAATTATTTCTCCATCATCATCCTCCTCCTCCTGCTCTGCTCCCCATTCACTGCCCACCTCCTTGGCTCCTAAGTGCTTGTTTTGGATCTCACAACCCCACAGTAGTCAGGCTTTAAAACTAGCTTCTAGAAGTTGATCTTTTCCAAGCCCACCCCTCACACATTAACTCTTGCCCATGTTTCCGCACACCCCACCCTGGAGAGGACCACCTTGCAACAGAGAGGGCCAAACCGAACATCACAAGCCACCAGCATTAACCCCAACCAAAGAAATGCTCAAGTTTTATGATTGCCATCACAGCTTTCTCAGGCAGCTAGAGGTTTTAGCCTCCCAGGTCCTCAAACACAGTGAATATGCTGAAGAACCTATCATACCTTTTAAAATGGATTTTTAGATTTCTTTTAAAAGTGGGGAAGGGAAGAGAAGCTCTGAACTCCATCACAAATAAGCACATATTCAGCCGAAACAAAGTGCCACTTGTTTGAACCGTTCCCTCAATGACCAGGGAGCAGAGGACATGGCGAGGCGACCCAACTACACAAGAGGCTCTGCCTTGGAAGTGCTTCAAATAATTAAGCACACAAGGCATAAATTTACTGAGATATGAAAAGCAAATGAGGTCAGTCTGCTCTCATTTTCCTCAGACTGCAAGGAAAACAAAAACTCCAACAATATTAAGAATATGATGCTTGGTCTTTTCTGCCAGCACAGCTCTGTCTCGTAGGACATGAGTTTTTTTTCAGGCCCTTAACCAGCAGAGCTTTGCCAGCAAAAGCCCTAGAGTAATGCAATTACATTGGCCAAAATCATCACTTTGCCAGGGATTTTATTCTCTCCTGGGGACTGGCTTAAGCTGCACGAGCAAAGAAGCCATCAGCAATCCCTTTCAAGTACAGACAACCCTTAAGTAAACACAAAAAGAAAAAAGTTTAAACAAACTGTATTAAAATTTAGCACTACTAAAGATAAGCCAGGCAAAGAAGATATTTAACATACGGGGTTTTAAACAAAGAAAACCAAACACAAACCTAGGAACAATGTCCTAGTAACAGTTTAAAAAGAAGTAGGTTCCAAAGCACTTTATTTTGTACTTAAATACAAAAGAGAGCAGGACTTGTCCAGGACCTAATCTCCCTCTAAAAATAGTATATCACTTTGACATTTATTTCCTTTATCAAATCCGTAATCAGTTCTTTTAAACAAAAAACCCTGGTGATAAATAATAAACCCAAGTGGTAATGTTTTCTTTGTGGAAACAATTACTCACCTAACAGCAAAGTACAAAGTTGCCGGGCCTGGTTTCTTGGGCAAGTCATGGTCCAGGACTCTGTGATCCAGCTGCAGCCAGACGCTCTGACCTCTGTGGAAACAGGTTGGGGAGGCAGTTAGAAACTGGGGTGAGAAACAGGGAAACTGGGTCTTCTCAGGGCTCCTGTTGGCTCCAAGTGTCACTTTAAAGCATGTGATTTTGTTCTGAGGCAGGCAAATCCTCATCTTACCAAATTATTTCCTTTTTTCCTAAACTTTCAGATTTTGATGTAATTCACTGGTGGAGGACATTAGAGAATACTCTTTGCAGTTGTATGTTCAGCTGCAGCCCCAAAATCATAGCACGACACTCAGAAAAACTAAATATTATTGAAATACCCCCCTTTGCTATAGCTGGGGATGCTTCTGTTGACTTCTTATATCTAGCGGGGGGTGTGTGGGGGGTGTGTGATCCATGGCAGGGGCTGGATGTTTGCCTGCAGCAGCAATGGGTCTATCTCTTTTGCTGCACAGGGGCCGCACGGCTCTGCCGCTGTACCCCCAGCCCCGCTCCGCACCACCCCAGCGTGACATAAACCCCGTTCCGAGCAGAGGGCTCACCCAGGCACGCTCCATCCATGAGCCAGGTGTCTAAACCACAGTGCTCTGCAGCGGCTTCTCTGGCTGAAATGGGAAGGAAGCCAGAAAGAAAACAAAACTCCCCCCGACCCCAATAACCTCCCTGAGGACCCTGGGGCCAAGGGGCAGTGCAGACCCTGCGGCTGGCCCGAAAGGCTGGGGCATGGGTGCCCTCCAGAGGCCACGCGCTCCCTTCCAAGCACCCAGCCCAGTGCTGTACACCCAAGGCAGCCTCTGGAGTCCCACTGGTGCTGCTGGGGAAGCCAACAGCTTTTGGGTAATCCCCTGGCAACACTTTAAAGCTCACTGCGAGGAAGCGCCAGCCATCAAAAACCTCCAAGAAGAATTTCATGGCAGCTTTTCTGGGGGAAAAACATAAGCCAAGTGCAAACAGCATCCTCAAGGGATTTACAGAAGAGCTGGAAGAAAGTATTTTCCAATGTTTGAAAGGACAAGAATGTGGCAAAAATATTCTAGGGAGGGCCCAAGATGAGAGTGGCTGGTAAAAATAACCCCCTGGTGCTGTCAGGGCTGCAGAGCGAGTGGCTCCAACCAGCTCGGTGACACCAGCCCCACACCTGGGGACAGGGACTGCCTCAGCAGGGTGGCCCCAAACACTGCTCTGACGTGACATGTAGGCGAAAGCTTCCAATCCAGGATGCCATAAAAAACAGCAATAGAGAGCAGCGGGGACTAGTACTATTCCCGTTAGACAAGAAGAGGTTTATTTAGGGGCTGTATTAGTGCACAGCTCCATTTCTCTACTGCCCTAAGCGGCTCTGCTCCAGCTTTTTTTGGGTGGCTGAAGGTAACTTCTGGAGACCCTGGTCCTGGAGAGCAGAGTCCTGCCTGAGGGTTTCGGTCCTGCGCCCAGCAGACGTGGGGAAGCATTTCAGTGCAATGCTGACAGATGAGTCTAAACACCAGCTGAGATTTCCATTAACCCAGCTGGCTCCGGGTTCATGCCATGGAAGCAGATATCCCACGGCACTCCAGAGCCCAGCTGTAGCAGCCCACCCAGCCCACGGCAGCTGCTGGCGAAGGGTGGCAGGGAATGCCCCGCTGGCATCAGTGGTGATGACAAACTGCACCCAACATCGCCACGTGCTTGCAATATTCCAGCTGCCGGGGAGGGAGGGTTGTGTATTTTGAGCGTGTTTTGCTT
This sequence comes from Falco naumanni, assembly GCF_017639655.2. Taxonomy (NCBI): domain Eukaryota; kingdom Metazoa; phylum Chordata; class Aves; order Falconiformes; family Falconidae; genus Falco; species Falco naumanni. The sequence continues at coordinate 94,814,206 of NC_054057.1, read as the reverse complement.
TTGCAGCTCTTTTTGGGAGTCTGCAGAATAGCTTGGATACCCGAAAGCAATAGGGAATCTAGAGGAAAGCTGCTTATGGCAAGGACTAACCTCATATTCCACTGCTGCTAGGGAAGTTCAGGTTTGAAAGACTCAATAATACATTTAAGATTAAAATGCAAAGCAGTAGGAGCAATTCATTTTGAAAATAAATGAAAACCTTTTTGTTGTTACTAAAAGTGCAGAGTAGGAGAGCTCACATGGGTGTTCACATGGGAAATTATCTCTGAACCTATTTTTTCACCCTGTGAGACAAACACGAAGAGTAAAAGTATCAGGAGGAAGGTATTTTACAACTGGTTTGTGCCCGGAAGATATTTTCCAATTATTTTTTGGTTTGTGCCTTCCCCTTTCCCCAGCCAAGCAGCACAAGTGCAAGGTAGGAAAATCTTTCTTCTTCAAAAGAAAAACTCAATTTTCCATCACGCTGAGCTGCCACAGTGTCAGGGATAGGTTTCACATTGCAATAATCACACAGCTGTTTAAAAATAAATTAACATACTTACGTATCATCTATAAATGTTATCCCAAAATACTCCTTTTCTTTCAGGTTGAAGTGTGAGGCCACCAGATCCAGTAATTCCCGAGATAAAAGTTTGGGCTATTGAAAGAATAAGAACAATTTAATTCATTTCAGTCCAGGCTTTTCATACAGAGTAAAAAAAATTTCTGCAAATACTGACTTTAAGTACACATGGCTGCATGGCTGAGTTAAAACCCTGTAGTACAACTCAGTGCAGAAGTGGCTCCATCAGTCTCCGGGCAGCCGGATTTAGTGTCACCACGGAGCTGTGTGGGACATGCGGAGCACGGGGAGGCAATCGCATACTTAATCCAAGACATCGAAGTGCCTGGCCTGACCGCTGCTTTCTGGGGCAGAAAGGCAGCAGCTCGGGCTTTCCTGCAATTACAGCAGGAGAAAATTGTCAATTAAGAAAATACTGTGTACTAGAGGGTCTTGTGCTTTGGCTTCTGTTGTGGGAATAAAATATATTTCAAAAAACTTTTCTTCCCTTCTAAATTACAATAAACCACTACCCACAAGAGGTGTATTTTAAAACTTCATGAATTTTGGTGAAAGCAGAGCAGATGAAAAATTGAATGTAGAACTGACAGCAGATATTTTGCCCACCACGCACCAGTGTCCAAGGGAAACCCTCCTGCTAATTCAAGTCTGAGGAAGGGCACGCATGCCTGAAAGCACGGCTGTTCACTCCGCTTCTGTGAGTTGCTCCAATAAAAGATACAACTTTTCTTCAACCACCACTTATGCATCAGCCCCCAGGCAGCACTGCTGAAGAAAAGCAGCAATCTGGCACTGTGTGACTAGCGCTCAAGAGAGAGGGGTCCTCACCTGAACCAGCAGCTCCAAGTTCCTGTCATCGAGGAGATGCACCTGGCAGTGCCGGCCCTCTGTCATCTGCAAAGACAGCAACACAGAACCCTGAGGAAGGGCAGGATCCACGGCTTTCCCGGCTTGCACCCAACCATAAGTGGCTCAGGGGCAAGGGCAGCCTGCAGCAAGCATCTAATCTGCACCGATAAGTGAATCGACTCCGTACTGAGCTGAGTGTCCTTCTCCAAGGACTCAGTCTGGGGAGCTGCCCCAGCTCCCATCAGCTTTGAGCTGGAATTAAGGGTGCTTAGCAGCGCTCAGGATCAGATAACAACATAAATGATGCAAGAATTTAATCTGAGAATGAACCAGCCTGGCTAGTACTATAGCCACAGGCGGCAGGAATGGCCTTTCGTGACCAAGGACCCATGAAACCCTCCCGTCCAGCCACCCCTCCCTGCAGATGGGTCAGCCTACGTTTGGGCTGTTGGCAGAGGACCTGGTCTCCAGTCTCGGTGGAGTCTCCACCAGCACATTAGCCGTCTCCCTTGGCTAACTTCTCCCAAGTACGAGAAGTCATTGCCTCCATAGGATTCTTTATACAGGTGCTCGCACACGTCAAGACAGGTGCTCAAATTGGATGATTAAGAACGGGGTGAGCTTTGCAGCCTCTGGTGTTATATCCGGACCACCTACTTCGTATCACATTTATCTCTGCAAACAAAGAGTCTTCCTCTCTTCAATAGGCAAGCAATTCAGAAATAGCTGCACATTATGCCCTTTTAATATCTGCCCTTTGAAATTTAATACATTTCCATGAAAGCTTTTACATTATTTAAAATCTGCTCTAATTCTGGGCCTCTCAGCAGCCTCAGCAAGGACCAGCTTCGCAACACTCCCCAGGCGGGAGCTGGGGAAGGAAACCTCGCCTTTTTATTTATTCTCCCAGCCTCAGAAAGACTCATTTCCCTGACAGCACAAGCTTCTCATGGGCTATAAATTCTGAGCTGTGAGCAGAGGCTGAGGGTGGTTTGCTTAGATAGGGGGTCCCAGAGGGATTAAATGGCAACACACAGTGGTTTCTCCTTTCACATCCCTCTGGATCTGCAGGGATGGGGGACAAGGACAGGGCTCAGCTTACTGCCACCAGCATCCCCCCATCACCTCCCATCCTTGGATGCTGTACATCCAAACCTTATAAAAAGTTAAAAATAAATACAATTTAAACCTGATTGCAGTAAAACTGTAAAGAGACCTGCTGCCTCCCCGCAGCGCTGCCCTGCTCCAACGCCAGGGCTGCAGAGACACAGCCTCTTCCGTCACCACTCAGCCCTTTCAGCCCTAAGAAGCCAAATTAACAAAGCTTTATTGTTTCAACTAATTGAGCTCATTTTGACCAAAAGCAGAGAGGGATTCTCCTCCTGAGGAGCTCTGGAAACAGGTCAGAGATGAGTGCCTGCAAGTACAACTGGTTAGTGGCCGGGAAAAGGGGCTGCAGCGTCTGCGGCACCGGAACTGACAACCTCTGGCACTGCTAAACATGGATCAACGCACCACCCACTGAAACAGCAATAGTGGTAAAAGGACCATTTGCAAAGCACGTCTAGCTGAAAGAAACCCCTTCCTTTTAATTTCTCCTACTGCTACGAATGTGAATTTGTACAGAAGCGGCAGATGAAGAACAACCTGTTGTGCGTGCAGGGGTGCAGAGCAAAGGCTGCACCATCAAGGAGATAGTGATGTTCTCCAGGCAAACCACAGCTGCACTCCTTGGTGCTGCACCCTGCAAAGGCATCATCCCAGAGCTGCTCCAGCCCCATGCCCTGCACTCCCAGTAAGATACCACTTCCAGTGCTTTATACTTGGGGTTTTGGAAGCAAAGCTGCACCACCCCAATTCCAGCTTCCAGTGCACTCCCTGCGATTTATCCGCTCACCAAACACACTGCCTGGAGCCTTTAAATCCAGTATGATCTGATCACAGGTCCATTTATTCCCCAGAACTGAAGGTCTGCCATCGCACACTCATAACTAAGTTACATGTCACCGTCAATTAATCATTTCATCAGCCCACCCTTCAAAGGTGGTGCATATTTCTGGCTCTGACATACTGTTACCAATCTGCCCCTGTTGCAAAGCACCTGATCCAATAGTGTTTTTAAATCATTCGCCGTCTGTTGCTCTGAGATAGCACAAGGGTTGCCATTATTTAATTCCTAGCTGCTTTTGCTTTCACCCAGTGAAATCACATTAATCACTTCTGACTTGTAATTGTCTCAGTTTGTTGTTAAGTAAAAAAGGTTTCTATTACAGCAAACACATCCACAAAGCCTTGTGCTAAGGAGAAAGGAAGGTTGCTGGGAAGATTAAAACATAAAAAAAATACCGACCACAATCTGTGCTTCTATTCAGCTATCCAAGGTAATTACAAAGCACCTTAAAAGTAAAGCAATTAAGCCTCATGACACTCCTGAATACAGGCAAGACACAATTAGCCCCAACTTCATTGATGAAAAACCTTGGACACTGCTTAAAAGCCCGATTTAGAGATAATATTCAGTATCTGAGTCTCCAGGAATCTCATCTCTGAACAAGTCATACAGCTGCTTCCCAGAGGACTGGAAAGCTCAGTCAAGAAGCTGCAGAAAATGCCGGGGTGCTCGGTGATACAGCACCATGAAATGCCATTCCTGTGACAAACCTGACAGCTCCAGCCTGTATCCCTGGAGTTCTATGCAGCCATGGACGTGTGTCACCCCAGGAAAGCTGTCGCATGGTGGGACACAACAGCAATATCCCCAGCCATGAAAATGCCTGCTGCTGGCTGTAGGTCAAGGAAAAGGGGGGCTCTGGAGTCCTTAGTTTGCTGCTTGCACCCCTCTGCCCCCCCGCCCACACGCCCACATCCCTACTAAGATGCCTTCTCCACCTGGGCTTGAGTGGCACAGCATTGATACTCACTGTGTGGCACCCAAGCCCGGTCGAGGAACACAGCTCTGCTGGAGTGACCACCAGCTTTGCATTTGCAGGCTCCAGTCCCTACCAAAGCCGTGTTAACCAGGGCAGTCCGGACACCAGCCTTTATCCTCCTCTTGCAGAGCCAAGGCTGCAGCAACCAGCACCCTGGCTCCTGCAGCTGTGCAAGAGCTCACTCCAAGTATCCCCACCCCATTCCTGATGGGGCAGAGAGCACTTCACTTGGCTTGCTCTGTACTTACAAACACAATCAGAAGCAAATCATTCCCAGTTACCACTGTAGAACCACCCAAGCCCATCCTGCATCAGGAATGTCACCCATCAGAGAGGTCATCTCCAGTAGACTATTCTCACCCCGCGGAGCTGCCCTCCCATGCAGACAGGGCTCCTATATATGAGACCATACTCACATTTTGCAAGCCTCGTTTGTACAGGGGGCAGAACCAGAAGCTTCAGAGGCTACTGCAGCCACCAGCCCATCTCACCAGGTTTGGAGCATCAGTCACCTTCCAGCAGCCCCACATTGTCTCAGCACAGGGACGCAGAGGTATGACATTGCCATATGCTCCAGCACAGTCACAGGTATCGATTGTCTGCTCTGGTCTTCTCTTGCCTGAAGAAAAGCTGGAGACCTTCATAAAGAGGACTTCACCACTATAGTTTCACTAGATACAGAAAGGATTTTGGCCATGGAAGAATGCCTCCAGCTCAGCTGAGACACTGAGCTCCTGGAGCCAAAGCAAAGCCATTTTTAAACCCCCCAAGGATACTGGCGTGATTTATTTCCCCACAGTATATCCGCTCACAGGCCTGTTTCCTTGGGCTCAGGGAAGGGACTTGTACCGGGCTCCCTGGCTCTCAGGGCTCCTCAGAGACCCAACACCCTGGGAGCCCCTTGCAGATACATCTTCTTTCATCTTTAATTCAGTACGCCTTGCTAATCTGAACAATATAATTGATTTTCTATGTAGTTGGACCCATCCATTATGAGATGAGCACAGCTGTCTGGCTCAGTTATGAGGTGGCATGAGCAGTTTGAGATATATATACATGCATCTGGGTTTTCATCATATTCTCATTGATTTTGCATTGTCTGTACAAATGAACAATTTTGTTATATTTTTGTAACATGCCCCCAAGTTGGTCTTTTGAGCAGTTATTTTTAAAAGCCTGCTAATATTTCAGCTATTAAAAGTAAAAGAAGTAGCAGCATAAAATTCATGAAATATCCCTATATCTCATCTCATTCCCAATAGGAAATAAGCTGAGCAACATAACGCACAGCCCCATTTTTGGCAAAACCAAGATACTGGGATGCTGGATTCTTATTTTTTCCCAAAATCACTTATATGCTCTGCACGCAAGAAAGCAAGAGCTCCTCAAAAATAGAGAGAAGTGAAAAAGGAGACAAACACTGTCCGATGCAGAAATGCAGTAATATCAAAACCCTGCAGCCCCTCCTAACTTACAGGCAGGCGACTTTCAGCAAGAACCTGGTTTACCCAGAGCTTCAGTGAGAGAGACAAATAACACAATTCTCAATATATTCATATGTGGAAATTAAAGCATAGGAGAGATATTGTGATTCCATATAGCTGGTGAACATGGAAAGGTTTCATATAGCTGGGGAAAAAAACCCAAATTTTTTCCTCCATCTCGCTCATAACACAAAAAATAAGACAAATTCTCCAGCTAAAAATCAAGGCAGATTTTCCAAAACACCAGTCCTTTAAAACAAAAAACAACAGCAGCAACAACAAAAAAAAAAAAAACACAAAACACAAAACCCAAAAAGAACACAACACAAAAACCACCAAAAATAAACCACACCCCCCAAAATAAATAATGGGGAAAAAAAACCCCAAACAACAACAAAACAAACAGGAAAAGAACCCAAACCTGCTTCTTGGCTACTTAAACCAATTCCCTGTGATATCCTGAGCCTGAATGTTTATTTGGGGGGAAAAAAACATATACAGGATATTTATGCTATTTGTCTTCAGCAGAAACATCCTCCCTATTCGAAGCTGGTTGTTACATGCAATATTTTTAGACACTCATGTGTGTCATCCAGTTAGGAAAAAAATAAGAAAACGAAAAAAGTAGTTGGACAAAGTGTAAACAGGAAACCTCAAAAAACTTAAGCCCCCAAAAAAAGCCAACAGAATAACTTATCTCCTGAAGTATAGCTTAGGAATGGGAAAAACCTAAAGGATCCAGGTCAGAAGCAAACCCAAAGGTGTTGCACTCCCCGCAAACCAGATTTCACCTCCCAGAATGGGGCAAATTAGAGGCACCGCTCAGCATAGCCAGCCAGATGTGTCACCGACTCCTATTTTTAAGCCTTGTTTTAAGAAAGTCTGGAGTCTTCGCTACTAAGGAAAGCCAAGAAACCTCCAAACCCTAACGACTCTGTGGCCGGAGGGGAGAGGATTATACATAAACTGCACATAATTGAGACAAAATTAGTAACTGTTTCTACCATCAAAACACTCAGAGGTCTGCGCCTGCATCCCAGCTGCTCTTATTTGGGATGTGCCACGACTCGGGCTCCAGCAGCCCCTGTGCACGCGCTTCTGGCACACCAGCGTCACACCGATGGGTAACTGATGTGCCCGGGGACAGGACGGCTGTGCTGGGCTCCTGCAGCCACATAAATATGCATCGCTGGAAGCTTTAAAACCAACCCTGCCCATCCAGTAAGGCTTCATATTTTTAATACCCCAAACTCCAGGAGAAATCTTTTGCAAGTAGCAAACCTCTGCCCCCCCATTCTCTTACTCTTCTCTCCAGAGAAACCCTTTTGTTCAGGCATGGGTGTTACTGAGCTCCCACGGGGGCTCTGCCTGCAAACAACCCCCAGCCCCTTGTGACTCCGGGGATTCAGTCCCAGCTGCACAGAACTGCAGATACTATTTCCATGAGCTCCTTGCAAGGTAACCACATGAAATTACACTTCACTGGCAGGTGAGTAAGCTCCAGAAGATATTTTACAGGCAGAATTAAAACCAACCCTGCATTCATGCATCCAGTGATGAGAGGAAAGGGGAACCATTCTCACTAAATGGCTGCACACAAAGCCTTCAACCTGCAGTTTTAAAAGCGAAAAATTGGACCGCAGTGCGTCATTAGCACATGGATTATAAAAACTGGCTCATTTATTCCTGAACCAGGCATATAACTCCACGGTGGCTCAAGCAGTCAGAGCACTGAAGAAAATCATACAGATAACAAAAAACAAAAGAGCAATATTCCCACTCACAAGAGGCATGTGGTGCATTTGGAAATCCATTTGCCACACTGATCCAGCCTCCACAAAGGGGCCCCAAAATCCTGCCGTCCTGCTTTTGATCAGTGACTGAGAGGCAGCAGTGCTGCTTTGCAGGTGTACGAGCCCAGAGAACCAGCCTTGCCCTTCGAATTTCATCTCAAAATCCTTACCTGAGCTGCAGTTAACCAGCTATAAAACATCACCAGTAATTTCCTGTGAGGGTTTTGTTTCCCCCCACCCCACAAACCTATAACTCATAAGCCTGTACGAGATTTCAAAGCTTAATACTGAAGCTCCTATGCTGACCTTGGATTTTCATCAGCATTTAGGAGGGGTTTTTTGGGTATTGTGTTGTTTTGTTTTTTTTCCTTTGGTCCTGAAAACATTTAGGATCAGATCCTCAGCTGCCTTAGATCAGCATTGTTTCATTGACTTTGATTCAACTGGCTGGCTTATATCTAGCCCATAAACATGTACGGCCTGATAAAAATATGAAATAAGATGCAAGAATGTATTGCAATATGAAGCTGCCCTAACAAGGCACATCTCAGGAAAATAAAAGCCTTTGCCTATCCTTCTGGAAGGAAGGGGCCTGCATGCAGCTGGGGGGAAGAAGGAAAAAGTTATAATGGTTTAAATGACCTCAGAGTTTCCTGGTGTGTCTGTTGGGAGAGCAAAGCCTCGTGGTGTTCTAGCACTCAGTCTCGCTCAAAACTTTAAGAAATAAGCAGAAAAATAACAAACAGGACTTTAGTTTTATACCAGCATTTCTACGGAAACTTTTTAAAGGATTCACATAGGATCACACTTCTTGTGAGCCTGTTAGCAGCCTGGGGGCCTCCTTGACCCAGTGTGGGTGCCCAGCACAGTGCCCTGTGGTGGGAAGTGCTCAGGGAGGGGGGTAGAAATGCTCCACCCTCCCACAGGTAAGGATCCAGGGAAGGGAAACATGACCCCACCCCATCACAGCCCACTTCAGTGCCTCTCCAGCCTTTCCATCACCTCCTTTGCCAGCAAGGAGTGCAGCGCGAGGATCCCAAGTGATGCCTCCTCTGCACAGCTGCCCTCCCCTCAAAGTCTCTTGGACTCACCGATATCCCCTACAAAAGAGTTGGCTCTGGGTCTAAAACACTCAGTTTCCCCCCGGTCTGTGCACACAGCAGCCGGGGCAGCTGGTGGGTTCCCTGCTGTGGCACTGCAGCCTGGCCCGCGCAGATGTGATCCCTTTGAAGGCAACTGGCAAGAGCTTCCACCAGCATTACAGGGGGCAGAGCACGTCTCCAGACATACTGACTCTCCTTCCTAATCATCAAGTCATAAAGAAACCTTTGGCTGAAGTCCTGACTCCAATGTAGTCAATGAATTTTGCCGTTAACTTTAATAGGGCCAGGATTTTGCCTTAAATCGTTATCTTGCTATTAACCTTAACAGAAGCCAGCATCTGCTTAATGTTAAATAGCCAGTGATGCACTGAAGTGGCTGGCTACATCTTTCACCCTTCGTGCTATGGCAAACCACTCTTTAAGACCCATCCCACCTCACCAGGGTGACTCCAAGTGCCACCTCTGTCCTTCCCAAGGGCTGCAGAGCCCACACTGGCGCCGCACGCTCCCGTCCCCACACTCACGGGGTGCTCACCCACAGCAACTGCAAGGACCTTACAGAGTCATTCCCCACCTCAGGGTGTCCCTGTGCTTCTTGTCTCGGGACCAGCCAGGCAGGGACGGACACTTGAAGACCTGACTGAATACACCATGCACAGAAATTATGTTTTAAATAAGTTTTCTCCAGCATGTCTCATCTTAAGTGCAAGCTGGTACAAATGCCCCTTTGATGATGCTTTCCATGGAAATGTTGGCTCTGCTGAAGTTTGGCAAAGAGTTAGAGATAAAACACAGGGGGCCGAGAAGCTCTCTGGGTTGCATGGCACCTTCCTAAAATAACCGCGTGAACTGAAGATACAGTGAAAAAAACCTGGCTCCTGCAGAGCATCAACTGACTTTCATGTAAGTCCCACCAGCTGAGCCAGTAAAAAAATCTGGCAACGTAACAGCCCAAGTGCTCTCGCTCACCACAGGCATCATGGCTTTTCAGGGCTAAGTGCCAGCACACTTTCCATACAATTCTCCTTCTCCCCTTTTATTCTACTATTTCTCGTTGCAGGGGATGGCAAATCTAAGAGCTCTTTCACTCCCTTTATAGACAGTTTGCCAATTTGTACAGGACAACAGGCACAGCCTCTTGTGGTCATGAGCAAGATCACCCTCTTTGGAGCAAGTCGTGGGGGCTCATAAATCTCCTCCTCTCCCAAAATGCTCAAATGCAGTGCTCAGAGAGAATGATGAGCATACTGCAATTAATAAAATGAAAAAACACAAACAACACACATGCACAAACCCCAAAGAACAGTGGCAAATGAAAATCCAGGGAACAAATGAATTCAGTCTTCCTCAAAATGGTAAATATGGTGTCCCAGCCACGAGATAAAGCCCTTTGCCAAGTGCAAAATCTAAACAGGAGAGCTGCTGCTTCTTGATCTCTACCAGGAGTGTGCAATGTGAAAAACTAACCCCTCTCCTCCCCGCAAGGAAATTTTGCAGCATGGCTGCCTCTCCTGATGCTACCGATGATGTAGTGGGTGCTGCTCCCCCCATGCAGGGGTGAGGGGTTGCTCGCCCACGACCTGTGCACCAGCACACAGATGAGCACGTCACAAGCCACTGCACGAGGCCGAGGGACAAACTGCTGCAGAAGAGCCTTCACTGGCCCTGCTGGCCCCATACTTTCGAGTTGACAAGCAGCTTTCAGACAGCATTTTGCCTCTCCCAACACTGCCAAAGGCCACAGGATACGGCAGGCTGTGTTATCAGTAGATGCCGAGTCCCTCTGACAGGGGGAGAGGTTAGTTAGCCATCTTCTGGAAGGAAGAGCCTCGTTGCTGCATTGGGATTCTCCTTATATTAAATAAAGGTCTCATACTCTCAATTGAAATGTTTCTCAAACAGTTCATGTCATTCCACAAGTGCTGATGTTACCATTCCTACGACTTTGCAGAGTATTTAAAATAACAGCAAGAAAATTGTAGGCAGGCAACTCTACAGCTAATCCTAAAAATCAGGAAAATTAATAGGAAACAATCAGTGCAAATCTGCCACAAATATCAAGTCAGTGAAATACTTCATCCAACATCTGCTTTCCTTGGCGGAACACAGCCCATAAATTAGTGTCTGGTGGAGACGTGCTTATCACCGCCAGTGCTGAGACACTGTAGTCTGGTCATTACTGCACACAAGCCCATGGTGATGTTTTGTTCCAGTGCAATCTCCTGGGAACTTGGTGGTGATCCTGGGGGATCAGAGAGCTTTCCTGACACTACCCGATGGAGCAAATGCAGTGTTGGCCCTGAAAGGGCACTGTGTGGAGGCAGCAGCATCCTCTGCCCTTGAATGAGCAGTACCCACCACGGGGCACGGCTGGTCTCCTGCCTTCCTGCGACCCTCGCTCCTCAGCCAGGAGGTTGCAGGCAAATCAGTTAAGCTCCTGCTTCTTTGCTTAAGTCTCTACAACATGAGGCTCCGGAGATATTCTGTGCAGAGCTGGTAACTTCTGCGTTTCACCCCACCCATCCCTGACCCACCTGAAACAGAAACTCAGCTTTCCCTGTAACAGCCACAGTTACAGAAGACTAAAAAATTCCCCTTAGAGAAGTTTCATCCCCAGAGACCCACACTCTGCCCTTAATGCATCTTTGCCTCTGCCCTGTCTCTTTGATGGCTTCTCACAGGCTGCTGCTCTGTTCCCCACTGCATTGCTTCTCCACCACCACCTGCTCGCCCCTGGGTTGGGCTTTTGTGGGAAGGTTCCTGAGGCAGGAGACTTCAGTAGAGCGAGCCTTGACCAAGTATCTGCCATTCTTGCCAGGCAGCACCATGCCCTCTGAGAGCATCTAGCACCTCCTCCCCTCCAGCCCCATCAGAGTCTTGTACCCAGCTCATCCCCCAATCCTGTCCCCATCCTTCCCCTGGACTTTTCCAGCTGCTCTCATGCTTGACAGCAGCCCCTCAGGAAACCCAGACGCCAGCCTTGAAGAGACATTAGGTAAGCAGGCAATGAAAAATAATTCATTTTGAAAAAGGCTATATCACCAAATTGCCTTTAAATCTGTAACTTTCAAAAAAAAAAAAAAAAAAAAAAAAAAAAAAAAGCAAAGAGCAAGCAAACAACCCCAGAAAAGCCTGAAATCTTAAGCTCTCTGGAAGAAATCTAATAGTGGATACTGGCCACAGCAGGCGCTGAGCAGTGTTCCTTGGCAGTGCCGGCGGCGAGGGGCCAGCCTGCCCCGCTGCCAGCGCCTTGCCAGGCACTCAGAGGCTTTCGCAGGTTTGGACTGCTCCACACTCCACTTTTAAAGCAAAACAAGCACTTGGGATCAAAGGCTCTTTCTCAACAGCCGTTACTGAGCTCCGCGTGCACTGCTGCATCTCCAGCGCCCAGCCTCTTCGTGAGGGTTTTTTTTTGGGCAGGAGGGGTGGGGACCTTATTGATGAGACATTTAATAGTTACATGCTGAAAGGAGCTACTGTACCAGGCACTGACTGCCGTTGCTCAGGACTTATGAATCTGGGCTTTGTTCAGTTTAAATCACATCTCAGAGCAGCCTATAAGGGTAACCTCAGAAAACGGGTTCTCTCTATAATCAGGAGTTAACAGACCTCCAGCTGCGACAAAATTAGCAGAACCAAGCTTGGGTTTAGCACTTTCCTAAAGCAGTCAAGGCAGCACTTACAACAAAGGCAGGAAAAAGCAGCTGTAAACACTGGGAGTAAACAAACAACCCCTTATCTCCACAATGGAGTGCAACAGATACAAAGAAATTTTTATGGATTGATCTTTCGCAGGGCAAAGAAAAGAGCAAGCAAAAAGTTTTCAGCCTGCGCTACCCAAGCACCCCAAAGCAATCCTGCTTGGCTGTGTGCTGCGCTCTGACTGCCTCCTCTCCCGCACGGTGTTTGAGTTGGGGCACCAGGTAACAGCACTAAGTAACATTATCTGTTGCTGCTAAGCATCAGCAATTAAAATATAGCCTCTTACCTCAAAATCACGCGCCCTGCTGGTTTAAAAGGACTGGAGAAACCCAAGAAGTACTCAACAGTGTGCATGTACTAAGCCTTCAAGTTTTCTGTACATTTGAGCTGGGGGAAGAAGGGAGACAGATCCCGGACTTCTTCCGTTGCCATATAATCTCAAGGAAGTGACCTTCGCATTTGTTGCTTTGATTACAGATTCAGAAACAAAAGCCCTTCCAGCGTGAGTCAGGGGACACAAGAGATTGAAATGTGCTTGTTAAAAACGGGAGGTGAGCTGGGAAAGCATTACAATTATTTTCATTCTTTTTTCCTTTGTAATATTAACCCCTTTATTACGAAGCAAAACTAAATAAAAAACCAGCAGTTACTGACCAAAGGCACAGCACGAGGTGCCAGCCCTGGGGCAGCAAGACACCTTGCTGTGGGACCCCGGGTCCCTGCCAGCCCCACAGCAGCCAGCTGAGGACCCCACGCCAGCAGCTCTGTGCTTGTTGGGAGCTGCCATCACCCCTCTGGCTCTTACACCCCACGCATCCCCATCCAGGGGACAGAAAGGGCCTTTACAACAAAACCTGGCACAGCACTAAAACTTCAAGCTGCCTCCACTTCCAACCCCTGGGACAGGGGGCTTAGCCCCATGGCAGCAGGGAGGCTCATCTACTGACCTGAAGGTATACAGGTAAACGAAGGTAACTAGACCTGGTCTTCTCAGCACACCTACCCTCATTCCGTACACACATCTCCATAGTCCCTCGCTGCAGCAGACACCCCCCGGCACAGCGTTTCGCTGGATTTCCAAAACTCCTTTCCAAAGCACAGGTCTGCTGCCTCTGATGTGGGCTACCACACGCCAGGGAGAGAACTAGGTATGCAGACACAGTTCACACCCTTGGCCATCAATCTGAATTTGTTCTGGGGTCAGGGCTGGTCTCCAGGAGTGCAGTTTGCTGCTGGCAGAGGCACAGGAGTAAATCACCTACCTGCTGATCTGCTGCTTCCTTTGTAGGACTGTTCCCTATGTGCAAAACTTGTAGTTCATCTCCTGATGTCTTCCCCTCTGGTACATCAACCTGCGAGGCTTCACACACTGCTGAGCTCTGACACAGCCCCACTGCCTGTGTAACAGCATCAGGCAGAGCACAGGTATCACACCAAGGCTCAAAACCCGAGGTCTCCAAAAGGAATGCCAAATGCCTGTATAGCATCACTTTTACTGAAAAGGGAGGGGTGTGTGTGTGGGGGGGGGGGTGGAACGAAACAGAAAACTGAAGAACTGCACACCCAAATCCAGGAGGTTGTAACCTCCAGAGCTGCAGCCTGACCTCCAGGCAGGTAAACAAAAGACACAAGTTCTCAAATGTACAAGTTTCAAAGTCTGCAATACAAGCTTGTTCCTCCTTCACAAACACAGCCTTAGCATTATTATTTTCTTTTTCTGTGATGTGAGTATGGGTACCCCAAGTTTTTGAATCACAACACTGATTCACATCCTCCGGCCACATAAATTATGGTAGGAAAACTGAATCCAAGGAAACAGCACAGCCCAGGACCACAGCATCCGATGTGGGCTGGAGGACACAGGCTGGGGGAACACCATCAAATGCTAGCAGAGCAGGGAGGAGCTCTGGACACACACCAAGACACTTCATCTGGGAGCAAGAACAACCTCTTCCCTTTAACTAGATGCTCCTCTTCAGTTATTTATGCTCCCAACCGAGCAGTCACCATGCACAGAGAGGACCAAACTACAAGGACCTTTCCACCCTAACTTTTATAATCCATGGATCTATTTTAATAGGAAAAAATTAAGTTCAACACCTGGAACAAACTAACTTGCTTATATCAGGATGGGAAGCAAGATCTTCAGGGTCTGTCAAACTTTTGAAAGCAACACCTCAGGGAGATGTGGCTCCCACGTGCCAGAGACACCAAGCCCTCTTGGTGCAGCTAAACTCCCCTGAACAGGAGGCTCTGAGTACTGAGCATCTGAGGCCAACACGGGGCTCCACCAGGCTGCGGAGCCCTGTGTGAAGCCGGAGCCTTACTGATGCTGCTGGGAAGGGAAGCAGAGCTGCTTGGTCCACACGATCCCACAGCGTGAGTCAGCCCTGCTCCCCTGGCCTGAGGTTGCCTCTGTAAGTTATCATCAACCCAGACACCTCCAGAGGCCAACTCACCCCAGCTACCCCAGACACCTGGGATGCAGGGAGGTGCCAGAGGTGTCTCTCCCTCCTTGTTTAATGCAGAGAAACTAGCTTTGATCAAATACCCGCCTTTTAAATAGCTGCAGACCAAGAGGTGGGGTTTTTTTCCCCAAGTTACTTTGTAAAAGCTAACATTCTCATAGCCAGGAGACTACAGAAGTTCTCCACACAATGCTCAATATCACAGGTTTCATAAAAAAAAAAAAAAAAACAAAAACATAAGCTGGTCCCACACCAGGCAGGAGGGTGCCAGGTCAGGTCCAGCCAGCTGGGTCCACACTGCACCAACAGCCTAAGGGATGGCAGCTGGGACAGTTTTGGGAGAGCGTTTCAGAAAAACAAACTTGCATTTGTCTCCAAAACACAGGCTCCAAAGCCCTAAAATAAGACGGAAAATAGACAGTGACTCATTTTTCCTTCAAGAAATGACGTGAAGGTTACCTGGGTGGTGCCAACTTCTGCCCTGCTGGGACAGCCACAGGGACAGGAATAGCTGGAGGAAGGGAAGAGCACAGCTCCTCAGAGGATCCAGGGCTTCCAAACAACTACAGATCTGGGCTATAATTCAGCTGTGCTCTAGGCCACAGGTAATTTTTCTAAACAAGAAAAATTAGAGTTTAAACGAAATGTAGCATACCTGTAAGAGGTTCTAGTAGTGGGAAGCTGTTGGAGCAGCAAGAGTTGGGCAGGGTGAAGTCTCTGTAACTCTGAGGCCACCAGAAGAGCCCCAAGCTGGGCTTTGGGGATGGCTGCATCACAACTCCTTGCCAAAGGGTACGTAACCCTACAGCAAAGGCAGTGCACCCCAGCCTCTCTGAACAAGGTAAACTGATGCCATGTGCTTGGTATTAGAGAGGAATTACTCCCACTTTCGCTATGGCTTAGCAAACAGCAACTTGCACACCAGCTAAGTGCACCAGCCCAACCAGATTCCTGACGGCCTTCATCTACACCAGCATATTTGCTCTCCCAAAACAACTGTGGCTACCAAACACGTTCAGTCTGGCATCAGCCAAACAACTCTACACTCAGTATGGCAGGGACCTCTTCGCCTAGGACAGCCACCTTCCTGGAGAGACTGTTTCCCTCTTATTTTTTTCTTGTCTCTCTTACAACCTCAGTTTTCCTCTCCTGTTGCACTTCTGCTGCCTTTTTTTCCCCTACCTGTTTTTGTTGTTTCTCCCCACCCCACAACTTTCTTGCAAATTTGTGCTCAGTCTGGAGTACTGGGGGGTTCGACATAGACCTGAAAGGGGTCAGAATGATTATTCTTTTTATTCCCTGGTCCCTCCCATCCCTTTCCTTGCTTACACAGCCTGTACTTTTTGTGCTATGTAATTCTTGTGCTACTCTCCTGCTCTTCCAGCTTCTTCACTCCCATCCTTCAGTCCTTTGCCTCCCTCGCACCTGCACAAGCCAGTAGCCTGCCTGCAAGAGATACGAACAAGCACGGCCCTCTCCATACCATACACCCCCTGCCCAGCCCACATCACCCTGCCTACAAGCTGCTAGCCCAACGAAAGGTAAAACCAGGACACTCAGAAAAAACCACATCCTTCGCAATGGCCTAATGGTGCAAGTGCTCTGTGTAGGAGCTTCTCCATCACCACCCCCCAGCTCTGCTGGCACTGCACATTTGCGCCCAATAGCAAGCTGAACACTGGGACACCCCCTGTTCTACATCAGCTGCAAAAGCAACCACGGAAACAGTACAGTCTTAAAACTCATGTTGCTTGTACTGTCAATGATGGCTTTTAATGGCTAAAACCAGGCTATTCTCAACCTTTTGATAACCCCACCTCTCCTTCCCCAACAGGCAGAGTAGATGCTTGTTTATATGAATGACAGATCAGCTAGCGGGGAGAAGTGTATTAGTGTGTGGGAGGGTATTTAAGCTAATATATTCCAGTGCTGATAGCTTTATCCTCTTTTCAGTCTCTTAGAATGAACTGGCCTCCATCTGTACAGAAGATTAGTAGAATTACCAATCACTAATTATGACTCAGAGGTTTTAAGAGCAACGCAGACTGTACAAGAGTGGCCTGATTTTTAGAAAATGAGGAGACAAAGATAGCACAGTGTTATTTTAAGGACATGGACAGTCCAACCAAGATTACAGAGCACTGCAGTGACAACACTAGCAGAAGGAAGGAAAGCTAAGCACGCAGACAAAAAAATGAAGTATGGAAAAATCAGCACGTGCCTGAAACACGTCTAATTCACCTTTTCATAAGCCTCTTGTCCAGTCAGAGCAAGCTGGCCAGCCTCTCTGCACCAGACCAAAGACGAGATTTATCCAGGCAAGTTCATACAGTGATACCTTTGTATAGGAGTCTGCTTCTGAAAAGTGGCGCCAGTAACATTTGAAATCTAACTTATTTTGCAAACTGCGTCAGATCGAAGAAAAAAAAATATTTATACGGGCCAAAGCAGTTAGTGAATAGAAGGCACTGTTTGAAACTGGCACTGTGACACCCTGAAGGAAATGAGATGAAGTTCACAGTCTGGTTGTGAAGTTTGTCTGCTAGGGAAGAGGGAGGAGCTGTACAAAAAAAATCATATTTTTGTTTCAATAAACTCTCTCAAACAGAAAACGCTATATCATGAGGTCCGATGGAAATATGTCTGGCAGAGCGCTTTGGAAAGCTGCTGTTGGAAGCGTGTAAAGCCAAGTTTAAGCTCTCGGGAGGCAGTGCCCAGAGCCAGTCCTGTTCCGAGCTCTGCAAGAGGCTCCCCCAAAGCCCCAGCCGCAGGGAAGCCTCCACGTGCCGTGTTTGGATGTGACAGGAGTTTCAAGTAGAGCCAAAGCTCTGCAGGTGATGTATGAGCAGTGTCACAGCGTTAGATCAGATCTTTGTGAACAAAGAAAACAGCTGGATGAAAGCCATCGCAGCAAAGCTTTTCCAGAGCAGCCAGTAATCCCCAGCGCCCAAGCTTAAGTCTTTGAAGGGGCACATATTCAGCGTCCTCCAAAAAGGTCTTCAAGTTCCCTTGTGGAAAGGCCTAACCCAGAAGGAAACCTGTGATGCTTCCTCTGAGCATCATCTCCACTGGTGTGGAGGAAGGAAAGCTCTGCCCTGGCAACACAGAGCTCCCCCTTCGTGCTCACCCTCACTGCTCCAGCACCACACTTTCCATTGCTGTGAAAAGGGGGTGGGGGAGGGGAAAAAGACAACATCTCCAATTTGTCAGCATATTTTATAATGAAAAGTTAAGGTGTGGGCTAGCAGAGGAAACATGGTCCTCGCTATCCAAACCAACTACATAAGCACCATAGGAAACAGAAGTCTACTGCTTCCTCTCTCGCTCCTCCACCCCAGGTACGTATGGGACAGATGCACAAACAAAGCTGACTCATTGTGCTTCATCAGCAAAATCTTTTTTTTCCCTTCACACAAAGGAAATGACCTTTCAGAAGTTAAAAAGCATTTGTCCAAAAAACTCACATTAATTGAATTTACACTTTCCCACTGAAGATTGTTAGCCAAATTACCAGTGTAACCAAATAGCTTAATCACAGAGATGCTCCTATACCTGCTTTCCTGTCCAGCAGATATTGATCACAGCATGTCACCGTATTCAGCAGGAGTTTGGGGACAGTTTGCCTGGTTTCTCTTCTCTGCTTTGCATCAAACAGACTGACTGACATGCATTTTAACCCTGACACTAAAGCATTCACTTGACCAGATTTTAATTTATAAGTTAGTTGCATTACCAAATAGACTTTGATGCAATGTTTCTTTCATGCTTAAAGCACAGGGGCTAATGAGGAGTGACTGTGCCGTGGGACATACGGGTGAAAATTGGCAGTCATACTGTGGGGGAAGACATGCGCTGGAATATGGTAGTGCCGATATCCCAATGGAAGTCAGGCCAGTGGTAACCTAAGTAGCTAAACACAGGATAGATGTTGATCCTGAAAACTTTGCTTTGCCGCTGCTTATTAACCTAATTTATATAAAAATTTCACTTTCTGCTTTATTGCTCTATATTTAAATCCGAGACAGGTGGCCTATAAAACCAGTATGCAGAGAGCCCTGCCAAAAGCTTTGTTTTGGAAGAGTATCCGGACACCCAGAAGCACAGCACTGTCCTGCTGTGGGCATCAGGAGGGGCTCTGGGAAGACCCCCCCAAAGCCCAGGGGGGTCAGAGCTGGCAGGCCAGAGCACTACGTGCCGGACATCCACAACAGACCACAGCCCTCGCTCCTCTCCCTCATAGGAAATGGGTACCCTTGCATGAAGGCTTCTATGCTGAATTCTCACCTAGAATTTTTTCCAAGCCCTAATAGCCCAAATAACTTATATTGACTTGCTGCAGTCAGAAGGAAGATCTGTGCCAGATCTTCCATCAGCTGCCTCTGCAAGTCTCTGTTTTTTTGAGGACAGGCTTTCAGATACTCCCTGCCACGGACAAGGCAATGTTCCCTGGCACACCACCCAAGTGCTCACAGGAGCTAAATTCACACACTGCACAGCCCTGCTCCCCTCGCGTGGGTTCAGAGGTTATTTCAGACTGAAAGGGGACACCCCGTCAGCACTTTGGCTCACAAACTCCTCCAGATGAACAGGCTCTGGGCAAATAGGACATCCCTTCTCTTTTGGCAGATGAGACAGATGACGGCAAGCACCCTGGAGCAGAGACCAGCTCAGGGAAGCACCTGAGCTTGGCTTGCTGGGCTGGAGTCCTTGCACCGGTGTCCTGGTGACACCACAGCCCGTAAGACCTTGGAAGGTGTTTCCTGCACACGCGTGCTAGAAACAAGAAGGCTGAAGAGAAGATGACTGACAAAGGCTGGTTTGTTCCTGTTGAGTTGGGGGGTTTGTGCATAAAGCTGCTAAGACAGGTAAAGGCTTTATGGTAGCAGAGAGGATTTCAGCCTGCCCTGGCTGATGGCTCTGCCCACGTGGCCACCGCTGCACCTGCCGGCTTCAGAGGACACAAGTGAGAGCCCTGTGTAGAAGCATGAAGGTGTTTGTGGCTTCTCTGTGCTGGGACTCAAGCTCAAGTCTCCCATGAGGCTAGCAAGCATTTTATATTTGAAGAAAAACTGACCCAAACCCCACCACCACCACAATAAAAAACAGCAGCCCAGGGAGAAGAAATCCTGCTGGCTTTCTTTTCACCACAGTAACGTACTGATGATTAGAGAGGCCTTAGCAATGTCCAGCTCACCCAAAAATAGCCACTGACCCACAAAGCAATGTGAATCCCAAACACGGATCAGAGCAAACTGAAGCCCCCAGGGCTGACCAGCAGCACAAGTGCCTGTCACCTCACCCTTCCCTGCACATCCCCTGCGTGTAGCTCAGGGACAAAGTTCCAACTTTTTCCTGGTTTGTTACACCATGCACAGCCCAGGGAGTCCTCAAGAGAGGGCAGAAGCTTAAGTTTAGTCAGAAGAGCTATTCTAGACAACCGGTGGTATTTTTCACACCTGGACTATGAATGTGAAGGAGTTACAGAAATACAAACATTCTTGAAGTCAAGGTGGGAAAGGACTTTGTTAAGCACCTGTGCAGGTGCCAATATTAATAAGAACACAAGGCAAAACCACGTAGCCCCCTAACTACAGGGCTTCTAGCAAAAAATTAAGGCGTCAAATGGCATCCCTGGCAGGTAGGAGACTGTTGTTATATCCATTTCACGGACAAAGAACAGGGGCATACAGAAAGAAGACAATTTGCCCAAGATAATGCAGGATCTATGGTAATGATGGGACACACAATCTTATGTCCAAGATCAGAGCCTAGTCCCATAGCCACTGGGACATCCACCTCCTTGAGAAACAACGCCATGCAGAATTCTGCACGGCAACTTCTGCTCCTGTATTGCTCCACTGCACCCAAGGTGAACAAGTGTAGCCCAGCATGGCTCGGAGCACGTCTCTGCATGCAGGGGTCATCCAGCTCAAGTCGGTAGATATTCCCGTAGCTTGAAGTGTTTAAAGAAAATGGAAAAGAAAAATAATAATTGATTCAACCTCTTTCTAGGGCTCCGATATCTAAATAGACCACTGACATTTAATGCTGTGTGCTCAGTCCTGCACCCACGGGGCTCAGCCACACTACCACCAGTGGTTTTAAGAGCAAAAAGCCCAGGACTTCAGCACAAAAAGCTGTGTGTTACACAGCCCAACAAGGAAGAGCTGCAGGGCAGTCCCTTAGCCATGTGTCCTTAATACACCCCAAATTACCACTAGGAAATTCCTGACATTAAAACGTGAGAGTCACCTTGTTCCTACCTGGTTTCATCTCTGAGGGATGGCCCTTGGAGCAACATGTCACTGCACATCCACAGCAATCCAGCGACACTTTCCTTATCGTTGTGACAAAGTGTGGGCAGAGGGGAGTGGGAAAGGGGCATTCCCCATCCACCCTTTGGCTCAAGGGCCCCCTGGAAGGATGACAGAAGGACCAATCTCTTTTTTACCCATTTTCACATCCCCGCTTTAGGACACAGGCACAAGAGTCAGAGATGCTCCTCAAAGATGGCAAAACAGATCAATCCACCAACAGCCACTAGGACACAGCAAGTTTGAGTAGAGATACAGCCACGCTTTGTTTTGGGGGGGGGGGGGGGGGGGGGGGGCGGGGAATCTCTTTTCACTTCAAGCCAACCATTGGAGAATGGCAGCTGAACAGGCTGAATACAGCTGTTGTCAGAGCTGGTCCTTACTGAGCCATGATTCCAGCCCTGGAGGGATTGGGTTTGCCTCCATGGGGAGGCAGCAGGGAGCAAAGGCAGTCCAAGCTCCACACTCTCGACATGAATGGACTACAAAAATAACACCCACACAGTACAGGTGTAGCTGGATTTTATGTATAGAGAAAGAAGGGAGCCAAGGCTGCATCCCACATTTCTTCAGGTCAGTAAAGGCAGGCAGATGGGCAGCAATGATGCCCGTACTCCTGCAATCCCTAACTGCACTTGAGCCATATTCCCCAAGTGACACACGTTGTCACACATACCATGAGTATTTGCATCCATCACCTGTACAAGATGCATTAGAGTACTTGGAAGCACTTCTATCACTGTAAAGCTGTTCTACCACGCCTGGGCATACCTGAAAGCTAAATAGCAACAGATCCCTTTGGGATTAAATAGACACAGACGTCTTTTTAGCATGACTTTCCCATGGAAATAACATCCTGACAGTTCTAGAGAGCTGTTTGCTATGAGCTGTGTCATTCTCTGTGTTGCAACACACCAGGAAGAAGGGAGAAGCAGCTTTGAAACATTCAACATAATCTAGCAAACACGCACACTGACACCGTGACCAGGCACACATCACCAGTTTACACGTGAGACAAAAAGAGACGCACACAAAAATAAATAACTGCCAGCAAAAACAGAGCCCAAAGAGTGGCACCACCCTAACTGCAACTGGATGCCACAGTAAATGCCAGCTCCGTGCTGTGTTTTTTGCCGGCGGGAAGGGGAGCCTCCCCCAGTTGTTGCAGGACTCATCACAGCCCCCCCCCAAATAGCAATGCCTTTGTAATGTCAAACACTATCATTTTACAGTCTGCTGCTGTTCAGCCACACAAACAGCAGAAAAAGCTCCAGCCAGTCTCTCCTACGGCAGCATCGTGCTCCGAGTGCCAGCAGCACAGGCGGGGGGAGCTGAACTCCGTCCCCCAGATCCCAAGCGCAAGGATAGTGATGGCACGAAAGAGACTGAGGGGCTGTCAGCTGCTGAAACGCTTTGGGATAAACTGGCTGATAAAACACATTGAACATTTAGAACACCTCCCCGAAACCTGAATTCAAACCAGACGTGCAGTGCTGGCTGTTTGGAAGCCGTGCTGGACCCCAGCTCAGCACCGATGACAGATCTGCTGGGGAGCTGCAGCTCTGGCTCCATGTGCTGCACCTTGCACCGTCCCAGCCTCACCAGCTGCGTGCTGGGGAGTCAGGCAGGTGAGCCAGCACGTGTCCATCAGGTGGCACGAGGCTCTTTTTTTAAAAAAAAACAACAAAAACAACAAAACACAAACAAAAAAACCCACACAAACACCAAAACCCAGGGTAGTTACCAGGGGGGAGCTGGGAGGTTTACCTGGTAGACATCCTGGAGGCCACACCACGCTCGCAGGGCTTGCCGGCATGCCCGCAGCCGGGCAGCGTACCACCTCCTCAGCGCTGCCACCGTCACCGTCCAGACGAAACGGCTCCCGCTGAAGAGCAGATCCTCCACCCCGCACATGAACACCGAAGCCATGAGCTGCTCCCTTGGCAAAACAAAATCCCCGTCCCGGCTGGCTGCCGCTGGCTCTCGCTCCCCCGCTCAGACGCCTGGCATGACGGCAGCCCGGCTTTATACGGCGGGCGGAGGGCAGGGGTGTCGCGCAGAGCCAGGGTCAAGCCTTAAAACAAACTCTTCTTTCACGGCGCTTCCTGGGCAGATTCCCAGGCATGCCCTGGCCGGCCGTGCCTAAAGCCGAGCCAGCGGCTGCAGTAGCTCAGCCCTACCAGCAGCTCACACAGCAGCCTTGTCCTTCTTAGCGGCTTATATAAAGCTCTGTTAAGCTCCAGTAGCTACCACTATGTTTTCTAATTAAATTTTAACCCTTTTGCCATATGCCCTGACGACAACCCCATTTAGACACTCCAAGAGAAGGGAACCGCTCGACAGCGTTAATCTCCGCTGCACCTCGTAAGCTGGGCAGGCACTTCATCACCACGTCCACCTAACGCCGAGATCTGCCTCCGACGCTTTGTTATCTGCCATACGTGGAACAAAGCTGTTATCGTTCTCTCCCGGCTGATCCCATGCTCAAATTGTACACTAGAAATCCTATTTTAAAAGAGCACCTCCGGGAGCCAGCAAGTGGAGGAAAGGGGAGGGAGGGGAAAGGATCAGAATACTCCTGCAAAATACACACACTAACTTCTCTTCCAGCTCAGATCACAGCAGATGCCCACAGCATGGAGCCACCTCTCTGCTCCACACCTCCCCCTTGGCTGTTGCACGGTCCCGGTTAAACTCAACACCTGCTGAAGAGGTGATTTTGCTCTACCCTTAAACTAACTCCATGAATGCAACACTTGCTGCATGAGAAAAACAACGCTGCTCATGCTAGGTGAGCAATTCACAAACAGCCCACAGCAAATAAACACTGAAATAATAGCCCACAAGAGACTCCAGCTTTGCCTTGATAGCTGGTTTAAAATTAGGCAGCACCTTGCCCTTCTGGGGCTTAAACTGCTGATGCCACCCAGCCACACCTTTCATTTGTGGGCTCTTTCCTATTAAAAGCTAAGGGAAGGTGGAAGTCAAAAAGTAATTAATTTTTTTTAAGACCCCCACAGAAGATTTTACAATTCCTAAGCTTTTCAGGATGGAAGTTGCAGGGAGCACCACATGCCACCACCAGCACCTTGCTGGAGAAACTGCTCAAAGAGCAGATTTTTTTCCTAAAACCATCAGCAAGACCGACCTGTAAAAGTAATCTCTCTTGTGTAATGAACTGAATCAAAGGGGGGCAGGAACAGCTTGCATAAGGGCTGCATGGGAGAGCTAAATCCCATGGCATTGCTGGTACTGCTTGCCCAAGTGCACTGCCAGCAAACAGCCTCTACACAGCAGCCCTGTCCCAAATGCTCTTCATGGAAGACACCCTGCATGCCCATAGCACAGGGCAAGTGTTCACAAAACTAATTTCGTTCCATATTAAATCAGCCTTCATTGTACTGCAAGAGCCTGTGCTCATGCACAGGGACACCCCCCCGCCGCCCCGTGTCATAGCTGGGGTGATGTAATTCTGTAGACAGATGACCGCCTGTTTTAGACAAGCTTTGGACCTGTGTTTCTCCAGACATCACACTTTTTCCTTTTACATATAACAAAGCAAAAGCAGCCCTGGCTCCTCTTGGTGCTGGTACCTATTGGCTATGTTGCTGCCAGGGAGTTTACATCTCTCCAAACCTTGCTTTCACTTGGGAAAACAACAACTATATTTCAAATGTATTAGAAGCTATTACAAAGCGAGCTCGTGCAGAGAGATATACAGCTTGATACAAGAAGAAGCAAGTAAAGACTTGGGCTCTGCAGCGAAATCCAACAGCCATACACCCACCCCAAGAGTTTTATCACCCTTTTGAATGCTGTCTTAGAGCTGGTGGCCGCAAGGAAGTCTTCTTCCTCCTCCTCCAGTGCTGCCCATCACCATTTTGTGTTTAGAGAACTTTAACATCAACAAAAACATACAAAATGGGAGAAGTTTCCATCGTCCACGGGGAGAGATAAATATCCACAGAGTTAGTTATTCCAATAGCCTAAGCCAGAACCACCACCAGGCTTGGCAGCGGGTAGTTGCCATTCCCTCAGATAACACTGTTTTGGAGAGGAATGAGGCAGGAAAAACTCAAATAGCATCTGTGTATTATGGTCAAGTCATATCCAAATTTAAACACAGAAATAAAAGAAAATCCGATTTTCAAGTTCCATTTCTAAAAGAAAAGGAGCTTTGTAGTTCAAGAAATAGTGCAGGCAACAGCCCTGTCCTGCGCCAGGAAAATCCAACCAACCCACTATGAAAAGTTGGAAAGCTTCTGCTCTGTGCCTGCTGTTCTCAGTGCTTTTTTGTTTTCCCTATTACCTAACCAGACTGAAAAATTAAGGATGATGAGCGTTGTCTCCTTTAGCACAGCACAAGAGATTTAGTTGTTTGGTTTTTTGTTGTTTTTTTGGTGGTTTTTTTTTTAGGTTGGTCTATGTTCCATGGTATCTTTAAATTGAACTTACATGTTCTGCACAGTTACTCTTTATGCTTCATAAATTACCATGTGCCTGAGCAATGGCCCCGGCTCAGAAGGTAGAGCCACATGTACTCAGACCCTCCCTCCTCAGTACTCCCAACGGCTTTACCCATCAATATCTCCATTATCTTATACAGGCATTATGATCCTATAGTAAAATTATAGCTCTGCGTGTAGGCTAAAGCAAGGCAAGAACCTTTTCCCCACCCTTACTTAGGGTACATGGGATTTGAAGTCCACTTTTATGAGTAGGGGCTTCACACACATCTTGTCATGCTTCTGGATGAAGTAGGTAACAGAAACAAGCAAGTGCCATCTGGACTTCACCTTCCTCACCCACCTGAGTACATGTGGCCACAGTCACACCGTGGTGTGCTGCCTCTTGAACTCCCACAGAACAAAAAAGAGCAAAGCAAGCTGATGATGCAAAGAGCAGCTAAATTAAATTTTGAAGGATTTTGGTGTTTTCATATGCAGCTGATGAATTAACCATTCAAATTAATCTTAGACTTTTCTTGACTTCCATTTTCAGAACCTGATTGTAAGTGGGTTCATTTGAAATAACACCTGGGCAATAACACCTGGGCTCCTTAAAAGTCAGGACAGAGGTCACAACATTCAGCAAGGGAAAGTCAGTAGGACATCCAGACAGTTTCCAAAGGCTGTAGTATGCAGATCTCTATTCTATTCTATAAGGAAGGGGGGTAGGGAAGATAGATATCTCTGGAAAAGCCTGTAGAGGTATGTACCACTTCCAAGGGAACACTGCAGACAGCTACTGCAAATCTATTTGATGTACAGTCATATGAACCACAGGGCATTCATTTCTGGTAAGGAATAAGCCTACACACAACAGGAATCTAAGGAGAACATCACTTGAAAAGAGAAGACAGAAAACTTGATGTGTGGCAGATGTACGCTTTTCCTTATATTACTGATCGTAGTTCCGGAATAATGAGTATTAAAAAAAAAGAGAACAAGGGTTTGCTACCAACGTAACAGGAAAAGATGATCCCAAGTGGATTCTCAGGCTTCCTTGCATGTTATCTTCTGTGCCCAAATGAATGGAACGACGCTTAGCTGAATTGCTGCTTTTCTTTTCAAAGTAGCTCATATGAAGTTCACATGAATAGAGAATTCATCTACTGGTGAGACATCGGACAAGAGCATCAATCTTCCCTTACATCTACAAAGCAGTATTAGCCCCTAGATACAACTTTTGATTAGACATACAGGAAAAAGGACAGACACACACACAGTGTCCCCAGTGGCAGATAACGAAATTAAAGCTTTGATCATTTTTGGTCTCTGAACCTTTAACAGTAAAAGGTAAGTTATGGTGCATGTGCTCAAAATGCCTTAATTACACAGGCTAGCAGATGTCTGTCTTAACCGGTGCTTTAAAACACACTCCAATCCGTAATTTGTCCCCATACATTGACTATGCATGATTGCAACCAATATTCATAATATTCCATAGAGCAAGCAGCAAAGTTCAGCACAGACCAAGAACACTGTGACAGCCCTCGCAAGGCTGAGGAACAGTTCTGTTTCCTGGCACACATCACCATTTAAAACCTGCTGTTAGCTCAACTCCAAAGGTTCAGACCCCCAAGCCCCCATACCCTGCGATGGTCTCAGGCCAATGCTAACAATTGTTGAGGTCCTTGCTAAGACCCAAAAAGCTGTGGCACCACTGAATTCCCACCAGAAACCAACTGCAGTCCCACCTCATCCTGCCACCCCCAGATGTGTTTCTCCTTTCTGAAGATCTGCTCACAGATTTGTGCATCAGAATTTTCTGATTTTGCTCCAGCCACAAGCCAACAGTGTATGGTTACACTGCTTTTAAAAAACATGTTTAAAAAAATGCCCAAAGGTGCTGATTTGTAAGAGTTTTCATGAGCATTGATAACTGGATTACTTGGGAATCAGGACTTTCTCAGACAATGCTGAAGCTGCATATCCCCCAGCACTTTAATTCCTGTCATGAAACAAGCCTGTGAAGCTGTGAACATTAATGCAATTAACCCCAAATAAAGATGAAGCGACTTTTCAAAAATAATTTTTGCTACATTCTGGCTCTTAATTACCAACTTAAAGATAAAATGAAATACAGTCATCAGGCACCCTCTCTTTGATGTTACAACCTCTCAGTACATAAGATGCTTAAAAAGCAGCACTGGTGCATAGGATGTCTGTAATCCAGCCTGCCCTGATTGAGAGCTTTTGAAGCAAGATTCAACTTCTAGTAAAAGGCATTTGCAAACCAGTTTGGTTCTTTGAGATTATTGGAGGGGGCAGAATCACAAGATAATCTCAACTACCCTACTTTAATCCTTTATATTAGCACAAATTTGGGGAACCTCTCAGAAAAGCCTACACTTCCACAAAAATTTATCTACTACCATTCGCATTATCAAACTTTCATTTAGAAAGCACATTAAATCTGCATGAAAGGGCCATCCCACTTTCCTTTAAGGCTAATAACAGCATCCTGCGCAGGTATTTGGACCCCTCCCCAGTTGCTACACCAGGAATTTCGATTCCCAGTTTTGCCCACTGAACTGCACCTAAGGCAAATGAGTGATGTAGCTGAAAGCCACAGCTACACCCAAGATGATCCGAATCTGAGAGGGAAGCTCTGGTACCTAGTGCTCTCCTCTCTGGATGAGGCACAGCCTCTAATAAGCTTGTTTAACAGCAGCTTTACATTCTCCTAAATGAGGTCCTGACTTTTTTTCCTCCTCTCAAGAGAGCTTGGGCTGTACATATATTGCTCCACACTAATGATATAAACATAACACTGTGACAAGTAAACACATTTTTAAAGCTCAAGAGCCACAGTGCCAGAACATGAGTTTCTGGCAGTCTGTATCCCATAGTAAAGCTAATTAGCACGTCACATCAGAAACCAAGTGCCACTGCCTTTTAACTCTATAAATGATTAAACAGCTTGCAGTCTGATTCCTCAAACAGCACATTTTCATACCTGCTGTACCTAGAACTCCAAAATCAGGTCAGGTTCAAAACAAGTAGCATATGCTCCAGTTTCACAAGTCAGGGTTTGACATCTCTCACTGCCAAGCTATCGCCATCAGAACACGTCACCCAGTTTTTTACAATACAAACATCATTTCTCCGGTACTTTTCAGCCAGTGCCTTGGGGTACTATTTGGCACAGCATGCCTGACCTCGGTGGAACCTCACAGGTCCATGCCTGTACAGTCAGGTGAGGATGCAGTTCAAGAAGTCTACACGCAATCTGGAAGCAGTGAGGACAACTAATGCATGTAATTATTTAAAGCATACCTATATACAAATTGTATTTACATTTGTATACACACATATTTCTTGGTGGGTAGAAGTCTACAACCATGTAAAGTCAGTTTCCACAGAAAAGATACATTATAAAGGGAAACACCACCCCACGTTTCTAAGCAAAGGAGGATGAAAACACATGAGAAAAAAATTATCTCCAGCTGAAAGAGGATTAGTTTCCATCACACACACACAGAGTCTGTGACTGCTTTCAGACAAAATGTGTTTTGATGATGCTCTTGCCCAGCAACCCGAGCAATGGCAGGCTAGGGACCCGTAGGAAGATCTCCCCAGACACCAGCATCACTGCCTGCAGCTCCCCAGGCATGAAGTCCTGCCCCAGGGACACCATACGGTGGGGCAGGGGATCCGTGGGATGAATCCCCCACTCCAGGATGGGGCAGGAACCTGGAAAACTATCCTCCTCTTCCCAGCTTTGTGGGAAGGGCTTCCTTCATCAGCAGGGGAGAGTCACCACTGGTGACACGGGAAATCATCCTGCGCTCGGTGCTACTCCCAAGCCACATCTGGAGGAAATGAGAAGATCAAACAAGCACGGGGTGGAAACCTGGGCATCCTCAGGGCTGCAGAGAAAACAACACCACTGCCGCCTCCTTCCCCAGAGCCACTGCACGGCCGGGGCAGTGACAGTGCCGCTGCAGGGGACAGTTCCAGCTGCGCCAGCCTGCTGCAGTGCCAGGCCCTGCGAGGGGGAGGCACCCATGGAGGAGAGGCTGCGGCTGCCTTAGGAAGCTGCAGCAGGAAGAGCAACTGCTCTCCAAGCTGCTGGTTTTGCTGTCCTGGTATCCAGCCCTGCAGCAGGTTGCTCTCACTCACATGCCAGCCGTGCCCGTGCCTCCTACCCATGGAGGCAGGGTAGGGTAACAGCCCATGGAGATGGTCCCCAAGCCCCAGGGGGGACAAGGAGCCTTGGCAGAAGAGGGGCCGAGACCCCACCGAACAACAGGACAGACAGCTCTCACGTGCTGCAAAAATAAATGATAGGAAGGGACAAAACCCCATTGTCACTCCGCACCTGCAGTCTCATGACCTCTCCCTCCCTCGAACTGGCAGAGGAGTAACAAAGTGTACAAAATACTTTTAGCATCGTAGCTTTAGAGGCAAAATTATAATAGCTTCTGTACACTGACAGACCATCCTGACAAAATTTCCACCTCTTGCTCAAATATTCAGGTGGGACAGTACAGCTCCCTGCACCTCCCACATAGACCTAAGGCAGCAGCTTCCTGGCAGCTTGGAGCAATGCCACACACCTCTGTGGTTTGCATTTTAGGAGTGCACGCCACTCGTCCTGTCCATCGCCTTCCTGGAGCCATGAAACGCTTCGGGGTCTCACCAGAGGAGTGGCAGGTTCAAAGTCTGGAGGATGGAGGGGCTGGAGTTCCAGACAGGGCAACACATCCAGCCCCGCCGGTTCGTCCTGCACCACCCACAGCCCCGGCTAGCAGCAGGAGGGTTCCTTCCCCGGCTCTACTGGCCGGTCACTCGGAAGGGACAGCACTCCCCGACAGGTACCAAACCTGCTCAGCTTCCCTCGGGCACCGGTCCATGATGGATGCTGGCATTGCCCTGCTGCTGTCCCAGCCAAACATGGGGCAGCATCTCCTACATTTTGAGTCAGCAGGGAGTATTAAAGGGAGCCTGAAGAAGTCAGATAATTACTTTTGGATGAAGTATTTCACGGTAGATATAAATATGTGAGGAGCATGAAAATTCAGGGCTGCCCCAGCTTTATGATTATTTTATAGCCTCGTTAATCTATGGCAAATGGGGTAGAATTACTACATAACCTAAATACCAGGCAGAGATCTACAACGCTGTAAGAGGAAGCATAAATGAGATAGTAAAGTTTCAGCATTTTGCACGATATATATGGCCACGAAGACAAAAATAACGACCCAAACCTATCAGTCTCCTGACAAGAATCTTTTAAAGACTGAGAATAAATGATATCTAACTACTATAATTATATCCTCGGTGCATTCATTCTCTCAGGATGAGTAACTCAGGATGCTATAGCCTCCAGAAAAATCATGACTCAGAGCAATACTCTGCCCTTGATTAGACTTTATGGGTCATGCCTAGCCCAGGAAAGTTGTACACCCAGGAGTGGATTTGTCCTTCCCTACATACATGCCCAGATGACAGAGTTTAATCATGCATCCTATCCAACGTGAACCAAGTGACCATCTTGGACATTTTTGTGCTTCTCCTCCCTACTCCATTTCAGACCATAAACCCAGCCGAGCAGGATTCATTCCTGCATCCATTCAGTATTTGGCACACCAGAGCACCACTGCTGATAGAAACTTTTCATCAAAACCCACATTTAAAGGAACTGAGCCCCAACCCCACCGCCACTGGTTGGAGAGGCCAGCAGCATGGCACAGGCAGCTGATACTCTTCTAGGACCACAGTATAGTCACCTCATCTCCCCCAGGCCAGACCACCAGCATCCAGACCCACTGCTGTGGCATGCTCAAGTAAAAAATGGCCACAGGACCATTCTCTATCCAGGACTTGATCAGTCCAACCTGAAGTTAACAGGTCTTGTCACACCTGCCGTGGGTAAGTCCAGTTCACAGCCTTTTGAGGAAGAGCAACTGCATTTTTCCAGCCAATTTTTGCAATTTTTGCAGAGGCAGAATCACAAACCCGTGGAGAGAGACAGCACCAGTAAATAGCAGAGACAAGAATAAATTGGTACTGTAAATCTATATCATAAGTTGCCAGCACTCTCAGTGTTATGCTTTCTGAGAATGCAGGTCTGCCACAACTGTGCTTCTCAAGCTAGAAAGCAAAACGAACATCATTTCACAACATGTCATCGATTGCTACAGCAATTAGCGCCTCATTTTACTAACAAAGTACCTGAACAGTGCATGTTTGCCAGCTCTAGACAAATAAATGGGCAATAACCATCTAGAATTTGAAAGGAAGCAAATCAGTATGTTTTGCTGTTAGAACAGATGAGCTCTGGTGGAAGCATTTCATGACGGTGAGCCTTGGTGCCAAGTGTTTGACCATAGGAAAGGAAACAAGTCAAGCTGCCTGTGGCATTTCCCCAGAGGAACCGCATCGCTTATGCTCATAGCAACTCTTAGTGCCCTGGAAGACTAAAGCAAGCTTTCCAAAGCGCACGAGTTCCTGGCTCTTCAGAAAGCAGGTGTATGTCCAGCAGCCCTGGACCATGGGGTGCAAGGATCAGCTGCACCAAAGGAGGAAAGAGAGCAGCCATTGAAAGTTTGTTTTTATCCTCAGAAGGCCTCCAAAGTAAACAAGCAGCATGCCATGGGCTTGATCCAAAGCCCATTGAAATCAATGGAAAGACTCCAGCTGCCCTCAATAGGCTCGCAGCAAGGCCGGGCATGCCATGAGCACTCCACACGCTGCCCCACCAACCCGCCAACCCCCAATGGTTCTTCACCACCACGTCCCACACCTCCTACTGCCATCGCTCAGTCCTCCTCTCCTCGGCCTCAACAGGCATTTTGCAATCATTACCTACTCAAGCCATTCAAAATTATATTATGTTAAAAGAAATATATATATTGAAATAGAGGTTTTTTCTGCCCAACCCCAGGAACACAGGTGGGTCATGAATCAATCACCCACGGAGCTGGGTCCCACAAGGTCTCTGTCTCTGCGCTGAAAACCTGAACCATGACTCTGCTCTGAACTTCATGAGATGTCTTCTGGAGTCACCACCCAGACCAGTCCTCTGCTGGCTGCCACCCCTGTATTTGTCCTCAAACTAGTGGTATTTGGAGAAGAAATCTTAACTGGTACTGCAGAAATTCAAAATTCCTCTCACCAGGGAAGACAGGCTGAGTTTAGACAACACGTATTTTGCATGTTCAAGCTGAGCAGAGCCCCTCCAAGAGCAAGGAGTCCCAGTCCAACTTTCCCTCCCTTTTTCAAAAAAAAAGCACCAAGAGAAAGGCTTGATGCCAGCAGCACTGTATCAGCCGCCCCTGGGGTGGGAGCATCAGGAAAAGTCAGCAACACAAACAGTGAGGAAGGAAGCGGGGAGGGAAAGGTGGAGACATTGGAGGGGACAGTGGGATGGCCATGGTGGCAGTGGCCTCGGCTGCTGAGTCAGCCTGTTGGGGTCAGCAGGACCTCACCCCTTCAGAAAACAGGGTGCAGGTGCTGGAGATGGAGCTTTGTTCCTGCCAGGCGAGGTTTCCCCACATCTCCCCGCTTTCTCAGAGCCCCCCCCACCAGACACGTGTGGCACAGTGCCAGGGGTCTTGCCCATCACAGCTCCCCCCTCACCAGCACAGCTGCCGCCACAGCTGGAAGCCATGGCCAGATCCAGCAGGTAAAGCTGTGCAACCCCTTATCGCAAGGGGTGAGGACGTGGGTGCAGCGGGGTGGGTTACCCCAGCCCACTCCTAAACCAGAACCACTTGGTTTGTGGCTTACTGGGGAGAATAAGAGGGAAGGGGCAATGGCAGGAAGGGAGAGGGGACTATAGCAAAGGGCTATTGATTGCATGGACTGTTAAAACTCATCTTCAGGGAAAAAAAAAAAAAAACAATCAAACAAAAAAAAAAAGAAAAAAAAGAAAAAAAAAGGGGGGGGGGGGGGGATGGGGGACAATCGTAAACAACCCAGCTTTTTTAAAGAGGCTGTTTTGATACACGGCACAATTGAAGACTTCGCCATGTTACCTCAGGAGAAGAAAAACCCGTGTTCCTGCAGAGCCGTGACCCTGCCCTATTTGCCATGTAGCACTACATTTGCAAGATGTTTTCTAACCAGGCACAGAACAAATGTGCAGCAATGGTGAGGTTAACTTTTAAGGTTCAGATATAGTTTGGATTCAGTGTTTTGTTCTGGTTTTTAACCCCTTTAAACTCTTCCCTAGCCACCTTGGCAGAGAGGGAAGCAGGACAGACAGGGCTTTACCCTGGCCAGGCTCCCTGCAGTTTCTTCATCTCTCTTCTGGCCGTCCTGCGGCAACAGAAACTCCCCAACGGGGGTCAATCTGAGACCATTCGTATGCTTAAAAAAAAAGTTGTTCTTGCTATTATGGGCACAAATGAGAATTCAGCATTTGTTAGCAATTATCCCAAGCAATAAGTTCAGCCTCCCCCTCATACTTCAAATGGAAACAATGTAGTAACTGAGTAGTACCTGTTGGCAGAGAAACTTTTAAATAGATGGATAGGAGTGGCTGAAATGGCTTCCTAAATGAAAAATTTTCATTGCTTCCCCCCCCCCCCCCCCCCCCCCCCCCCCCCCCCCGGCTGCCTTTGGGATATAAAGCAGGCTTGCAAACTGCCCTTGCTATTATCAGAGCTGTGATTCAATCAGCATTTCATGGTCCTAATTAACAGGTATTTGTTTTCATGGGCATGATTCCTCATTTGCCAAGGCTGCAAAATTATAATGCATTTTTCCCATCCTCCTTGGAGAGGACATGAGAGCTTAGCCAGGGAAAGGAAGCCATTTGGAGCAGGAAGAGGATGCTTGGAAATGGAGCTAGAGTGCTCATATTAGGCCCTTTCTGAGGTCAGGGGATCAAAATGGCGTTAAATAAAAAAAAAAAAAAAAAAAGCCAAAAGGGTGCTATTCTCACTCAGGTTTATGGGCAAAACTGTAGCACAAAATGCCCTTTACCTGCCTGTTTCAGCAGGTCATGCCATCCTGCCTGGCCTCTCCTGGAGGGTGCTTCCCAGGAGCCCTGCTCCCATTCTGCACTCATGGTTGGAAGGGAAGGGGACAAGGGACATCAAGCCCTGGGAAACCACAGCACCTGGTCCTCCTTTTCCTCCAGTCCTATATCAGGAGGAAGAAGAACTTCCAGCTATGGCTGACTGGGCCCTGCTACACCCAGTATCATGACCTCTTGTCCCATATACCTGTTTCTCAAGTCCTGAAAAGCCACACAAGGAACAGAGGGGCCAAACTTCCTTCCAACATGCACCTGCCTTTCCCAGGTACAGGACACTGCAGGCTACGGGGTATCGGGTGCCTCACCGGGTCCTGTCCCACCTTCAGCATCCAAAGCTGAGGTTGCTGTATGCCTCTTCACCCCTACATCCTAAACATTTTTCATCGTTCAGGAGGCAAACAAAGATATTTGGTTCGCAGTGGGGAAAAAGGATTGGAGGAACTGACAGGAGACAGGCAGTAGCTTTAGGGTGGGAAAAACTCTGGGAGCAGGATCTTTGGGGGTAGAGAAGGCACAGCTGTAGGATGAAAGGGGCTCCAGTGTACCATAGACTGCAAGTAGACAGAAT
Source organism: Falco naumanni (assembly GCF_017639655.2). Taxonomy (NCBI): domain Eukaryota; kingdom Metazoa; phylum Chordata; class Aves; order Falconiformes; family Falconidae; genus Falco; species Falco naumanni. The sequence continues at coordinate 94,778,936 of NC_054057.1, read as the reverse complement.
AAAACCTCTCATTAGGGACACAGATAGAGTGACTGTCCCTCCCCTACACAGCCCTGTCCTTCCCACCCCTCCCCAAGCACTTGGCAGGACAAAGAGGTATCTGCCCCTTCTGCACAAAGGCAACAAGCTCCTTCAGCACACACATCATGGCACGCAACTCATCCCTAGGATTTGCACGGAAATGACAAGGGGAAAATAAATTCAGCTATTCAAAAACAAATCTAGTGGATGCTACATTCCCAAATTCTCTGGGAGTTAAAAAAATAATAATCAAAACCACAATACAATACAAACAAAAAAACCCAGTTACATATAATATCCTTTACCCCTTCCTCCCGCTGATTCTTAAATCAAATAAAGAACCTCACAAGAACGCAGCAGCCACTGGAATACAATTCATGTTTCTGTATTACTAAATTATGCATTGGCCTTTCAGCAGGTAAAATTGTAGCACAGCACCATCTGTTTCTCAATATGCTCGTTGCCAGATACCATAGCAGGGATTTACTAGTGTATCCCTTTCGAGGTACAGCTGAGCTGATGGACAGAACGTTTGTCACCAGAGAAAGGGATCTGTCACCTGTCCAGTGCACACACATTGGGGATATACACTACTGAAAGGTGGGGGACAGATCATTTATTTTCTGGCATACGGGACAGGCTCACAGTGCCAGCTCTAGCAAACAGCCCTCGAGGATGCTACACATCCTTTAAAATACTGTGGGAGATGGCACATTTTCCAGCTGTTTGTGCCTTGTGCCACAGCACAGTGATATCAGCAATTTCATTTCTAAGTTCAAGGGTTGCTGCAGGTTTTTCTATTATGGTTAGAAGGGGGAAAAGAAAAGCAGCCAATGTTTCTACTTCTTCAGATTGAAATTGGTTTCAAGCAGATCTCAAATAGTAACGAAATCACCAGGGAGCTCAGTACAGAGCAGACCCTGAAGGCAGCTGCCCCCGCGGGGGGGTTGGTGGGTGCCCAGGTCCAGTGATGGGGGTGCAGAGCCCTGCCAGCACCCAGCCGAGGGTGGGCTGCCCCACCCTACCACCCTTAGCTGGGTATGGAGCTATTGCTAAAGAGCAGACCTGGCAGGACGCTGAGAACACCACACATGCCTGACTCACCCCAGATTCCTGCACGTCTGCCTTCAGAGCAGCTGTTGAGGCTCTGTGCTCAGCAAGGACAGCGAAGCCCACCACAGCCTCGAGCAGCACTGGCACTGCAGTAGCAAATGCTTTCAGCCTGTGAGGTTCTTGGTCCGGGCTCCAGTGCCTGGCACAAGGCAGCACCCCGCACAGTTAAGCCTCCATCCCCTCAAAATCCGTGGTAGACATTGTGTCCAAATGCCTGACCCACCAGGCAGCCCAGCATCAGGAACCACACCAGGAGTGGGTCTGCCTCTGGCAACATCCACACAAAGCCAGCCCAGGAGAAGCTTCTAAAAACTCTTTGTGCTCAGCCCCTTCTGACCTAAGCTCCCAGGAGCACCTCCACCAACCGCAGGAACATGCCCCCAACTCAAAGGTAGTAACAGTCTGCCAGGCTCAAGCAACTCAACTTGTCAACTCAAACAACAAGCTTCTCTCACCTGAGACTCAGGAGGCGGGTACGTTCTGGAAGTGAAAGCTGCTTGCACCCCTCACCCTCTGCCACACGCCATAAACACCTCTCCTTAACTCTCCTTAACTCCGTGTCCAGGTGCTGCGCTCAGTCCCCCAGCCTCAGCTCAGGTCTTCTGCAAAGCCTCCTCCGTGGGGCTGCTGCTGGTCCAAGGCTGCTGGCCGCACACCACGGTGCCCAAGCCGGTGGCTGGAGGCAGGAGAATTCCTGCAGTGCAGGGAGAAGCCGCCAAGCACCTCCCAGGGCGCCCGGGACAAGAGAGCACCTGTCAGGAGACAAAAGCAATGAGCAAACTGGTTCAGCCTGTTGCTGTCTATGCTGAAGGCCAGCTCGGCACAGGAGGTGTTTAAGTCATGTGTTTGCTCCTGCCCCAGCTTGGAAAGGGGAAAAAAAAAAAAAAAAGTGGTTTCATAGGATTTAAGACTTTCACCTAATCATTTTCAAAGGGGATATTTGATGACTTAAGAACAAGACAAGAGTTAGAACTTCAGTGCCAAGTTGTAACAAAACAAGCTCTTCCTCCTCCTCCCAGATTTTCTTTTACAAGTACACACCTCCTCTTCACAGCCCTAGTTTTACTGTTCAGAGTCAGGAATGGGGAGTCTTGTTTCCTCTTCTTTCCCCGTCCAGCTTCCTCTGCTCCACAGGCTCTAAGGAATCAGGACAACCAGCACCATTTTACAATGACCGGCCCCCACCTCCTAATTTGCCATGGAAGGAAAGGAGAGGTTCCATGAATATTTCAGGAAAGTCTCATCTGATCTAGAAGTACAACCCATGATACCTTTCTCGTGCCTTAAATATCTCACTTCCCACAGCTGGAGGCTTCAGTAGCTGTTTCACTGCATACAGGGTGCACCATACAAATGCACCAAAGCACATGGTAGCTGGCTGTGGTGGCCCTGGGCCAGCGCTGAGCCAAGGGAAAGGCTGATCTGAGGTGAGCCAGCCCGGCTGCATTGGGTGGCAGCGAGCACAGGAGCTGCTGGCCCATCTGGGGCTGCGGGACTCCCCCCGACTCCATCAAATACTCATGCTTCAGCTCAGCTCAAGGATCTCTACATCTGGTCACTTTTCCTCATTTCTCCCAATAAAATGACTTTCTAGGGACAAATAAAGTTCTTAGATATCACATTCTTCATCACTGCAGCCCTCTTAGTCTGTGCTTTGCTGCGTTTCAGCTACCACTGCCTTCTAGTAGAGAACTTTTGCTATTTGGGAAGAGACTCACCTACTCCACTGTACATCCCTACAGGAAGAATGTAAAATCAGCGCCCTCAGAGGAGCCGCTGGCACCCAGAACACTCAACTCACATTTTGACATGCAACTCTGTGTGAGCACACCTCTGGCATGCTATTGGGCTGCTTTGCCTTAGCAATTTACACCTGTAGTTCTCCTGCCTTTGCTTCTCCTCACTTCTCCACACCACATATGGATTTCATCTTTCTCATTATTTCACTCATCTTCCTTTTATCCAGTGTCTTTATGGGACACTGCAAAGACAGTATCTGTTTTCCTTACAGAAATCTCATGCAACCTAAATGGGAACATTTTTCCAAGTTTTTACCTACGGTCACACAGAACAACCTCCACGTCCAAACCTGCTCACAGCAGACGTGGTCTGCACATGGAACCAGGTACACAGATTGAGCTGTAGCACAGCTCTTCAATTATGTTTCTGGTGCCCCCCTTTCCAGCAGCTATGACTGCTGCATGCCTCTATTCGTTGCAAATGTAGACCCAACCATGTTTAACAATCTTTTAAGTTCATCTCTGCAGAATCCTTCCCTCCATTATATTAATGAAGTGTTTCTAAGGAACAGCAATATACATGTTACCTAATTATAGAAGTCAGGCTGAAGCAGATCCTTTAAACACATCCTGACTCAGCTCTTCTAACTCTGCTTACCCAATCTGCCCCTCTCCACCCCCTGGGTATCCCTGACAAGCAGCTGCTCCAAGCAGCAGCACTTTGTTGCTGCAGGACCGGTCTTTCAATGGCCCAGAGCACCAGTGCCTGTTTCAAGCCTGCTCTCATGTGGGAAACCCATCCAATTCACCCCCCAGCGGAGTTTTGCTACAGCGCACCTCCTGCATCCATCCACACACCTGCTGTACAAAGAAGGCAGCTCTAGTGCTAAAACCATCCAGCACTGCTGGGAACTTCTCCCCTCTAGCTTTTCTCCTCAGCAGGCTGCAGCACACATCGCTTATAGTTTAGGAGACCCTCACACATAAAATTCAAGCCTGGAGGAACTGCCCAACACTCTTCTTAGGCAGCGCCCTGGGATTTCAGCATCACCAACCTCATCTCAAAAAACGTATTTTGAATCCTAGTGATTGTGACAATGCTGACAGCTGTCAGGCAGGACTTGTACTAGTTTCAACCCTCCCCACACATCTATGTGCCACGACCACTACAATACACAAACAGCCAGAGATATAGAGGACTTTTAAAAAGCCCATCCTGAAGCATCTCTCCCTTATAGAAACAAAGCAAAACCTTCCCCCGTGCTCAGGTGGTGTGGTTGGCACAGAGGGATGTCAGCACACTCTGGTGCAGGCAGCCTGTCCCACAGGGCAGCATGGCTGGAGGGAGGATGGGAAACAGACTCAGTGAGGGCTCTCGCCAGCAGGCACAGCAACAGCCTGCACACCGACGACACACACTGCCCCAGCCCACTGATTCTCTCCTGCAGTTGTTACAAACCATCCTACAATTTTATTATATAAAGAGAAATCTGATACAGGTATTTGCCATCCACCTGAGCCAGCAGTTCCTCCCCAGGATCAGTCCCTGGCCGTGCTGCAGCTCACACCAAAAAGCTTAATACAGGGGCAGAACCAGCTGCACCATCAGTGGAAGCATGGAGATTTGATACCAAGTCGCAGCAGCCACCTCCCACAGCTTTGATACTCTTCAAAAGAAGAAAATTTACCCCTGCTCTACTTAACACACACTACTCAGTGATCAGATTCCTACCAGGCATACAGAGCATCATCAGGCTGAGGAGAAAAGGATTACACTGGTCAGGAGTTTTCAGAGGCTGTGGATGGAGAGCTGTGATCTCTGCTCCTGCGGGGATTTATCATGGGCAGCGGCTCACTAGAGGGCAGCCAGCACACGGCTTGGCTCCACCAGCCCAGACCTCACTCCACACAGCCTCGGATTACTCCAGTATAAACAGCACAGTGGAATTTGCGCAAGTGATGGCGTGGTGAAGAAAAAGCAAAATAAACTCCGTATATCATGCATGTGGTGGGGCTCAGACATAGGCTTGGACTCCAGAAGAGAAGCACGCACATTGCTCCCAGAGCCCTGACCACCGAAACCAGATCACCAGGCTTCAATATTCAACCCAGTTTTGGTTGTTTTCCCCACAAAAATACCAATACTAAATGAACAACATGAGCTTTTCAGCAAAACCTCTAAATTTGTCTCCATGACCCCAGCAGATAGAGGCAGCAAGTTAATCAGCTACCTACTGAGAAAAGAATCCTACAAGTTGTTTGTTTGTTTTTTAAAGCCATATTTATGTTTTCTTTCTTATGCCAGGTGAATATAAATCAACAAACCCACTGCACCAACCACCACAAGCAAGTCTCTCTGCCCCCAGGGAAGTCCCCCTCCAACATGGGAAAACCCACGCCCTCATGCCAGCCAGAAACAGCAAGATCTAACCCCATGGCTGCAAGATTTAATCTGTATTTTGAGTATTCTCTTGGTAAATTCTTACCAGGGTGTAATTGCCTTTGTATGGCAATGATCTATTATCCTATTAGGAAATTCCATGGGAACAGGGATTTAAAGCAGATACTGTAAGTTCTCACCCGGCTTTAATAACCTCGAGTGAGACTGATTTGCTTGTATCAATAGTTAATCAGATCAAATATTCCCAAAGGATCTTTTCCTGATAACCTGTTATTTATGTGAGGGACCAGCAACCTGACCCAAAGCTTCCTGGAGCCTTTCCCTGCCGGATCAGTCCCTCCAATGCCACCAGGCCATTCCACAGGGCCTGCAGCACCCAGTGCAGCCCTGCAGGTGACATGACCCCCAGTTAATCTTGGCAGTGGCCACCCTTCAATCAGGTCTGCTCCGTGTTTTAACTGACCACGTTCAGTTTTATTATAGCTAGAAGTCTGATATCTACTAGAAGAAAATTGCACTTGGACTAGAAAGGAAGAATTTAAAACACCACACAAAAGGACATTGATTTTAAAGAGGACTATTTTCTTCCTTATTTTATAAGTTGCTCTCAGCTCTTCCAGGCCACCATGGTCCTGATTTCCAGTTGAGACTTAAGTCAGATCCCAGATGTCTCCTTTCATTTAAGAAGTGAAACATACCAACTGTATCCAAGAAATTCCCTGGGAGAAATCAGTTCTTTCCACAGCAGCTATAATTAATGTTTTCCTGCTTTGTGCATTTTAAGGGCATGTTGGGCAAGCTGGAATTTGTTTCATACACATTTTTCCCAGTTAGTCCTTTATTTCACCTGAAATCCTAGCAAGATGACAGACCATAGGTCACCCCTTACTCTACCACTGGAGACTGAGCCCAGAGCAATCACACTGTGGGAAATAGCTCGCAGAGCAGCACAGAAAGTCAGTGCCTGAGACACCTGCAGTAACTTCAATACTTGGACAGAATGAAATATTAGCTCTTTTCCAGGGCTGCCTATTATTATTTTGCCTCTCCTTGTAGAGGGATTTTCACTAATCTAGACACTTATGTACAGATTAGAAACGAGAAAGCAAGCTGGTCTGAATTAAAGACCATCCTATCAATTTATAAGTAACACTCACACGCCAAAACCTCAGATTGGTTTTGTTTTTTTTTTTTAATTTTATTCTCTAACTCCAGTAATTTAACAGCACATTGATTTTGAAATAATGGACAGGGCTAAGTAAGCAGGATGAAGCAGCAGCCAGGAATAACTGCTGAGTGAGACAAAGGACTAAGAAAAGAAAAAAAAAAATCACTTAATCACTGTAAGTCCATAGCTTCCCCTACTTGAATGGCAAGCTTCCCATCAGTTTAACAGGGTCACTTAAAATTTCTTCTATCAGAAGTCTAGAAACACCTGGGTAACAAAAAGATGACCAACCCATATTGCCCAGATGCTCAAGAATTATTTCATTTTATTCTAAAAAGACAATTTTATATAATTATATAAAATGTATGCATGGAGTTCCATCCACCCCACAATAAAAACATTACACAGTGGTGGCCACAGTGCTTTTATGGCCGGTACAGGACCATGGGCACTGCCAGTGACATGGGGACCACAGCACCCATGACATGCTGGGGACCCAGCATCCCTCTGGCAGTGCTGGCATCATGCAGGATCAGCCCCTTCACCTTCCTCTCACACCAGCAAGAGGCTGCAATACAACAGCTGAGGGTCAAGGCAACATTTCAGGTGATTCCTTAAGTTTCACATGTTCCAGATGGGCTTTCTGGAAATCTCTCAACTCCCAAAAAAAAAGCACTGCCCCCTAGGGCTAGGCAAAGCCTAGGGCCAAACTTCTCCCATTTGTTACACTGCAAAACTGCCTGTCCTCTCCTTGGAACAGGACTGTATTCTAACTAAAAACCAGAAGAAAGTGTATGAGGAAAGGATTAGTGTTAGAAATTAATTAACACATAAAGCCCAAACAAATTAGTTTCATCTCAGTTTATTCATTCCATCCCAGAGGGAGAATATCCTTCTTATCAGAGCAGCTGAGAAAGCAAGGACAAGTCTAATAAAGAGAGAAGCTAGGCTTCTGAGAGTTGTTATTTTTAACTAATTCTCCTTTTTGTTCCACATTATTTTAATTAAAGGGTTGAGATTGGAGTAAGAGCCCAATCTTGCACCAGCATTAATCTGCAGCACCCTGCAATGCAACAAGGATCTTCACTCAAGTTGCTGAACACAATTTCTAAAGAGGCTGTTTTGATACACAGCACAATTTGAAGCCTTTGCCATGTTACCTCAGGAGAGGGGGGGAAAAAACCCCACCAAAACGTGTTCCTGCAGAGCTGCGACTCTGCTGTGTTTGTCATGCAGCATTACATTCTCCAAATGATGTTTTCTAACCAAGCAATGAAAAAGTGAGCAGCCATGGTGAGGTTAACACCACAACTCTTTTACATGACCTGTCTAGATTTAGGGTTGCTTTTTGGTGTTTAGGTTTTGTTGGGGTTTTTTGGGGGTGGTTTTTTTGGTTTTTTTTTTTTTTTTTGGGGGGGGGGGGGGGGGGAGTACTGAAGTTACACCCACTCAGGATGAGCATCCTGCATCAGCTGGGGAGAGGGGGATGCACAGCTGAGTGACAAGAGCTCATTCTTCCACAGTCTTGCTCAACACCCTTGGAAGATGCCACATCCCAGCTGCTCCCAAGGCAGGACACCTCCGCTGGTCTCACTCACAGCTGCACAGAGCAGAGCATACAGGGACACGCCGGGACTCCAGCAGGAGAACAGGTTTTCATCTCACAACAGACAGGAGAACTCAGCAGTCAGTGGCCCGGGGTTGTCATCCCCAGGAGAGGTGATGGTGCCATTTCCGAGAAGGGACCACATCACGTGGAGAAAAAACAGGCTCCCTCCACACACCAAGCAGAAAGCACTGTTAGGAGACTCCTCACAGCAGTGTCTCCATGACAAATCCCACACTGTGTGTCGGGGGTGGGGGGGGGATGGCAACACAAGGGCAGCTGCTGTGCTCAGGCTGCTCAGAGCTCTTCTTGTGTTTCATCATGCAGGAAGGAAACAAGGGGCTGAAGTCCCTGCCTCCATCAGTTGATGCAGGCTCCTGCTAACACCAGCCACAAGCAAGTTATGCAAAGCAACCCCTGTCCTAAAAATTAAGGCAAGGGAAGGGTGTGCCCCAGCCCTGCATGCTGCAAGCAGGCTCAGCAGGAGCCGCTCCGGGTCCTGCAGCCATGCTTTTTCAAACACTTATCTCCTCCCAGTACAGGAAGATTTAATGTGGAGAGCCAGAATAGCTGCCCTGGGAAACCTCCCACTCGGAGATTCAGCCTTGTATTTATGAGCTGTTACTTTCTGTGCAAGCTGGGATGTTATCTGGGTGAGTGCTGGGACAGACCCAGGCTCAGCAGCACTCCCAGCTCCACGGGTCAGTGGCAACCAGCCCCTGACAAGGAAAAAACACTGGACTGTAGTTATTCCAAGTGGTTTTCTCACTTGCCACTGTCTCCCCATTGCCTTGGCTGCTTTCATATATTATTCTATCAAGAAGCTACCTTCTAAACGAAGCATTTTTCTCCTCAGTTACCATTTCAAAAGCTCAGCACAAACCCAAGATTTAGATTTAGCAATGACAAGTGGTACCTAAAAGCCATGCTGCACTTCAGGGAGAGCAGGGGCCTGCTGTGGGAAGACAGTAGTAGGGTCCCTCCCCGACACATCCACATGTACCCCCCTACAGACGGGCCAGTTTGCAGTAGCAGGGTGCCAGGCACCCAAATTCACAGTCACTGGGGCAAAAGGAAGGAAGATTTTGACACAAGAGCACAGAGGTTCAGCTGGCAGCATCCTCCACTTGTAGTTTCCCATAGCAATCAGGCATTTTAGGAACAGAGATGCTCTCCTCTCCAAAAAAAAAAAAAGCTGCAACATTTTCACTTCTCCACCTCTGCACCAGCCAAATGGATCTCTGATGCAATCTTGTGGGGTTTCTGGTGCCTACGATTTTCCAACAAGCAGAGCTGGCAAGGTTTCAGCCCCTGACAGCCTGCAGGACCCTTGGCAGCATGCTGAGGGCTGGCCCCACTGATGCCCTGGCGCAAGAGGCAGGAGGACCTTGCTGGAGGAAGGAGATGACACCACCCAGCACCCTGCTCCTTCGCTGAAGGCTTCTCTCTTCAGTTCGGATTCTGATAAATTATCCTGTTCTTGGGCAATAACCACTAATCCTGTTAGATCAGACCTTGATGACAACAGCAGTGAGTCATCCCCCCTCCCCTATGAGCCCCCAGTTCCTTTCACTCCCCCTTCCAAGAGTTGATTCAAAACAGTCCCTTCTGGTTTCAAAGCTTATCTGTCCTCCTTAGCCTACAGCTCACGAGCTTGCTCTTTTCCCCCTTCCCCTTGGGAATGGCCACATACCAGCCCAGGCTGAGGGTCGAGGTGGGCACCAGGAGGGACGAGCAGACACGGTTTCTGTAATAACCTCCCTGAATCACATTTCTGAGCCCTCTGCAATCAGCCACAGTTGAATTTAGCCTGGAAAAACGTCTATTCCCTCCACCACCTGCTTATGTTTATTTTCTTTTCATCTGAACCGGTACACATTGTATCATCTAGGTGGCAAACAAAAACAGAAACTGACACATGAAGTGCAAAATGGATACAAAGTACAAACCATTAGTTACAAAAGTAAACAAAGTTGCAGCAGTGGGTTCTGCTTACTTTCTAGGACACGTGTGAGAAGTGTAGATTTTTTGGCAAAAAAATGACAGAAGAACAGGATCTCGGAGAAATACGTGCAACAGCTTAAACTGAAGGGGAAGGTGGGAAGAAGCAGCAGCCCCTCCAGCAGTACATCACCTAACCATATCGTTTACAAAGGCAAATGCAGACAATCCTGTTAAACTGGCTCAAAGCTAGTCTCACAGAGCCGTACACCAAAACTACAGGAATTTGCCCTCAAAACTTTCCTTCTAGTACCAATCTCTACACTGAGATCATAAAAAGTATCTAAAGTTCAATTAACACTTCCAAAAGCTTGCTTGAAGTCACCCACAGGGAATCACATAATTATGGGATGGAAGATAAAGCTTTGTCTAGGATAAGACCACATAAACTAGTGAGAAATGCATTATAAAGTTATCATTTGGACTACATCTCATTTGCTTCAGAGGCTGATATCTCCGGGATCTCCTCAGCCACCCTGCAAGCTACAAACCTACCAAAGGGAGACCAGCTAGTGCAATATCAAGACTGCAGGAGTTTAGAATTTAAGATGTAAGAAAAGAAAACAAAAAAAAGGGTCACAAGCCTTTAACATCTGCAGATACCATGGAGATCATCATTCCCCATCATTACCAGGAAGGTTTGAGCAGCAGAAGCATCTGAAAACCCCATAAACAGACAGCACAGGCGTATAAAACCCCATTCTTAGGGCACAGACCAACCACTAAATGACAGGGGTTAGGATAAAAACTTCCTCCAGAGACTGGTGAGCCCATAGCTGTTCTGCTTCAACATGCAACAGTCAGCTGTCCTGTCCCTTAAAATTAGTTCCATCTGCCTTTACCCAAACCAACAGCCAAGCTTCTGGCATAAACAAAAACCTTACAACAAAACACCCCCTCTCTCCACACCCCACCGTGCATTCCCTGCTGGGAAGAAGTTTCCATGCTGCTCTATAGCTCTGCAAGCAAGCTTAAGCAGTCCTGTACTACTTTTTTTTTCTGCAGTGTGGTAAGAAGGTGGAGGCAGTTGCTTTCCAACATGATCTTTCTTCCCATTACAAGCAGAGGAGTTAAGGACAGCTCCTCCCTGGGTCCTACCAGCTTTCACCAAGAGATTAAGGACTTGCTGTGCATGAAGACTTGCAGCAAAGCTGGCCAGCACCCTGGAAGTCCCAGGACTTTTCCATTCTAGGAGCTACTCCCATCCCATCCACTGTCATTCCTTCAGACAGGGAAGCTTTGTCCCCAAGACCTCCCAATACACACCAAAGACTTTTGCTGTGCATTTTGAAGCACTCGGCAGCCAGATTCAGAACAAGAACATAACCTGTTTTGCTCCAGGAGGGCAGCCCTGGAGTGCTGGACTTCAGAAGTCTAGGGCTGAACTACACTGTGACACTCAGCTTCGGTGCACTGTGAGGATGCTTCTCAAAAGACTGGATTACAGTTCATCTATTTTGCAACTGAGCCACCACCAAAGAAAAAAAGAGCCATGTTCAACAGCTACTCCTTTTTGATAAAATATTCAAAAAAAGAAACACTTTCCTACTCTAGTTACCAGACACATTGTGGGCTGCTCTGCATCAATGGAGTGGTATAACAGAGGGACATAACCACCTGCATCACTTGCAGCTGAAATTTCTATCCCGGTGCTCAGGAACTGGTTTGTAGATCCTCCATCTGCCATTCCCCCTGCAGCAGATTCTGCAGGATTTGACCTGCAGCAAGCCAAGGCAGATACACCCCTTTCTACAAAGGCAGAGGTACTGAGCTTCACCCTATGCAAGTCAGAATGTATTTTCAAGCCAACAAACCAGGCCAAAATAGAAAGTGCTTCTTGTTTCCAAGCTAGATTATAAATACCATTCCAACACTAAGACAACCTTCTCATGGACTCCACTCCCTTCCCACAGGGGAACTGAAGCACAGACCAGTGGCAAGTTTCAGAGCTGGGAACACAGCTACATCTGCAGCCCAGTGCCCCACCCGGAGCTTCACCGCCTCCTCCAGGCTGCTGCATTGCTCCAAATGCAGCATGTATTTAAAAAAAAAAATCCTGCAGTAACTCTACTTCTGCAGCTTTTTTTTTTGTTGTTACTATATGCTTCAGTTGCTGTTCGAAAGAGGTTTCTGATGAAGCTCTAGGTCTATTTAACAATTCAGCTAATAATTATATTTCATTTCTCAGACTTAGCATGTAATGGAGAAGTAGACACCTGGGCTGGTAACAACCTGTCTGGGAAGAGATAGATTCCTGTGCCCAAGAGCACATCTTCCTGGGTGCAGGAATCCCCCTGCTCTGCTCTCAGCAGGAACTGGAGCTGCCAATTGCTTTTTAAAAGATGAAAAAAGTATCAATGTGTTTCCCAATACTTTCTCCCCTTTTGTAGTTCTCCCAAATAAAAGCAAGCTGCTTAAGTGAGATGTGCACACAGATAAAACAAGTTAATTAATGGTCTCAGCCTAAATTGGTGAAACCAGCGTGCCTTAAGCAATGATTTAGTAGTTCAACACTGTGCTGCCAGACTTTCTCCTTCCAAACAGTCCCTAATCCCCATACAAACATTTAGCTCCCTGCTGAGGAGCCACTTCCAAAACTCAAGCTCTTTGGGGATTTTGTTTGAGACAGAAGCATCCCAGATTCCCCACTGACCTTAGAGCTGGAGCACTGGCAGCAGGGCTGAACAGGGGCCAGCACAGTGCTCTAACAGCAAAGGGACAAGCATCTGCTCAGACCAGCAAGATAAGTAGGAGTGGCAGAGGTGAGCTTTCCAGTCTCATTTAGATCAGTCAGTGAAGGCCCTCATTTCTGAGGTACCAAAGTTTCTACTGATGCAGGTTTAAAACTAGAATTCCTTCCTGCTAAAGCCTATTCTGATTCTGCTTCATCCAGTTGTCATCTTCTCTTGCAAGATGTATTTTCTCACCTTATATGAGAGAAGAGGGCAAAGAGGGGAGGGCTGGGAAGGCAGGAAACATTTCTCAGAGCTATTCAGTCGTATTTATCCAGCACGCTCGGATTCCAGTCTGCAGCCATTACAGCACCCAAGCACTTTTTGTACACACTGAAGGGGACTGATGACTACTCTGAAAATCTGAGTCAGTCACTGCCAGGGTGAGCATTGCTTCTGCTTGGGACAGGCTCCACATAGCAGAGGTGAGAAGGACAGCCAGAGAAGCTGAGCTGTGCAAAGGTATCAAGGAGCCTCTGCACACTCCAGCCACAGAGCGTGTGCTGCAGGCTTCACAGAGGCAGCATCCAGCCCGGGCACTGAGGAGCAGGCCAGAGGTGGGATTCAGAAAGCCCCGGAGCTCAGCCAGGTCCTGCTCAGCCCACCAAAGCAAGGGGTGAGCTCCTTCCCCCTCTTCCACAAGACCTGGCTGATTCCCAGAGATGCAAACCCAGCTGCTTCTCCCTAGGCAGGGAAGCAGCAAACCAAGGCTCCCCCCCTTCTCTCTCCCCACATACCCGCCCCATTTTCCCCCTTTATCTCCAGGCAGAGCGGTGCAGGCTGCACACCACTGTTCTCTGCCCAGCTACAATATGGCACATCTCAACTGGCTGCATCCCAGCAGAAGCACTGGGTCCTAGGTCAAGGAGGGGACATGGTGACAGCAAAACCCCCAGCAACGTCACACGGCATTGTGGAACTCTGACTTCTGTAAGCAGTTATGTACAGAAAGCTACTCCAGCACTCACCCAATTTTCATCTGGTTATGAGATTTTAATTTTTTCCTTCCCCAAGAGGATTAAAGCAACAAAGAAGGAACGCAAAGGGAGAGGTGGGAGGACTGCAGCAGCATGAGGGAGACAAGGAGCCAGGGGCTCCTGCCTTTGATGTCTGGACCATCACATCATTGCAACTACTATGTCAAGGGCTATGTTGTGTCACTGGTGAATAAATCATCCAAGGAAATTAACCGCGCAGGGAGCTTGCACCACAAGTCACAGCAGGTAAAAGTGATAAGAGAAGTCAAAGCATTTCAAACAAAGGGGAAAACTCCAAAATACCAGGAAAAAAAAGTAACATTTAAAATAATTTCTCTAACAAATATAAGATCTGTGTGGTATCTAAAGAGGGAGGATAGACTTCAGATTCATGTACTGTTCTTTGGGAAATGAAGCCAGCGGTTAGTCACATGCACTCTGTTGGAGATACGAAGAGGATAAAGAACTTGAGAATTTGTCTTCTACAAGCATCTGGCGCCTGATTTTTCTGGAGATACCCATCCTGATACGGCATAAAAACTACGTAATACACCAATTTTCCTTCATCACAAAAAAAATACATGTTAGTTCTTCTCCCCTGCCTCACTATCACAATAAATGATCTGTAAAATATCAAGATAACATCGAACCTCATACCCCACTGTGTTTCAAAGTGATGCAAACTAAAATGCCATCCCAAGTACTTGACAATGATCAGCTGATTCAAGTTCCCTACTACGGCTGATGCTCATTTCAGACAAGTAAACACATCTATAGAAAGGTTAAAACATTTGCCCAAGATCACGGGGTCTAGGAGCAGCCACAGCTTGCACCTACCCCACTCTCAGCACCCATCGGGAAACACTCCAAAGCCCATGGAGCAAACCAAGCATAGGAAACACTGCGGGCACAGGCAGCACATGGCAGTGGATACGATAGAGCAGGGAGTAAGGTGCTGCTAACCCACGGACAGCAGGCTATTACCATCCCTCTCCCAGTGCCCTTCTGCTCTCATTCAGTCTCTCCAGGCTCAGCCAAGTCTAATTTCCTCCGAGCTGCTTGCCCTAAGCACCACTTCATCCCTCTCCCTCCACGCACTCCCAACCCAGAGGCGCGGCTCCAGAAATGCTTTCTGAAAGCCTGCTTTGCAATTCAGAACATCCTTAAACTCCTCCATCAGCTCAGTATTTGCCTGTAATCCCCTTTGGATCTAAAGTGTTTATACAGTATTACTTGCAAGATTTAACTCAATGATGATTAATGCCGTTTTGTGATTTTTGGCTTTATCTTGATTTCAAGGCAGCAACAGAAAGCCTAGTTTTCAGTATCTTCTGGACTTGGCCTTGAATCAAAGCACTTTTGAATTTGACAATCAGATTTACAGCCCTGAAGAGGGCTCAGCTTTTATATATATGCACATACATAAACTAGTTCCACTTTTATCCATCCCCTCTTGTTTAAACCCACCTAGCAATAGTGGGAGCACAAACTATGATCACATTCATGACTATCATGATTATTTTAGATTGAAATCCAGCCCATTCCACTTGGAATTATTTAAAGCCCAGAGCTGGGAGTAGGAGATGTAAATTAAAATGAGAACAGCAGCAAAAGTGATGGCACCCACCAACATAAGCAAGCACAGCATGTGCCACCGCTCTGCTGCTTGCATGCCACAGGGTAGGGAGATGCAAAGGGAGATCTTTGGCAGAGCATCGCACCCCACAGTGCGGGATCAGTGTGGCAGGACCAGGGCCAGTATTGAGAAGATGCTGCAGCTCATTACCTAGCTCATGGGAAGAGCCAGCTGTGGCACACGTGCTGCTGCTATTCATGGTGACAGCTGCCACAAAGGGCTGATACACACCCCGCAGCCCAGTGCATGTGCAACATATTGCACCATTTAATACCTCTGTTAGGTGAGGAGTAAGGGGACAATTTATACAGATTGGTGCCTCTGCTTTGAGCAGAGCAAGAGTTTTGCAGGTCAGTACCCAGAGCATCCTCCTCTCTTCCAACGATTTCAGGGCAGCTGAACCATAGCTGGTGGCAGATTTGTCCCCTCCTGGCTCAGGCAACAGCTACCAGGCAGTGCACCCTGACACTGGCACTCCTCAGCACTCAGCAAGCCACAGAAATAACCTCTGCTTATAGTACTAATTAAAATTCACACTTCAAGGCATAAAGTGGTGCTACAAGAAGAGGTCATGAAGAAGTATTACCCCACAGACATGGTCAGCAGGTGTCTTCTTTCTAAGCGGAGTTACTGACACCATTTAACCTGGAACTGCAGCACTTCTCCTGGTTCCCAGTTCTCCGTATTGCTTAAATAACCAGCTCAATCCTTAAGGCTGATATAAAACCATTGGGACAGCATTAAGTCATTACAGTTTCTCATTTACACCATCTGATGCTCTGACCCATACTGCCAAATACCCAGGCTTCTGCAGATCAGTGCAGGCAACCAGCCCATGCTATTTATTTTGTGTGGCGTAGGGACAAGGCTCAGCCCAGGCTGCTACCAGTGTTGTATATATCTACTTCAGTTGCAAAAGCACCTGCTTTGATTCAAAGAGTATTATCACCTCAGCATTTTATGAATTAAGCAAGCATCAGTAAGTATTTTTGATCTTGACTACTAAAGAAGTGATGTGTTTTTAGCTCAAGCCAACTATACCTAATGCAGAAGGTTTTCCTCAGTCTTCCCAGGTAAAGTGGCTTGGTCTCTCAAAATCCTGGGTTCCTTCTCTGATGCAACAAAGCAAAGAACAGCACTAAGAGGAGACTGTCCCAGTTTTGACTGGGAACTTTGATGCTCCTGTGCTCTCAAGCAGTTAACTTGCTTTCTGCAAGTTTTAATCAAAGACAACAAAAATGTTATTTGCTGGCTGAGGCTATTCACAACACACAACAGAAACTGTTCCTCATTTGAATTTTGCTAACTGAACTTTAATCATTCAAGCTATGGTTTTCAGTCTTCAGCACTATCCACAAAAGCAAAGTGCTCCAATTTTGGAAGCAGGCTTCAGCTACTTGCAAATTGAAGCACCCATCACATCTGCTGCCACCCAACCTGCACCATCCCCTCTGTTACCCTTTCACATGGAAGGTGACATTTAAATGAGCTCTAGAAAGACCACAAGCTGCCTCAGCAAGAGCCACCACCTAACACATCTTCACTGCAAAAGCTACTTAAAATCACTGCACCTTCAATTTCTCACACTGATGCATCATCAGTGCTGACTCTCCCCACCCACATAATAGTGCTCCTAAAAAGTAATTAATCCTCAGAACAGAGCCAAGAAAATCTTCCCTAGTAGAGGGCTTATTGCTTTTAAAGTCAAAACCAGTTACACTTCCAGAGCATAAGGAAAAATGATTTAGTAATAAATCGCAGGTCACTTTACCAACATCAATGAATCCTCACAGACCAAACAATGATCCCTTCAGGATCTAAAAGGGTAAAATACGCCTAACACAAGCAAAATGAGAGCATTTAAGATTACTCCTATCCCACTAGAAGCAGTGTTGGGAGCAACAGGTGGGAAGATGCCTGCAGATTACTCCAGCCCTTAGCCTGAGACATGACACAAACTGATTCCCTTCGACATCAGCACCACCACATGCCTTCAGTCCTGTGCAACCGCCAGCCAGGGCTAGAGGACCAGCACAGACACAGAGCTGCCCAGCTGCAAGACACGTTAAAAGCTCCAAGACCCTGGGAACGGCCCTGATTAGTTTTCCCCAAAGGGACTACTTTTGCTGTAAAAAAATGGGATTCATTATTTATAGCAGAAAATCAGGTGGCTCACTGCAGCTGAGGAAGCCACTTTCAATGTGGTAGATGTCTTGATACAGTACATTGTGTGACACCTACACACACATGGGCTTCTGTTGCCACAGTATGAAGTTTTCACTGTTTCTAGGAGGAGCTTTTGTTCCTTATTAATTTCAACAGAATCAAGGTCTGAACTCTAAATCTTCTGTAAGCTTGATGGGTGACAGCCAAATTTGCTTCTCTCCACCTGAAGTTCTCAGAGCTCTGCAGGCTACTCCTCCATATCTGGCCACTTTCCAGTCTACGAACATGATTTGATTTTCAACCATTAATTCTTCACACTGGATGGCTGACATCCTCACATCTTCAGTCCCATGTTATTTACAGCCAAAAGTCATGAACTCAGGGCACACACTATGAGAAGTGACTGTTTCGATGTAGCAGTTTATTGAATACTTTAAAAAACTGGGCATCTCTTAGCCTCTCTAGGATTTGACAGGAAAGTTCAGACTGTTTGTTTTCCGTTAACTCCGTAGGCACAAAGCCATGGCACTTTGCCTATACCAGCTGTATCACCTCTTGCCATTAGAGGTCAAGGAGACTTTTTTAAAAAACTTATTCTGAAGAATTCCAATCTTTCCACCAGCTTCTTTATTGCTCAAGAGATACAGCTTTGCTTAAGCACGCCAACTGTCCCAAAGACTGCTGGTTCCCATATAAGTTAGTCTATATGCTATGCCCTTCTTCAGACAGACCTGAGAATCCAAAACCAAACTCACTGGTTATTTGAAGGAATTAGGTGGTCAGAGTCACTTAGAAAAATAAGATCTAAAAACAAATCCACATGTAGTCATTCTGTAACAAACAGGACAAGCTTGGAGAATTATTATTCCTCCCCCAAAAATAAAGTACTATTGTCTAGGGAAAAGAACATCTAAAATACTTCAGGTTGTACTCTTACAGGTTTATCATTAGAAAGAGAGCAAATTATGTCAATAAATCCTGACATGTTCAAAGGAGTACAAGGCAATTTGGGATGCACTGTGCTGGAATCATGTTGAACCCTAATCTAAGATCCTCACTCTATGATACACTAACTCTACCTGCATATGCATGCCAGCCACATACATACAGTGCTTGAGTTTATAAGAATTTGTACCACAGGTTCAAATCTAGTACCTCTTTCTGCCAGTTTCTTGGCTCCTGCTACAACACTGGGAAGTTGTGAGTCTGTTTAGACATTGCCAGGTCAGACTCTTGGCTGGGCAACCATGAGCAACCAGCTGTTCCCCATGAATGCCTGACCTGATGTCACTACATTTTCAACACAACTCATTAAAGTCTTTGCAATGGTCCTATGTAAGGGTACAGGGGGGGGGGAAATAAAGAAAAGAAAGGAAAGAGGGGAACACAAAAAAAGGAAATAAAGTGTAGCTTTAATTTACTGGTTTTGACTGTATGCCACAGTTAAACTAATGCAACCAATGTGCATTGCACTACCATTCTCATCATAAACACAGTCTCTGGGAAGGTGATGCTCTGAGCTCAAATCTCTAAACTCTCACATCAGCAGATCAAAATCTCTCATTTTCTGTCATGACAAACTTCACAGAAATCAAACCAGGTACTCTGCACAAGACAACAGCAGTCAGGTTCTATGACTGCTGACAGAAATGTTTTAAACATTTGCCCTAGTAACAAATATGGCATATAAATCCATAATAGTTTCATTCTACTCTTCTACCAAAAGAAGGAAAGCAAGAGAACAGCTCACTCCCTGTATTGCTTTTCTGCATTACTGTAAGCAATTGTGTGGTTAAATAAAGTCCTTTAAAAAAGACCAAACCAACCAACCCAAATGTCTATTTTGTGACATTCTCATTAATCACATAGCATTAGAGATACTCAAGGGACCCTGCTTCAGCTTTACCATGACTTAACATGGAGATATGCCACCCCCTTGCTTTATTGTACAGTCTTGGGTGGCCTTACACTTTGAGGTTCAATAGCTCCAAGGAGGGGCATCTATTTAAAAAACACCTTTATTGCAGGAAAATCTTTCCATGATCTTTTTTTGAAATACTTTTTTTTTTGTGGGAAAAAATGTCAGATGACTTGTTGACTTGAGACATGTAGATGCAACGAGCAAAAAGTAAAAATGCTGCTGATTCTCTACATTTGACCCAGAAAAAGCGCACCCTTTAACGTTCAGGAATACAGAACATTAGATTTCTCTTTCCCCTCTCAAATTTGAAGCAAAATATTAAAAATCCACAGCTACTGGGGCAAAGGAAAAGGGGAGGAAGGACAGGTATGAAAATGTAATAGAGGACAAAAAAAGGTAGGAAATTCATTTTAGCTTACAGGAGTAACATGAAAATACATACCAGATATTTTCCCCTGGGAAACCAACCTTTATGCCTGGTCTGTACAAGAGGACAGCACAGCTGTGACAGAACAAGCTTGTCATTTGGTCTCTGTTATGCCATCAACAAATACAGCATTTATGAACATACATCCCCAGAGGTGTGAATCCCACACATACACAGCTGAAAGCTCATACATCTCCTGTTTGCAACCCTACCTGCTTAAGCGTTTCACTTTCAGTTTGATTATTAGATGCCCACAAGCAACTATTAAGTAGATGGAAGAAAACACAGCAAAGTAAATCCCAGCTCTGCTGTTAGACAGGTCTGATAAACTAAGAACAAAGAGCCGGTGGCAGCACATGCTCGCCATGCCCCTGCCAAGGATGCAAGGATCCAGGAGCGAGGGCTGTGCCAATCCCTGCAAAAAGCAGCACTAGGGCACTTACTCCCTGTGATGGGGCAGTAAACACCACATCCCTGCTCTAGTGGGACTTGTGAAATAATTTACCATTGCTCTCACTACAGGTGCAAGGTATGGGTCCATTATCATTGCTGAAGATGCAATATGTATCACAAAACTTTTAAACAAGGGACTTTTAAGGGACAACCCAGGTGAAACAAGCCAGGGCTCCTCCTAAGGGCTCTTGAGGATACAAGGCCACTCTCCAAAGGGGGAAAATTAAAACCTCCCCCCTTTGCAGAGCAGGGGGAAAAAAGTACCACTGCCACAGGGAACTGCAGATGAGGTACAGCAGCAAGTGAATATCACAAACCATCCAAAGCAGACTAGATGCCAACTGTCCCCAAGAACTTGTGTGGGAACAGGAGTGGCCAACACCTAGTGCTTGTCAAGATGCTCACCCATCCAGGCCAGGAACTCATCCCCCCTAATCAGAAAGAAAAGGCTGTTCTGAAGTGTTATATCTCCAGTGCAGACAGCCACAGACATCCAGAGGACAGGGTGTACAAACAAGTGAGGTACTTCAACAGCTGCAGCTTGTTTCCAATTTCCTAGCATGGTGACATACTGAACTGCCAGGGCAACAGACCCCCATTATCACAAATGGGAGAAGCAATGAGCATTCTGTCACAACAGACATATCTAGCCTTTATTTGAAGCAAAACACACAGCTACAAGGTTTGTCTGCTACTTATATTTTATCTAGGATAGGGCAAAGAATAAAGTTATTAAACACTTTTTTTGGACATGCCCTACAACCCCAGACCCCTCTCTCCAAACCCTTTCCTGCACCATCCCATGCACAGACACCACCTCTGGGCCAAGGAAGTCTCCAGGCAGGACTGACCTGCCCTTCACATCCACTGACATGGGGGAAAACACATGCCACAAACAGAGCCATAAAACCTTTTGGGGAAAATCAGTGACCTTGCTGTTCTTCCCTGCCAGCAAGCCTGAGAAAAACATGCAGGATATTGCTCTCATTGCTGCCCTCAGCAGAAATGTCCCTGCACTGGAATCCCATTGCACGGCTATAACTTCCATGATATGTAAATCAACAGCTAGACATGAAAATATCAACTAATTTGTGTATGATTTTGCTTTTCCCTTTATAGCCAGTGGCAGTGCAGTAGTAATTCAAACACTGATTTAGTATTCCATTTTTGCAAGTGCCCACACCGATTTTAAATAAGGCAGCCTCAGCCTGAAACCAGCCCTGCAGAAGATGGGTTTGCCTTTGTCTCAGCAATGTAGGAAGCCCAACTGCCACAAGAAGACCCAGAAACCACACTGTGATGGGGAGGGTGCAGGGGAAAAAAAGATGCATCTCAAAATAACTTGTGACAGTTTCCAACAAAACAGTGAGCCTAAAACAAGGAGGGAAAAGATTACATGGGAACGGAGATTTTAAGCAACAAGAAAAATGAGAAGATTTTATGCGAGTGGATCACTACAGAAAAAGAACCACCAAAGAAGCTGTATTCCCATAGCTGTACTCACTATGCCCAGCAGCATCTGCAGGAGCAGCACACACGTACCAGAATGTGGTCATAACTCACAGCAACATCAGCAAGTGACAGTTTTCCTGCTCACTGCAATAGCTCCTTGTATAATTTAACAAAGGCACAGGCACTGGTTTATCACATTTCTCCTCCCTCAAAGCAGCAGCATTTTTCCTAGGGTCATTTTGGAGCTGGTTTAGGTTTCAACAAAGAACTACGGTTTTCATATTTCAGTAGCATCCCAGGTTCATTGGTTGAGAGCAGCCCTGAATGCTAGACAGCTCCAAAGAGTTTCAGATCTCACTAAGAAGCTTGGATGAGAGCACCTCAGCATACATCCCTGTGCAACGGCATAAATGTGCCTGGAAAGCCTTGAGACTTAATACTCCATTTAACACTACCAGGCATTTAACGATCAGCTCTCAGAAACACAGGGGCATCAGAAGATAACAGTCTCCTTACACATGAGGCTGTGCAACCAACACGACTGCCTGCAGAAGCAGCTAGATTTATGGGCACTCCTGGAGAGCAGCCGCGCAGTTATTGTTATTGCCGCACACACACATGCTCCTGGGGACACGGATGTGCAGTCCCCACGGAGCAGCTGTGCTGTGCCTCTTCACCTTGGCCACCGCAATGGGACGTGTTCACCTGTTAAGAGAAACTGCCTTTAAGCTGAGGTAGTGAGAGATATCATCAAAAAAATTAGGGCTTAATTAATCCTGGCTTGGAGCCTACATTTACACATCTCCTTTTGGAAGGGGGGGACCAAAGCCACGAGGTCTGTTATTCAGACCTAGGATAGACCACAACTACAAAGCAGTGTTGGACAAGTACCTGCCTGTATTCAACATCGATATGGGAATTCCTCCTCCTCTAATTGTATTCATTTCACGCAGCACAGATCCATACAAGCCTTCTGCTTTGCTGCACTGGGATCTGGGGAGCTGCACCCCCCTTCCATGGCCATCCTCTCCCCACAGCCAGGTAACAGACTGCCAGCACCTCTAGGAGCACTGGAATCCCCAAGGAAGAGCAAGCCATGGCCTGCCTGCCTGGCACTACAGCCGCTGCCTCCGAGGCCACTGAATGAGAGGTCACATGCCATACCTCCTTGTAACACTGCTCCTCCAGGACCTGTCATCTTCCCATTTAATTCTAAAGAAGCAGAGCAGCACAGAAAAGACCAGCTCCAATACGGTGCTCTGCCTGACATAATGACTGTGTGAGCGAGCCAGGTTTACGTGCAGAGACTGCCAAAACAAGGGGCAGAAGTAGTTTACACTGCAGAGCTATGCATGCATTTTTAAGAACATGTGACCAGCTTTATGCTAGCAAATTTTCTTCAAGTGAATCTTTGTAGGATATATCTCAGACGTTTCCCCCCTTCAGACCCTCCCCTACCCAAAACATGCTTTAATTCCAAATATCTTGCACAGCAAAAAGCTGGAGGTGCCCAAGGCTGTTTCTCAAAGTGGTGCCTCAAACCATTTTGCAGACAGGCAGCTGTTTCATGGGCTGACATGTCAAACAAGCACCTCTGTACTCACACAGCAGAGCTCCCCTTACCTCCTCCTCATGCAGTGTTTTCATTCTACTTGTGTACACAGATAGGAAGGAAACTGGGCAGATAATACCCTGGCAGGGGTAGTGCCTAGTTTGGTTTTTCAATATTTCTGTGAGCCAACTAGGACTTTGTTTGCAAAGCAATGACAGAGTATTTAAATGATGCTGATTAAAACCATTCAGTCAAGACATTATGCCTTTAGAAATACTAGCTATGTTTAATTCATGCTACAGCTTTCCCCCCCACCCCCCTGAATTCAGCAATTCAGACCACGTTCCTCCAGCAAGCTAAACACACACAATGAAATTCTTGCCCCTCCAAAGCATAGAGACATGACAATATTTGGCCTTTTCCAGGGCAAGGTCTAAGTAAATTGGAGGTTTACCAGGACTTGAAACCACTTGGATGCTTCTGGACACAAGCCAGTTTCTAACTGGGAGTCAAGAAAGAAAACTTCATGGGAAAAGCCATCCCAGCACACACAGGACCTCTGACAGATGAGCTCCTTCAGGAGCTGGTACTGGCTGCTGTTGGAGATGGGCTGAATTAATCTAGTGGTTGAATATCCCATTTCTCAGGCACCACCTGAGACTTGACATTTTGCACAAAGTTTTTATCACCTTTGCAGTGGTCAAGCTGAAAGGGCATTTAACACAATAAGCACACAAATTTCATGGTGCACCAGCACAGCAGCACCAAGTTCACTAACACATAAGCAGGACAAACCTGTTAAGCCTCCCAAGCAATGTCACTGAGATCAAGGTACTGGTGGCCTCTCATTCAAGTAACTCCCTGTGGTTTTATTATCTGGGAAGAAGAGTACCTTGTTTTGGGACAGTGATTTCTTGGGAAGCAGAGTGCCTCTCACTAGTTCCATCCCAAAGCTAAAGCTGCCCAAGTTCATTCTCAGGGCACAAACAATACAGAGGGACACTCACTTTGGGGCCCCAGCTCTCCCTGCCTTTGCTCTTCCAACCTTGCACCCACACTTGTTTCATGCAAGCCACTGGATTACAGGCACTGCAATGCACTGCCCAGTCCCACGGCAGCAACCTGCCTGCCCATCCTGACCAGAGCCAACCCCACACCACCAAGAGGACATGCTTATCAATCTTCCTGAAATGAGGAGACACAACTAGAGCAACCCTTGCTGAACCACAGCACAGCCCTCACCGAGGGGAAGCCCCCACTTCTAATTACTCCAGCAGCTGGCAGAATGACCTGTCAAGGCTTTTTTTTTTTCTTTGGGAGCAACGTGAATTTAGTCCTGAGAAGCATTTAATTATCTGCTGCTTTACAACAGCTTCCCATTTTCCATCACCCAACTGTACTTTTTAATAAGGAGTCCACAGCAATCCAAGACACAAGTCGAGTCCAATGACAGTTTGACTGAGCACTGTTGGAAGAGGAGATGCAATTAGCAACGACAGCCTCTGCACTGAGCTCTCAGTCCCGTGCAGGACAAGCTTAACACACTACTGCTTCCACTGCTCTAGGTCTGACACAGCCCTGCACACAAATAACCACCAACCCAGTTAATTCGAGTGTTTTGGAAGCTGGAAGCTAACACACCAAAAGCCTTAAATTGGTTCTGACTTCAGCCAGTTCCAGGAGTTTAACTGGTCAGATAAAACATTCTGAGAGTAACTGGCCTGGGACCACTGCAACCGTGACATGCACATCATGCCTGAGCCAGAGCCTCTGACCAGCTCTGCTGTGTCTTATGCAGACAGGAGGCAGAAAGCAAAACAAGAGCAGTGCTGAGAGGCTTTGGAAGTGTTTTGACAACAGTTGAGAGACACCACACTCTTGTGTTACCTTTAACGAGTTTCCCCAAGTCTGCTCCCTCCCTTCAGCCCACAGCAAACTTTATGGCATTTTTCCTTAAAGCCAGTACTCACCATAGGGTAGGAGCTCGTTTATTGCAATTCGTTAGGCTACTCTAACTCAGGCAACAACAATTCATGCTGTAGCCTTCTGAAATTCTTAACAAAAAACCACTACCCCACCCTTGCAAGAAGTTAATTAAGGATTCTTTTACCTGCTCTCAGAAGATCACAGGGCAGATGCCGCCAGACAGGTTTGCTTTCTGTTATTACCAATTTCAGCAGCAATTCATCTCTCCTAATTCCATTCTGAATATCAGTTACTCACACAGACACATATTAAGTAAAATGAAATGAAGAGATTTATTGTAAACACCCCAGCAGCAGCCTTGGCTGGGGTGGAGCTTGCGCAGAGAGGACAAGACAACCAAGTACACCGGGATAACTGGCTCTTCCTAAAATTCTCAAGGACATGCTGTTCTTCTGAAGCCCCCTGGCCCTCCAAATATTTGCTTGAGGTTTGCTTTATATGCACAGTTTCCTAGCGGAATGGTGAGCATGCAGAGCACATTCCTCTGCTAAGTGTCTTCTTCAAAATTTGGGTAAATACCAGCACATTCCTGCCCAGCTCACACAAACAATTTGGCTTGTAATCGCAGGAGCAGAGTTTGAAAAAAAGAGCTGACTATCACCCTGCTGCCTGGTTTCCACTAAAACCAAGGACATGACTTAACTGATTTTGTCCTCTGCTAATCAATATCGTTAAACTCTCAGAATGGATACATTTATCCCAATAAATGGTTACTCTTAACTGTATTATTTAGACAAAAAGGGTAGCTGTAACCATGCCAGGACATTCTAGCAGGTAAAAAAAAAAGTGTTTCCTGTGTGTAAAGGACTATGCTTTACGGTAATGATGCCATTGCTAAGGTTATATTACTGTCATATTAGTACTGACAATTTACTGGAGGGTGGTAAATTTTCTATTTAATTTAATTTTTCTTCCGCTCTTGCCCCATCCCCCCCTGGACATGGGTGTCGCAGCTGCAGAGAAATTGCTTGCAATAATTACACACTGAAGTGTCAAACAAAAAAAAACTTTTAGAACTTTTTGTACTTGAGAAAGGCACAAAGCAGCACCCATAAACACCTCTGAATCCTTCCTCCCAGAGTAAGATGCCATGCCTTACCCAGCACCTTTGTCAAGCACAGCACCAGCACATCAGGATGTAGCATAAACCACCTGGTTTCAAGCAGAAAGTCACAGTTACAACCTGGACAGACAGTTACAAGTGCTAATATATTTCTTAAAGCCCAGGCCAGTCACTAGGAGTGAGATGCTAGTGTTGAGGAACTGCATAAAGTCACAAAAAAAAAAAATGTCCACCCCCATGGATCTCATCACTATGTCTGGTCAAAGCTTAATCTGCTTTAAAGCCTCAGGTCTGCCTTGAGCACTCTGCTAGTTTTGCAAGCCAGCTTTCTGGAGCCTGGCAGGGATTTTTTTATCTGAATAATTCCCTAACACAGAGCAACCCCAAAGCAGGCTTGTACCTACATTAGCTTTCTGCACTATCACTCCTCCTTACACCATATTGAGTAGTTCTCCTGCCCTCAGGTTAGCGCCTAGCAAACATTTCTCATGGTGTTCCTTCGCACTGCCCTGTGCAAACCTCACCTTGTTTTGATGTTTATTTGCAGACCTGAGTGGTGCTTCACAGCCCAGGCAACTCTAAATTGCAGCCCTCTAGTAGTTTACTCCAGGAGTTACCACACCAGTTACAAAAACCAGCTCACACAGAAGACCACTAAAACAAGAATATTTCAAGCAGATCTTTCTAACTCCCCAAAAAGATAATTTCAAGGTTTTGCTTTGTTTCTAACTTTCCATGATTTTTCTTGTCATGCACAAGCATCTTTTGATCCTTCCACACAGAATTAACCTCTGAATTTCAAGTCACAAGCCTCAAACAGCCCCTCATATGCTACAAGTGAAGGTGCAAGTTGCAAACACAGAATTTCCCAGGATGAAGAAATCAGTTAAGATGAGCTAGCTCCAAATGAGCGCCTCCTTTTGAGGGTCAGGCAACCCTAACCCAACATAACCAGCACCTGGAAGCCCCAGGGTCAGTTCTGAGCTCATTGCATATGGCATGAGTTCCATGGACTCCCACACAAGAGCCAGTGATAACACTCAATGCAGCATGCAGCCTTAAAATAAAAGGCCCTCCAGCCTGAGGTGATGGGCATGACTGCTGAAAGCTACCCTTACACCTTTCTTGGCCCCAGAGGAAGAAAGCAGGCTACACATTGGTGTTAAGATTCATCTACTACAGGCTTCCTATCACCTCCTCCTCCCAAACCTTTTATTCTTTTCCAGAAGCATGAGATATCAGCTGCTTTGGTCAGAGCAGTACCTAGAGCATTATCAGATATTTTTTGTTGTAGAACAGGAGTTTCCACTCCCACCTGCCTCAGGATGCCATGCCTCCAGACCTAGGAGAGTCCCCACTGTATGATGGCTACAGGGTACAGAACTGGGACATGCTGGGAAGAACAGCTGGAGATATCATCTGGCAGAGAGATCCCCCTGCCCCCTCCATCCAGCATTCGTGCACATACACCCCTGCAGCACATCCCTGACACCTTCAGAGACCCTGCACCACTGTCACACCATACCCAGAACGGCACTTTTCCTCAGACAAGTTTTGCAGAGGAAGCCAACAGGTACAACCTATAAATTGCCAGCAGACTCCATTTAAACCAGTGTGATCTTGGCATCCTGGCAAAGTATTGCTGACAGCTCTTTAGTACAGATTACAACCCACATGTGTGGCATATTTTATAACTGCATGCCATGCTATCCTGTATGAAGCTCACAGGAAACAAAAATCCCCTCTTCCCACTGTTCTTTCCAGTTTGTTAAGTAATCGAGTAGGTGGTTTTACATGTTTTAGTACAGTGAACCGGCCACTGCAGGAACATCTCAGCAGCACAGCTGCTAGAAGAACATACTGGTGGATCTAAATGGAAATGACTGTGGAGCTTACACCTGTGGCTGCACCTCCTCCTCCCAATTCAAGGAGGGAAGTAAGGCTCCTCCTGTCAAAAAGGAACAACAATCTTCTTTTTTGCAAATAGCTGCATTTACCATTTCCTTGTTACACCTGGCAGTTCTGTAGGCACCACCTTGCAGCCTGAGGCTACAAAACTACATGGGTAGAGGGAAGGTCGTACCTAAATTCCAGCTGTGAGGGCCAGGTCCCACTGTGTTGCAGCTGGAGGGGTGTGCGGGACAACACTGCTAGGTCAGACCATAGTCGCCAGCCTTCCTCCTGTCCCAGTAGCCTACTTACCTCCCTGCTATATGTTGAAGGCACTTAACAGCTTCACCATTAAGTAAAGCGTGCCCACAGCCCAACACACCGAAGTGTTAGCTGGAGACTCTGGTTTGTAGTAAAATTTAGGAGGCTGGATCACAGCTATAAACTTCACCGGTGCATTAAGGAAAAACACATTAAATTGAGTTTCTGGCACCTCAAAGCAGAGGTTGCAGCCTGCAGCTACTGCTCCTCTGTAAGGCCCACCTCTAAAAGACACAGAGGAGTTGCACCATTGAACTTTGAGAAGTCCCATGCCACAGCCACCTGCCCTGCTCCCTGCCCCAGGGCAGCCAGCATCTCTCCCTGCAGCTTTCACAGCTCAGGCATCAGCTGAGCTGGCAGAACACATCCCCCAGGCATATCTTCACACTTTTGCACAAGCAAGGGAAAAAGAACGACACATTTTTCTTTCCCAAGACAAAAAGCCATAAAAGCAGTAAGCGTGTTTCTCCCCACACACCCCCAGCCTGCCACAGGACCGCACACAGCACAGCTCAGCCAGACTACTCATCTCACATTAAGTTTCCACTTACCTGGACTCACCAGGTGAAGCTTTCCAAGGACAAACTGCCAGGCAGTGCATCCCCTGCAGCACTTCCACTCATGCTGCTCCCCACTGCGTTCACTTAACACTGCTCGCCTTTGTTTCTCCTCTGGCTGCTCTTTCCAGCTCAGTCCCACCCATGGCTAGCTGTTCTTGCTTGCCTTTTTTTTTCTTACCACATTTTATTTTAGGACGACAGGACTATAGAACACTGCTAGTATATGTAAATACAAAACCAAACAAGTACAACTTTGCAGAGGAAGTGCCAGACACACAGTCTGCCACACAGCACAACCCGCCACCCTGTACTCCAACAGCAGAGCTGGAAACAACAACTGTTAAAGCAAACTGGGAGTCTTATTCCTGGTGCCACTGAAATCCCACGCAGCTATGTTTTAGTCAAGAGCTAAGATGACACACTCAAATCTATTTGAATAAACATACCGTATCTCAGCTGCTGCGCAGCCCAGACTCTGTTCGAGTAACACGGGGGAGTTGGAAGGAGTAAGGGATTGCTCTCAGAGAGAGGAGCGTGGCTTGCCCCAACAAGCATATGATGCTGTGACAGGGTGTAACTTCTGAAAGATGAGATGTTAATGCATTGCTAACAACTCTTTCTGCCATTAAGCAACAAAGCTAGCTGTGCTGCCTTAAAAAAAAAAATTGGGCTGAGAACGAGGAGGTTAAAGTTACTGTTCACACTGTCTCACTGATGCTTGAAGTGGAAGAAACCAAGGCAGCAGCCACATTAACTCAAGGTAGCAAGATACCTTCGACGTACTCAAACACGGTTAAAGACAGATGGGCTAAAGAAAGCTCTGAATAGCTTTTCCTAAAGATTTATCCAAAAACCTTTGTTATGAAACTTGTTTAGTGATAAATTAAGATCTGATGTGTCAGGCACTACAGCAGGACCTTTTCCTTTTTTCTTCCAGGTTTCTTCTTCCTCCAGTTTGTTTTTTCACACCAAGATCTACTTACACACACACATACCCCAGAGACCCTTGTCCTCCCTCCTAAACCACATACACCCATAGCTGTGATTCACATCCCCCCTTGACTAGGGTAGGACAATCAAGAAATCCCCATCCCTACAGATCATTAGAACAAGCAGGGCAGCGTATCACAACAAATCTTCCTGTAAATCCATAGTATCGAAACAGTGGTCTCTAATGTTTTTCAAGATGAGCAAGGTTTGCAAGGGATAAATAGGACCTTTTGTACCAGTAACCCCCAGTATGCTCACATACCACCCCCTCTTCCCTCCCAGGCCAATCTGAGAAAGTCTGTAAGGCTTTCTTCTCCCTCCCCCTATGATAATCAATTAATCCAAGTCATAACCTTCGGAAGCCTTGACACTACATGTCTACCAGGTTCATGCTGTTGCCTACAAAAGCAGCTGTACAAGGTTGCTTGTGTCCCCTGCATGTCCCAAGCTAACAAGAACACACATTTATTAAATTTAAGTTCAATTCACCTTCTGTTTCAGGGAAACAGATCGCTAAATGACTCGTCTCTGATTTCCAGCAGATTCTCACATCCAACCCTTAAAAGCAATTCACTCTTAAGTGCAATGAAGGCTAGAACATGGAAAAGGAGTTATGCTGTTGCCAAGAAAGGCAATCTCACATGGTCAGCATTAGGAAATACCGACAGATAAGCACATAAACACTTGCTTCATGCCAGATAATGCATCAGCCTTCAAGCTGCCAAACAGACGTCTCCTGGAGCTTCCCATTCCTGCCTCCCATGTAAGTGAAGTCAGGTGGGGCTGGAGGAGTGATTAGGGAGGGTTATTTCTCCAAACTTTCTCCTCTGGACAAGACCACAGGCTATTAGATCAGATGAAGAGGCAACTGATTTTCAAGACGATTGAGACAGTTATAAAAAATTTGGTGACCTAAATAAATAAATTCATTTTTGAAGACAGAAGGATGAACCAAGACCAAGCGTTCAGAATCTCCAATATGCTGGCTACATAATATATGCACACATCTCCACCCCACTAACAAGGGTGCTTACAAAAAGTGCCAATTGTATTTTAGTTGCTAAAACATCACATTCTATCAACTCTGCTAAACTTTGACACTGTAGGAGGAAAGTTATTTGAAGCACATTCTGGTTTATTGTAAAATTGAGTAATATGGTACAGATCAGAAAGACTCCTACTGCAGCATATCCTTCTACATTTCCCACACTTCACCCTTCTGCTCCATACACAGCTATCATATGTGGTGCAGTCATTTCACTGAAAGAGTATTATTAAAATTTTGGTCATTTAAAACTTGCTTTTAGCCAGGCTCTGCTCTCAGGCAGCATTCCTGCAAACAAAAACATGTCCTTCGCATTATGCAAGGGATAACTCGGAGTTAAATATGCTTAAATTGCTGGATCTGCAATCCGGAGGGGTTGTAGTTTGTTTTCTAAACGAAAAACAGAAGCCTGAACTAAAATAGAGTAAGGAGAAAATGTCAGGAGAAAGCAAGAAGGAGAACCCCCCTAAATCATTAGTCAACTGCAGCAATATCTGTGCACTGGGGACAGCTTGGAGATTCTTCCTCTACCTCCAGACACACTATTTTCCATCATCACCACCTTCAGGGACAAACAGCATGACAGACCTTGTCAAGGTTTAATCTAACACACACAGCTGGTTTTTTTAACTTTGAGATTTAAGATATTTTACCTTTTAAGAACTGCTTCTTTTTTTACTGGTTTGATTCAGCCCCTGCACGATAGCTAGCAAACACTCGTACATCTGCTTTCCATAACATCCAAGCAGGACTGTTAAGACTGTTGCAGTAACCATGTTTGTGTAACCTATACTTTTAATGTTGCCATGCCTCTAGAGGTATTATGTCACATAAAATACATCAATATGCTATGATCTCAGCCCCCAGCTAGATTATGGATGGCAGCCGCCTTTTGTGCGGTACCCAGCCCAGTTCAGAACAATGACTGACTGCCTGGCTGCTCTCCTCCTCTTCCTCCTGGTTTTCTCTACTCCCGTGCCCCTTCCCAAGCTGGGTTTGCTTCCACCTCTAAAGCAACCCTACATCTTTCTACCACATCTATCATCCCCCACCTCTCCCTTACATAAGCCTTAAACCAAAGCGGCAAGCACATCAAGCATTCCCATATGCAACTACTCTGCAAGGTCCGACTACAAAGCAAGAGCCTCTGCTGCATTCTCGGGGCCAGGGCAGGCTGACTCAAGTGAAAACACTCTGCAACATACACACTGACTATTTTTATTACTTTCAGACCCGTTTCTAAACTAGAAAAAATGGTCTCTGCCCCAAGACACTTCTAATGTCTCCCCAAGTCTCCGCAAGGACTTGTTGGGAAAGAAGGAAGAGGATGCACAACTTTTGCTGATGGTGTTTAACCTACTATTTAAAAATAATTAAGAATATTCCAGGAGTCTGTTTCCTAATCTTATGCTTCTCTTCAGGGGGCAAGGCAGAGGGTGGAAAATCAGTTGGCTCATTTATGAATAAAGCTGGAACACCTGGGAACTGGTATTTCAGTAAAACTGCAATTCCACATCTCTAAAAAGATCATAAATACAGTATTCCAAGGGGATACTTAATTAAAACTCCAGATGGAAGTCTGACCTTAAGATTCCCATTCACTTTGAGAGGGTTGAGATTTCATCATCAATTTTGATTCTTTTGTCACTCATTTTCTATATTTGTCAGGATTGAAAGCAATCTCTTTCCAAGAAAGTTTTTTGGGAGAGAATACTACTCCAAAAATTTTTTTTATGCTGTACAGCAATAGTAACCAAGAACATGCACTAAAATGTCTGTATTTTGGCTTTCAAGAAAATGGGTTATTTTCAATGCAACACAAGGTAAACTGAGTAGTTTCTAAAAGCATCTCTCCCCTACACAAAGATCTGAAAAAAA
The DNA here is from genome assembly GCF_017639655.2 of Falco naumanni. Taxonomy (NCBI): domain Eukaryota; kingdom Metazoa; phylum Chordata; class Aves; order Falconiformes; family Falconidae; genus Falco; species Falco naumanni. Next base: position 94,745,838 of record NC_054057.1, on the reverse strand, counting down.
TAAAGGATTAATTATATGAAAGATTTATATATGGGGAGATTAACCAGCCTATGGAATTTTCTTTCAAAGGAACTAGAGACAGCTCAGACATTAGCATGAGAAAAACAGTAGGGCTATTTTTTTTAAACACATATTAGAAAGGGGTTTAGATACCCACCTCCCACCGCTAAGGCACAGCCACACCACAGCATGCAACCAGCCTGAGATGATTTGAACTGATCACTGCCCATCAGCAGCTGCAGGAACCGATCACCTGCATGCTTCACGACCAACGAGCAGTGGCTGAAATTATTATTTTGGCTCATTAACTGGATCATATAATCTCAAAACATACCTAAAGGATTTGGAAAAAAAGTCAGCTTTGAACTAGAGGAGCATCGCAGTGTTCAATCCTGTTCTGACAGAGGAATGAGAGTACCTGGGTGGATGGCAGCTTCATACATTTGAGTTCTGGGGGCATCCTGGCAAACTCTTGGGCAACAGTTTTTATAATGGTTTGTTACATTGTTAGTTATCTGTCAGTTTAACCCCAGCAGAAAAAAACTGCATTTCTTCTCCTCCTACAGCATTCCCTTTCCCTTGCACTAAAGTTTTGACAACTGCTGAAAATCTGAAGCTTTTCTCAGCTTCAGATTTTTATATATTTTTTAAATTTTTTTTATTTTTTTTTTTTTTTTTACAATCAAACAACTAGGAGTTTAATCTCTAAATAAAGAGGCCATCACATAAAAGTATATCCTTTTCGGACTTCACCCTGTAAGCAGACCATACAGAAAACAAAGGACTGAAATTACAGTTTGCATGTATTTGATGTGCAGCCTATGTTTTCCAAAAATTACTACAATTCTGAAGGAACTATGGTTTGATGGTTTGTTGTGTTGCTTGAAATAGCAAAAGAAAACAAAGATCTCTGCTTCCTATAAGCTACATCATTTAGCCATAGAACCGTTAACCATTTGCTGAAAGCACTGATGTATTACAACTGGGGGCAAGAGGAAGGCTCAACGTTTTGAAATGTCTGCAACCAAACAACAGCAGCTTTGCCTGTGGCTTTTCACCATTACATTGGATACAAACTGCTTAGCCTGTTAAAAAAAATAGATATACATGCTCTAAGCCAGCCAAGGAATTGTTTCTACAACTAAACATTGTCATACAATACTGCGGGTGGTGCACACACGATAAGGACGTAGCTCATTTATCAATGATACCCAGCGACCTACTTACTGCCCTCTGCTCTTGACTTAATCATATTCTCAGCAAATAGTTCCACGTATTGACAGTCTTGCAGCATATGGCGTGGGCTGGTTTATCTGAAGCCTGATTACAAACACAGAGGTGCTGAGCCCAAGTCTCCTGTCAATCAATGCTGCCTATGATGATGTGGTGATCTAAAAACCTTGATCTTTCTTTATCTCTCATGTGGTTGTGTGCGCTCTACAGCTGTCCTCAGTTGCTCAGAAACCCTTAAATCAAAATATGGCTTCTTTATGAAAACTGTTGTCTGCAGGCAACTCTTCACAGTCACTCTGCAATCAATTCCCATGCAAAGCACAAAAGCTATTTCACTGTGGTACTCCAGTTAAGGAAAAAACAGAACATAGTATTAGCCCCTTAGAGAATTTGCTCTTTTATTTTTTAGGTTTTGGTATATAATCTGAGAGAAGTCTGAAATGCGATTTAACCACAAGGGTCTCATAGCAAATAGCTCAGGAAAAGCCATAATTTTTATTGCCTTGCAGCCCAAACACAGTGTCTTTCCTTCCCCATACCACTCTTGGAGGGGGTGACAGAGAGAGAACATCTCCCAAGCCAGCTCCTCTCCCCAGGTGCCACTTCTCTGGGCCAGCTGTGCCATCCAGCTCACACCCACAGAACAGCAGAAGCTGGTGCTGCTGGCCCATCCTTGTCTGCTCCCAAGATGAACCTGTCACTGAAGTCAGCACAGATGAAGCAGCATTGACCACCACCAGCACTGCTGAGGAACCATGTGAGCTGGCAGGATTTCTACTCTCACCCTCCCATGGTACTGGGGTGACTCCAATCACCAACACAAACATATTCCCAGGAGGGATGGAAATCTACACAGAACAGACTGACCAAAAATAGATAAATGAGAAGGTGCTCAGGCCATCAGAGTGTTAAGTCAGGCACCTCCAGTCAAATGAATAAAGTCAACATCTTTTGTTAGCCATCCTCCCGCTTCAGCTTCACTACTCCACGTTTTAAAGCTAGGCACAGGCTTACAGAAACAGCAATGCCACCCTGATCAGATGTTGTCCACAACTTTAGGACCTAGAAATTTTTACACCATATGATAACACCTCCTCTACTAGTCTTTCCAGCTTAGCCTGTACAACGCTGCATCTAAATGAAGGGTTTGTAGAAACCCTGGGATTGTGCACGTCTGCCTGACAGCTAGGGCATGCTGCTGTCCCTGGCTCAGCGCTCACCAGTATTCAGTGGCACTGGGACACAGAAAACACAGGGGTGCAGGGTCCCAAGTCAAAGCTCTATCAAAAACAAACAAACAAAAAAAATCACACATCAGCCCAAGTTAGGAAGTACAGCCAAGGTTTCCTAGCCATGTTTTCCAAATAGCCATGACTCTCCCCCCACACCTTTTGCTACTCCTGATATTCATGTAACTGCCGTTAACACAGCATCCCAGGGAAGGGGAGTAAACAAAAGACATTATAGCCAATCTAAGGAAAATCAATTAGGTTCAGACATCTCATTAACCTTCTAGCCTGTTTATCCCCCAGCTTTAATTTCTACTACCACTTGCAAATGGATTCGACACATTAGCCCACCATTTCCCTGGGAAGGTGCAACAGGCAAGAACACAGCCCCTGGATCCCAGAATACTCCTTTTATCCAGGTCCTTCCCTCCCTCCCTGCCAACCATTCACTGGATGTTAAGAAGCACTGGAGGAAGAAAATAGGGTACAGAAAACATGCAAGAGCTCTTTGCAAATTATGTAAGCCCTGGGGTGGGCCTCCTTTTTACCTTCTGCTGCTTTAATTACCAGAAACAAAACGTAGACTTGCCTACACTAAGAATGCCCATCCATACCATGTCAGCCAGTCCTGCAGCAGTGACAGTCATGCTCTCAGGAGTATTTTCATGCCAGGCTTCACTTGCATGCATTCACAGGGCTGAAGATAATAACATGCACTGAAAATAAGTTGTGGTGTGTGGAGTTTTGTTTTTAGTCTTAGAGCACAAAGCCTGGGGAGGAGCCTCGATTTCTATAGCCGAGATAGATTTACAACCTTTACTCCAGGGAACTCTGTAGCAGTTTCGTCTCACCAGGCAGAGGATATCCTAGCTTCAGTGAATACAAACTCATCATCCTCACAGAAAGATGGTCACCTGCACGTTAAACCTCAGGAGTTCATTCATTCCTGTCATGTTTTCAAAATTATGGGATTCTAGGGCTTGTTAGAACACTGAAAGTTTTCTATACAATCCCAGCCTTTTGACTGAGAAACACGTGTATTTCTAATGGACTGACGTGCACATTCTTAGTAAGGGGTTTGACATGTCTAATACATCAGGATCAAACTCAAAAGATCAAGTCTGACAGTTGCACCCATGCAAGTCAGCAAGAAAGACAAAATCTTGAGATCTGGGCAGTTGCAGGGAACAGAAGTCTTTTCAAGGCAAGCATTGCTAACTTCTGCAGAACACACACTTGAAAGAGAAAGGAGCAACTTCAAGAAAATAATTTAAAAACCAGAGAACACAAGTGAAAATAAGTACATTTTTCTAAATATGTTCCTGCCTCTGTATGAGGCGTAACTAGAGCACTGCAGTCTTCCCCAGCCTGCAGACATGGCTCTCCAGCCAGTGCCTCTGCAGTTGCTCAAAGATTTTCCAAGTTATAGCCAAGTAAAAATTGATTAAAGACTTGACTATTTCACTGCAGCTATTGGGAATCCTGCAAAAGTTACAACAATGAGCTCAGCGGCTCTTTGCTTCCTATTAGGCAAAACTCTAAAGACAGAGCTTAAAGAACACAATCCACTAAAGGAAGGACCAACAAGTCCCCCAGACAGAGCTATGCACAGCCCTCTGTTCCAGCACAGCCATGCAAGCACTTTCAAATACATCTAAGGCTGGAAACCAATACACCACAGGAGATGGTGACTGGACCCTTTTGGAAATGCTGTTCCAAAAAGCTCCTATAACCTGGCCTCTCCCTTAATCTCATTCTCCAGCCACCACAGGAACTCCAAAACTTTTTTCCCCAGGAGCAATATGTTGAACATACCAGTCTTCAGCTGCATTCAACAAAGCTACAGTCATTTAGCCAAGGACCCACCTAAGCCCATATTTAAAAAAAAAAAAAAAAAAAAAAAAAGAGCATATCCATTTCTGGCTGAGCAAGCCCAGGCCACAAGCACACACACACTCAGTGAAATTTAAACTGATGGGAAGTGGCACATGAGCAACCAGAAACCTCATCCTTACCGTGCAGCACGTTCCAAGCGAAGTTTATCTCAATTTAGTGCAAACCCACGCAAGGGCTATCTAAGCCCCATTGAAACAGGGCTGTAACACTCAAGTAAAAAAGATAATTTTCTTCAAATGGGTAGGTCTGGACTTAACTCCACAGGGGAGAGAGAAAACACGCATCAGGGTATCATGTCCGCAGAGAACCTGCGGCTGAGGAGGGGTGGAGGAAGAGAGAGGCGAGAGGAAACACACCGAGAACAATACTGGGAAAGGGACTATTCTCGGCGAGAGGGAGGATGCGAGGCCGAGCAGGAGCAAACAAGGGTAACAAAGGCCGGGGAAGCGCCCGGGCTTCCTCCGCGGGGCCCCGCGCAGCAGGGATGCGGGTTTGCCCGCAAGGATGCACGGCTGCCCGCACCTGCCCCCGGCCCCGGCGCGTCCCGTGCCGCCGGTGAACGCGGCGCCTGTCCTGAGGGAGGGCGAGAGGGCAGCGCCGGCGGCCCCCCCGCCCGCAGGGTCAGTGGGGTGGGTACCCCCGGCCCCCAGCACGAGGGGCAGCACTCGGCTCTTGTGCCGCCCCAGCGGGGCGCGGGGCCGCAGCGGCGATGCCCGGCTCCTCCGTGCGCCCCACGGGGGATTTAACCACCCCACCCCGAACTTCCCCGAACGGAGCCACCAGTGGGTGCGGGGGAGGACAACCCCCCCCCCCCCGTGGGTGTGGCCGCGCGCTCCCCTCGCGCTGCGACGGCGGGGCGACCCCCGCAGCTCCGCGCCCGAGGCCCCCCACCCCCCCGCCGCCGCTGCCCCGCTCGGAGAACAATGCGGTGCCCGGCCCTTACCTCGGTGAGGGCAGCCCGGGCGGCCCTGAGCGCTCGGGGCTGCCGGCGGAGCCCAGCCCGCCCCTCCGCCGCCCCCCGCGCATCCACCCGCGGCGGCTCCCGGCTCCCCCCCGCACCGGGGGCGCACCCCGAGGCGGGTGCGAGGGGCAGCTCCGCCCCTGGCTGCGGGGTCCCTGCCCCCCCGGAGGAGGGGATACCGATAGATCCGCAGCCTCTCCCAGCAGCGCCAGACCCGGTGGCGATGGATGCTCAGGTCATGTTTACATCTGTGCGTGTGCATGTGCACACGCAGACGCGGTCTCACCCCGCACAAAGCGCCGCAGCTGCCTCCCGGCACGGGAGAGGGGACACGGGCAAGTTACAGCATCCTCCCCCTCCTCTTCTTCCTCAACTTCAGAGCAAGCGACGCGTCCAGCCCCGCTCCCCGCAGGCAAGTGCGGGCAGCACCGGCGGCTCCCCGGCCGCCCCCCGGGTCCTCCCCCGCCTTTGATTTACTCCCAGCTGCAATTCACAACCTGGGCAGGAGACGCGTGTCATATCAGGGGATAGATGGAAATTTCTACGGGGCCATGGGAAGGGGGCTGGATTTCCCTTAATCCAGCTATCTCTGCTCATAACCGCCCTTTGTCATCCTTGTAATGTGAAACAGAACAATAACGGGAGTTCAAGAGCGGCCACGCCGGTATGTTACAGACACAGGCATTAACTACCGTACGGAAGTGGGCTGTCCAAGTACAGCGGTGAAGAGCAGTCTGGCTATTGTTTGGGGGGTGTCAGATAAACTGGAGGTGCTGGCAAACGATGCTGGAACCAGGCTCGCCATCTGATATGAGCAGCACCAGAACAGGTCCTAGATATTGCACCAAACACACCACTGGCAGCCAGAACAGCACTTGTGAATAAATTCACTCCAATACTTTGCTATGCAGGAGTATGTTGTTATTTTTATAGAAGTTTCACAGATCCCTATTCATTCATTGAACTAAAGTTAAGAGGATCACAAGATTGCACTAGGTAAATAGGATTTTCTTTTTTTTTTGCCTTAGAATTATCCCATATCAGATCAGGGTTATTAGCTCCAGCAGTGCCAGGCCTTCCTGTTTATCACATCTGCAGACTACAGTACCAAACTACCTGGTGCTTTTCTTAAAACAACGTAATACACACAGCAGAGTCACTGTTTGCACACACCTCCATCTACACCCATGCAGGATGCCTTGGCTATACTGCACCCATGCCATTTTAGCAATGACCTGTTGATGCTCTCCCGCACCAGCCCAATCATGCTGATGTTCGGCCAGCTCATTCTCTTGCCTCTCCCTCATTTCTGCTTACACCCAAGGATCCCCATCCCTGGGTTTTGCTGCCATCTGACTTTTCTGGGCTTTTCCTTCCTTCCTTCAGTTCCTCTGGGGTTGTGGTTTGGGGACTGAGAAGTGCTCCCAGATGTTTCCCATTGCCAGGAGGGTGGCAACATCTGCCTTTTCTGCTCCAAGTTGCCACAAGCCAACAAGAGCAATGCAACAACCACCCACAGGTCATCAGGTTTCACACATGACCCTCCAGTTCTTTCTTCTGTATACTCTGCATCTTGCATCTGCTTTACTCACAGGACCTCACAACCTTCCTACACATTCACATGATTGAGAGATTATCTGCTCCTTAGAAATACAGAATAGATTTTAGCTACATGTACCACTGCACATCAGTAGTCTGCCCAATTCCCAGCTGTCATCGAGCACCCAGCGGGCTCTGTGCTACCAAAGACTAACAACCAGTATGCAATCTCCCCCCCCCAAAGATTGTTCTGTATCATAAGAAATTCTAACACTACCTCCTACTTTAACCATTCAAATTCACCATGCCCTCCTTCCTGCATGTAATACTTCATTAGGGGAAATTACACTGACAGATATCTTGATGTGATGTATGCATCCATTTGCCTTCCACAAATAAACCTAAATCAAAGTCTAGAGACAGAGGAGTGAGCTTCCTTTGAACAGAAAAGGTCAGCCAATATTAAGAGCATTTATTTTGGCTGCTATAAATCTAGTTTATTTCTGTATTATAATAAAAATCAAGAGCTTGCAGAAAATAGTGGCGATACACCTGAACCAAGTGTGTGCAGAAGATGAGTGATAGCACTGCATGACAGCAGAGAACGCCTTCTGATGTGATTGATGGAGGGATGCAGGGCAAAATTCTTCAGCTGCGTAGCCTTTGCTGGCTTTGCACTCGACCCTGGGATACCAGCCTACACAAGGACCCTGTTGTGGTAGGCCGTCTGACAAATCCACAAGATCTCTTGTCCTCAAGAGCGAGAGCCCAGACAGATGAAGCACAGGGTGAAGAACCTGAAGATATGGTTTGCCTGGGGTCTTACAGTAAGCCACAAAGTCTCTCACTTTCAACCAAGCTAGCTCAGACTACATATCTCACATTAGGATGCCTCAGGTTTGGTGAGAAATGCCACTTCCAGTCCATGACTGGGAACAGAACTCAGAACAGGACTTCACAATAAAGTCCTTTGCCTTTCTTAGGCAACGACTATTTACACAATTCAAAACTCCAGAGGTTAAATGCATTGCAGCAGAATTAGTCAACATACCTATAGCCTGGAAGCTTAGTAGTGTTAAAGAAAAGCCTTGCATTCCTAGCCCTGAAACATTATTTCTGGAATATCAACTTCTATAGTAAATACCCAAGGCCTATGGACATGAGAGTCAGGCTGGGTTAAAGATCTCTTTGGGGAAATGGCTGAACTTAGGCTACTTTCCTGATGTGAAAGGTAAACTCTGGCACTGACCATAGCTCTTTGCAAAATCCCTTTATAGCAAGGGAGGAATATTAATGTTTAAAAAGGTACTTTAGCTCTCCGCTGAAGATCTACCACTGATGTTAATCTGTACAAAACTGCCAGAGTGGGTATCATTTATTATTTAGGATGATCAGTCCAATGCCAGGCCAAATGGACTGCTAGTCTAACCCATCACAGCATTCTTCTGGGAGACCCCAGTGAGCACAAGCTGTTTATGTAGTTTGGCACTGATATACCGATCCTAAAACAAGCATCGCTCAGGTGACTGTGAGGCCCAGACTTGCTGTATCCCATGCTCTCTGCACAGCTGATCTTCACCCAGGTGTGCTAGCAGCAGCAGGTATCCAGCTTTTTTGGAGGTTTTGGGAGAAGAGTTGTTGCTTAGGCCAAAAATACTCTTTGGGATTCTTCTGAAGCTGGAAAAAGATCACTCCAGCAATAAACCACTTCCCATGACTGGAGGTTCCTTCTTGCAGCCCAGCTGGAAGAAGAGAATATACTCCCATGCAAAGTCAGCTGGCTTTGCTCAAAATGCTTTTGTGGCTGATTTTAGGTAAGTTGGGTGATTTTGTCCTAAAGCACTTACATGACGAAGCTGTGCGTGAACTTCCCAAAGAGAATTATTAGCAAATAGCCTGAAAGTGATCTGTACTCATTTTGCAAGCAAGCAAGCAGTGGGGTTTCAAATATGTGCATAAACCTTTACAGTAGGGGCATGCAGTATGTTAGAAACAGTCCAAGGTAGACTATAGACAACTCCAGATTCCCACAGCCACCTCACATAAGCTCCAGAAATGCCACAAGCCATCTGTTGCATTTCAAATCTAAACCAGAACATGCAGATTCTAAAAGCTGCTGAGACCTAGAAAACAATTTGGATTCTCCCATCTAGAATGATTTCCCAGTTGGGGGGGGGGTGCGTCCGTGTCCCCCTTTCAGACCAGGTCTGAGCTAAATAGAAAAGCCTTGCCATATACATTCCTCTGTCCTTCTGCAAAATGAGTTCCCACGGAGGACTGGAGCCTCCAGGACAGGGAAGAGCTTCAGGCAGCTGTACAGAGCTCAGCGAGGCTGAATGCCTCATCGCTCTTCCGAGAGCAACCCTCCTCCATACGAAAAGGAAGCTGAAGCCCCCCTCATCCTTCCTACTTTTCTTCCTCATTTCTTTGCTCCTCCAAAATATCCTTGGGTCTGTTCCTCATCTAGACCTTCTGCAAGCAGCATCTATTTGTGTGGTTTGATGTGGCTGATACGGTTTAAATGACATGCAAGACAAGAGGTTGCTGGCTTTTCTCTATGTTTCCAGATTCATATCATGGATTAGTCAATTTTTATCTATTTTTAGATGAGGAAATGATGTGAATAAAATGCAGAAAGATAGGGTAAAATGATGTAATTGACCTTAACTGCCAACACACACAGAGTGTTGTTACAAAAATACACCAGAAGACCTGAGCCCTGAGAAACTGCTTGCAAAGCCAACTTGTAGATGCCAGGATTCAAATCCTAGGTCCAATTTCAGCAAATGCATTCACACATGTTTCATCTCAGCTTTCAGAAGGGCTCCTGGGGTATCGCTGGGGCACCAGTGCACTCCTGATGCAAACAGCCCCGCTTCTACACCAGCCAGTTCTATAAAGCTTAACAGGGCTGAAGCATCTTCCTCCACCTCTGCACCACCACACAACTCCTGATCCATTTTCAGGTGCAGGTCCTTATGTATTGACCAAAATAATTAATCACGTTTTCCCGATAATCTTGTTTCAAGCTGGTTCCCTTCATATCAATCATCAACTAATGGGCATGGGATGCATTTGGCACTGGTAACCACATGCAAGAGAAACCTTCCTGTACCAGCAGTGCTTCTCTTCCCTTTTCAGCCACAAATAAAGCAGGAAAGATCCTTTGTCAGGTAAAGGTATTTGTGACATGAAGATTCTGTAACAGATATTGGATTATCACTGGGAATAAGGATTTTGTTCATTGGCAAGACAATTCTTGGCAGTACCCTGTCTAGTTTCAATAATGCTCCTTATCATCACCACCAGCCAAAAGTGCTTTCAACATCTATTTAGAGGTTCAAGCTACAGCATTTCTGTCACAGCACCTCAGCTTGTGGGACCTGAACTGCTTTAAGGAGGCTATTTCTTTCCCTGCTTCCCAGATGGGAAAACTGGGAGAAACTGCACTTTCCAGCCTTCGCACACTAGCTGAGAAATCACTGAAATTTAAGTCTAAGTGCCAGGAACTGGGCTTCTTGGGCTGTGCCCAGTCTCAAACAGGTGAGGGAGATGGAATTCTGGCTTTTTCTTAAGTGATGTGCCCGTACACAATTTCCAGAAGTTGTCATGCCTATATGTGTGCTTTAAAGAGCTCATTTGATCAAACTTGCATGTTTTAAAAATTGAGTTACCCTTTGCCATTAATTTAGATACATTGATGCCATTCTAAGGCACTAAGCTATATCAATACTATGTTACCTAAACGTGGGCCAAAAAAAGAAAGTGTTACTAATGATGTCCAGCAGTAAATAAATACCTTAAATCTTGCTGCACCATCTTTAGTTTTCATTTGAGCATAGTTGTACTAGCAGATATTCTCCAAGATATTATAAAGGCAATTAGAAATTATAATGACTAAACACCATTAGTCTTGATAATTTGCTCTTTCTTACACATACAACTCTGACTCTCACACCTGATGTCCTACAGCCAGTTTTAGTCTCCCCACATTACAGAAAGACTCTGCGATAGTCTTCTGTCCTTCACCCAGGCCAAGTTTGATGCCCAGCTTTAAGGGCCTAAAATTAGATGAGTGAACCTAAACTTTACTCACACCATTACCCTGCACCTCCGTTCTCTGAGCTTGCAAAAAAACTATTCCATCTCCCCATATTGTCAGTTTATATTGCAGTTGAGATACCATCTCCTACACAAAGACTTAACATGATAGCTGAGCTCAGACCGCAGAAGGAGCTGAAGAATTTTTCACATTTTTGGCTTCTGAGGCCCTTAATTTTTCCCATGTTCCTAAATAAGAGGCAGTTCTGAAAGATAACAGGACAAGAAACACAGAGCCAGGTCCTACACATGCTCCCACAGACCTTTCCCCTTATCTATGCTTGATAATAACAAGGGAAAGCAAGCTGAAGGCTTCAGTGTTACTCCTTTTATCACTACAACTGTTCTCACAGAAAATGATGTTATTCTGATGGCTGATAGCACAGTCTACTGGGCTTTTCTTGCATTTCTCCCATTTCATTATTCACTGATCCTATTCCTGTTTCCATAGAATTAAATGCAGATTATGAAGCGCAGAGTCAGCTCAACCACCTTGCACTCCACACGCCGTAGCATCTCCCCCAGCAGTTATCACAGGTCTCCCAAGCACCATTGAGCAAGAACAGGGTTTCCAAGAGGAGATACTCCTGCACCTGCAGCACCATTAGGACTAGAAGGGACTCTGCTTCTGAGGACTTCTCTGTGTCCCTATATGTTTATATCTAATCAGAAGTTGAAAACAGTTTTTACATTCATATTCTTGATAAATTTGTGCATTCAGAATGGTTTGGAATATTAATTAGTTCTTTAAAGTTACACTTACAATTTCTCAATTTGTTTGGGGAGTCATATTAGCTCCTAAAGATTAGGGTTGTTCCCCCTGTACTTCAAAATATTATCCAGTTTAAAATCTGGCCTTCTAGTGTCAAAGGGACATAGAAACCTTGCCATGTATTAAAAAACCCCACTACTCATTGCCTCATCAGGAGATCCAAAGGCACGCTACTAAGATTAGCATTAGGAGCTTCCCTTATTTATTATAAATGGAGATAGCTGAGGAGCAGAAAGGGGAACAGGCTGCCCAGCAAGAAAGCTACACTCCTGAGTACCAATCCTCCTCACAACTCCATCCTCATGCACAGCCACTTCTGCGTATATTTAGCTCAAAACACCCCCAGAACTTTACTTACGTTCCTTTTCAGTCTTCGCTAAACTAGGTATTCCAAACTCTAGCCGAGACCCAAACGTCAGTCACACTTGGTCACCGTGGACTACTACCACAGTGTGTGGGGCTAATGCAGAGGGACTCTGCCATTAGCCCTGAAGCCTGGTTTGCTGGAGGCTCCACACTAACAGATGGGCAGGGCAAGCTGCAAGGACAGCCAGTGCCCACGTACCCAGTCAGTGCCTGCAACTGCAGTGGGGGAGAATGGCTGCCTGCAAAATGCTATTTAAGCTTCCATCCTATCTTAAAATAAATGCACTTAGAGCTTTACCTATTAGTTTCTCTTCCTATGTAATTTTTTACAATGGGCCTGGTCTCCGCTACTTTATTGTCCTGTGACTTTATTTGCTCAGTAGCAAAGGCTGTCAAACTTTTTCTGATGCATCAAGGAAAAAAAAACTACTTTACACTCATTTTACGCCTCCTATACCACGGCCAGAGCTTGAGGCTACATTGCTTCTATCTCCAGACACGTTTGACAGTCATAAACCAGGAGCACAGCAGTTCTGCTAGCTGTCAGGCATATCTTGATCACTACATGGGGGTTTGATGTGAGGGCTTTTTGTTTTGCCTTTCCACCAGCCAGTCTAAGAAGACACATTAAGATGGAAGCCAGCATAACACTAGAGGCATTTAACCAGCTAAAAATACTACAAGAGGGTCAATGGACACAGCTCTGACAAACAAGAATCCCATTTGTTGGAATGTTTATTTGATCATAAGAACTGAAACTGCTCCAAAGGGTTTTGTTATGCTGATGTCAAGGAGGAATAATGATATTTAGCCCATGAGATTTGCTCTGTCTCTTCAGTAATGCAACCTAGATCAGACTCCGACCTTGAGCCATCTAAAATGAACTTGCTGACCCCCCATTAGTGCCCTCAGCCTCCCGAGTGCTCTTCATGGGTACTCTGAAATGACTCCTGGTGAACAAGCAAACTCTGCAATTACACTCACATGGACTCTTGGCCTCTCCATATATCAAAGGATAAAGCCTACAAGCATGTTTGTCATGAAACTCATCTGTGATTCAAAGGGAAACATCATGCAGCTCCATGAAGTTTAAGCCATACATTAAGTACTCCCTCCAAAAACTCCAGTAACAATAACTATGGTAAAGCTCATTATCCAAGCTGCACTTCAACAACATGTTTACCCTATGATTCAAATCCCACACAATCTCAATGAAAAAACATTAGTACAAAACTCACTGAAGCCACAGGATAAGCTGAATTCCACAATGCCTCCAGACATTGCACTAGCAACACACACTCAAAACCTTACTTCTGCAGTGCAGTAGTAGCAAAAAAGGCTCCACAGGGCTTAAAAAACAGGTTAGGAAATTGTTTGCCATAGAAAAACTTGGTATAAGCAACCTTACCTTTGGCAAGGAGAACATCAGGGAGCAGAGAAGGCCAGCAAAGCCACAATGGAGATGGAGCAGAGCATCACACCACAGCTAAGAAGGTACCTCACCAACTAAGGTTCAACCCTTTAGTAGCTAAAAAAGACAGACCTCACATGCAAAGCTAGTGCCCAGCTTCAAGTGGAAGTCTACAGCACAAAGCAAATTCACAGAAAACACAGTTCCATATCCAAGCAGTAAGCTCAGTCTCTCCCATAAAGACCACAGCCAACCCCCTACAATGGGGCTCACAGGAGGGGTTAAATACCCCTGGCTGAGTTTGAATGTGCTCCTGGGCCCATGGGTGTAGGTGGAGGTACCAAGTGAGGATTGTTAGGGCCATTAAGACTAATTAGTGCCCTCAGGGCCCTGTCAAAGACCCTTTCAAAGCAATTCTGGACAATTTCATACAGTGATTTGGAAGTTGTTCCACAATCAGAATAAAGTATGCACTTTCTGCAGATATTTCTCTCCATTACGGGATGGTGTAGGCATCTCCACTTCCAGAAGGTTTAAAAAAGAGGTCAGAAAAATGCTTGGCAGGGAGGATTTCGATACAGAAGGCGTCTGTGTATAAGAAAGGCAGGGGGACAGTAGAATGTATCAGGACAAAACTTCAAAGCCAGCTATGATTTTTCACATCTGACTGCAGGGCGATGTAACTGCTTCACAGAGGTGGGAGGCTTTGCAAAGAGACTACCTGAGCTAGAGTAAGCCTCATTTTCTTCTCTTGCAGTTAAAACCAGAAGAAAGTTGGTTTTGCTTTGGGTTGGGTTTTTTTCTGGCCCATGTAGGTTAGCATGGAAGGCTGGTTTCAATAGATTTTTATGTCTAGAAAAGGAGCGGTATTTACACCTGTTTATACTGTATAAACAAACAATATCTCTGATTAGACGACAATATGATGGGGCTTCCAGAAGTTATCCACAAGTCCCTGCCTCATTAAAACTCAAGTTACCTGGGCTCCAACACATGCTTTTGAAAATCCCACCCTGCTCATTTAGAAAAGACTGTCCCCCACCAGTAGAAAAACTTGTCTGGGAAGGCACTGAAACTATACAGCATCTCACAGCAGCAAGCCTTTAATTACAAAATGGTAATCACCGCAGTAATTAAATTGTTATCAGGTCCTTGCTAGTTTCTCCTTAACCTCCTTTATCTGTACCAAACTAGTAGGGAACCTAGATCAAAGGAATAAAAGTGAGGTAGCAAGTCACTGCCCTTCATTTCAGGGGTACAGCTGTATTAAATCAGCTTTATTTCTTAGGTATACTTAACATGTAATAGCTTAGATGATGACGATTTCATGGGAAAGGATTAGAACAGTTTGGGTCATGTTTAATGAATGCCATCTTACATCTACATTTTCTGCTTTCTTAAACCGTAAAAGGTTGCCAATTCCAGTGGTCTTCACACATAGCCACTTCTTCAAATTGCTGACTAGACTTTGCAACCAGTATGCCACTTTACGACTTTTTTCCATTAATAATTGTACGCTTTTCAGATACAGAAATTGTTGAATCTTAATCTTAACTGCAAGTTGATTTGTATTCATCGAAGCACGCAGATAATCCGCAAGAGCCTATGCTTAAAAATTGCTGCTAAAGTCAGTGCAGCCGATGCAGATGGCTATACAGCAAGGATAATCTCTGTGCGGGTTTCGTCTGTTGTTACAGCAGCCCAGGTACAGATCATCCATTCCCATAGGAATCAATAGGCCCTCAATAGGAGTCGAAAAGACACAGAAGTAAATAAATAAATAAACAAGCAAACAAACAGACACAACAAATTGGATACCCAGCCTGCCAGCAGATTAAGTCAAGGAGTATTAAGTTGTTTGGGTTCCCATTTAAAAATAAATAAATCGAATCTCCTATTCAATCTGCTTAATGTCTGATTGACATTAAGCAGATTAGTAGTGATTTAACCTTATGGGATAGATCCCTTCCATGATGCAGAGGTCATGTCATACTTGGAACATGGCAAATGAACTTTTTAATTTCCTGTCCTACCATAGGCCAGAGAAGTATTTGCTGGAAGGTGAGGGTGCTTCTTGTTTTGCTATTTTGGGTGCTCCTGGGGCATTCTGATAGGGGCCAGCAGTGTGAAAACAGTGCTGTCAAATGGCACAATGGGGCTGTAAATAATTCCATGCAGGGGAAAGGTTGCCTCATTTAAGGCAGGATGAAAAGGTTTAATGTGGGACATTCAGCTGGTCATTCAGCATTTTGCATTTCTGGGAACCATTCTTCACAGGTCCTTGCATTGCACATCCTTGCTGGCTCCACGAGTGCCATCAGAACCCAACATGCAGAACGATCAAGTGCCACAACAGCCACCCAGGTTTGCTGCATCACATTTTATTGTGTTGATTTATGTCTCCATTTCTTACAGACTTATTGAGCTTAAATTGGCTTGCACAGCCAAGCTTCCCCAGCCACTTACCAGATTCTGCAAGAGGTGATTTTTCACTTCATGGCCAGATGTCAGCACACGTCCCCAGCACCTGCGCCCGCCTGGCCTTAGCCCCTAGGCTCCCAGGGGATGCCCACTCCTGATTCCTTCCAGGACCAGGCATCTCTTCTGCCATCCACTTGCCCCACCATGCAAGATTAACACATGCTGTACCCTTTCCCCATTACTTTTTCCCTCTTTCCTCTACTCTCCCTCCTGAAATAAATAAGAACTAAGCCCAAAGTGGAAAATTTGAACTGGTTATTGTGGCTTTTGAGCATTTTGTTTCCTGGGGCACGATTCTCTAATTTTGTGACAGAAGGGTTTTTTTCATCGCTATTAACAGCTCTATCCACAAAATCAAACCGTCTCAAATATATTGTTCAGTAACATTTTTCTTTGTTGACAGTGGATGGTCCACAATGATAACATAAAGAAATCAGCACAATCCAATCCAATCCATTCATTTACTTAAATCATCTTTGACACTGATGCTAGGCTGGCCAGGGACCCTCAATACCTGCCAAGACAACTGCCAGGACAGTTGTGCCATCCAGACTGTCTTCTCAGTGGTGTTAGATTTTTTGGCAGCTCACCCGACACAAGCTGGTTAGTATTTCCATACTTTCCACAGCTTGACCTAAACTAGTCAGACCAAAGCTGCTGCTGTCCCTGCCTTCGGTGGGAACTTGCTGTCACCAAGCTGCAGCATCTCCCAGCCCACTGCCCTGCACTGGCATTGGCACCAGTCCTGTGGCAGCGGGCAGGATCTAATGGCACAGCTCCACTAAAGACATAGGAGTTACACTGTCTTATAGCAAAGGAGCATGTCCCTATTTCTCCCACATCTCCTCGGAAAGCATTCCTGCAAGAATCCCAGGTGTGGCCACAGTTGTGCTGCTGTCTTTCCTCTCCTGCACACAGCAATTCCTCAAGGTGATTGAAGAACCTTCCTACCCTCACCGACCCTCAAGCTTTGTTAGCATCATATAAACACCCTTCCACTTCCAGCCTGCTTTCTGGCTCAGCTGCCGATTCCCATCTTATCTTAAAAGCCTTTTAACTCCAGCATTATTCCCTCACTCTCTCCTTCTGTAATTCATTCAGTGCAAAGCTGCAGTGAGGTGGCTCCCTGCTCTCCCTCCCGCATTCACTCTGCTAATAGTAAAGATGTTTTAACATCCTCACGTTTACTGCCAGGGAACATCTCTGCTTCATTGCCAGGTTACCTCCTGCAGCCTCCCCCACCGCCCTGCTGCAGGTGTGCCCAGGCTGCTTGTGAACCAGCTCTGGAGAGGCTGCAGCTGGTAACATGGCACTTTGGGGTAAGTCAGTGGCATTTGGATTGTCTCAAAAGTGGTGATTCAGGAGCTTAGAAGCACTTCTGCCCCTGCGCTGCAAGGGGAAGTGGGATGCTGGGGTGTTGTGTCGTTTCTCATCTCAGGGAGCCCTGAAAATCCCACCAGTGTCATTTCCCATGCAGCAGGGCATGCCCCTGCAGTTCCCAGTACTCCAAACATCATGTTTGGATCACAAGTTTCTAAACCTCACACAGTCTGTGAATGACAACTAAACACTCCAGCCTACATGCACGAGGGTGCAGACACATTAAATGACACGGCACACGGAGCTCCGGGCTGTGGGAAGCATCCACACTAGGAACACGCTGTAGCTGCTTTGCTTTAGGAAGCAGTAATGGGAAATCTGGGGAGAGGGCAAAGGAAAAGCTGTTATAGAAGGAGACATTTTAGGCCTCACAGAAACAGAAGTCTTATTCATAAAAGAAAGAACCACATAGGACCTGAACTGCCTAATTTGGAGCAGGACAGGACTGTGCATAACTACAGCATCACGCTGGTTTCCTACCAAAGAACGGCAAGCAGAGCTGCCCCCAATGGCATTTGTTAGGGCTTTTTCAGTGAGGATGCTTATAAGCCATCAAATCTTCGGTGTTTTCATGCAAAGCACTTATTTTAACTTCTTGAAATTCTTCCTTTGCATATCTCACTTCAGTTTTTCCTCTCTGAAATGCAACGGCCCATCTCCACCAAGCTGGAGAGCTCAACAGGCGGCAGAGGCGCAGGAGCTGAGTGCAATGCCAGTCCCCTCCAGCCACCGCCAGCTCGTCCATCACACACAAGCATCAGAGCATCTGCTGGTGGTCCAGGCAGAGAATGCTTAAGTGGCCCCACATACACATACACACCCCTGGTGGCATTTCTGTATCAATGACAGAAGGAGAGGGGGCTGAGCAATGCAAAAAATCCCACTACCATGAATATTCATGTGAATTTTTAAGTATGCTTGGTGCGTGTTTGCATATCCTTTGTGTTTGCTTCTGGCTGAATGCACCAGTAAATGAGTTTCTGAGGGACATGGGAGAGAGTACTCTCTGATGGGAACTTCGGATTTGTTGTTATTATTTATTGCTGATGTTGCCATTGCACCTAGGAGTTACACCCATGAGCCCAATGAGCTAGGTGCTACAGGCACAACCTCAGCCCCGAGGCACTTGCGTGCTCATGGGAGAGAGGAAAAGCCTCTGGAAAACCCAGGAGGAGACTGCGCTGGCAGTGATGGTCAGAGAGATCTCCATGTTCATACCACACTGAAGATTCGGTCCTTCTGAGTGTTGGCAGGCAAGGAGGGATGGGGCAGATGACCAAAGATACAGGTTGGAGAAGCAAAGTGGGTGATGATGGCTGGGCGATGATGGCTGCTTTCGGAGCTGATGGAGCTCGGGTTGACTTTGGGATGCTGAATGAGAGGTGGCAGCTGGGGCTGTGTTGTCAGACCACTTGCAACAGAGACTAGAGGTGTGCTCAGCCAGTGGAGCACAGGTCTGTTCCTGCAATCTGTGCATCCCATCAGAAGGGCTTGAAATTTGCATTTCAAATGCCAAATATCTACAGTGACTCGGTCACCAGGAAATTACCAAGCAAGAAACATTTGTGAAAATCATTTGGTAATGTTTTAACAATCACTGTAACATTTGGGTAAGAACTCAACCTGTTCTCAGGCAATTTGCAGGTGGAAAGGGATGAATAAATTATTCCCTGTGAATGTTCTTGCCCAGGCTATTTCACAGCTGTACAGCTGAAATTCCAAACCACCCATTTTTGTTTCATATCCTAACAAAAGAAACGCAATTCAGACTTAATGCAGCTAGGAAATGTGTCCCGTGATGAACTTCTTTCATTGAAAATTATGTGATGTGTCTTCAGTTAGAGTCTTTGGCAAATGAAGAACTTCTGCATCCCTGTAAGTGCAAATGTCAGGAGGAGAATTTACCCTGGATGTTGGATTTCTGAGCTTAGCAAACCAGAGATGAGTTTCTTTTTCTGCAACGAAAAAATCTTTCTGTAAAAATTCAGTTATTTTTACAATGTCTTGAAGGCAGAAAAGCTACAACAAAGAGCTGGACACCAACCGAGGCAAGTGTGGAAATTTCCATCATGGGGACAGGTTGCCTTGGTTGGCTGAGGGCATGATTTGTGGCTGGCTGAAAAAATCACACCGAGAGGCATCACGAAAGCTCTCGACTTGCATGCTTGAGGAGCTGAAACTGTCCCTTCCTCCCCCCTTTTCTCCCCACCCTCTCTCCCCACTGTACTTCATACGTGTTTAATTTCAAAGGTCCTCCGGGGTCTGGCCTCTGGCACCGTGACTAAAATGAAATATTCTGGCTGGGAGCTGGGGGGGGGGGGGGGGGGGGGGGGACGGGAGGGATGGGAACAAAGCCCACGGGCTGTGCTGCTGAGGAGAGGCTCCCAGGCTGCCACCGCTCCTCTGGCATGGCCGACTGCAGACAGCTAATTAACAGTAGACACAAATAATTAACAACTGTGAAGCCAGACAGCTTTGCCTGGGGACCTCTAAGAAGCAAACCCGCCGCCGAGCAGCACGGTCAGTGGGTGCGTGACCAATGCTCATGTCAAATGATCAAACTGTCTTAGAGGGCAGAGTTCTTCCTACCAGGGTGCTCGTGGTGGGCAGCACTAACAAACCCCAGTGTGACTTTGTTAGCATGGGTTTGTAGACACCAAAGCCGTTACAGATGACACAAACCAGTGCTACCCTGCTACCCTCTTTGATTTCTTTCTCTTAGGTCACCTTGTGGGTTTAGAAGGGAGAAATACCTTCCCTGCTGCAAACAGCAAGTGGGTTTTGCTCATGATGAAGAATAACCAGGGAGGGGGGGCTGTGGTTGCTCCCCCAGAGCCAGGCACAGGTTATCAGTGGCCACCTAGCATATTGGTGGCCTCTCCCTTCTGCACACCTGACTACCTTGGCAGATGGGGCCTTCAGCGCTTGTGACTTTTATGGTGTAATGCTTCAGTGAGAAATTTAAACAAATTACAGCCCTGTATCACAGAGGATGTTTGGTTTTGATGTTAGATAAGGTGAAGTTATGCCCTTAAAGCTTTATTCATCAAAATGGGTACACACTCTGTCACTGGGAGGGCAGCCGGCAGGCATGAAAGGTCAGAGATGTGGATTCAGCACTCCATTAAACTGTTCATCCTCAAATCCCAGTGTGGATGGCTGTTTTTCCCCTCGCTCTCCCGTAAGCACAACAGGGCTGCCACGAAGCTGAATTTGCTGCCCCATCACCCCTGGCACAACTAACAGAGATGTATGGTTGGAGCAATTTACCCAGAGCCAAACAAGCCAAGAGCCTCCTCGTAGCGAGTACCTGTCCTTGGCCAGCAAAGCGGCTGCTGGAAAGCACGGGGAGGCACAAGGCGTGTGTGCATCACGGAGCCTCCTCAAAGGCTAATAACAGTCTTCAAATCCACAGCTTTGCTTTGCAAACTCACACTTGCTGCAAAACAGAAATGCCTTCTCAGTGTAGACGTTTCAGCTATGGAAGGGAATGCTAGCTGTAAAACTCCCTTATGATTGACTGAAAATGCAGACTTCCTCCAGAAGAGTTTGACCTTCATATATTCATTTATCTAACAGCCACCGGCACCCACAGCTCAGGATGTGACTTGACATGCAAATTGCAAAACACACAACCTGGGCTGCTGAGCCCCATCGGAGCCAGTGGGTCTGATAAATAAGATGCCTAAACCACAACTGCACAGTAGCGCTAGTGAAGTACAAATCACCGTTTGCATGCTGCATGATCATATAATGCAGAAAAGTTCATTTTCATTAGTCTGCAAATAGCTTGTAAGACCAGACAAATAGATCTGCTTTTCTCTCGCATACTGAATACTTGGGATATTTGCATATTTAGGTAATGACAATATTTTTTTTTATGCTGTAGCTTTGCATGTGGCCATAAATCCATAACATACTTCAAGGCTTTATTGTCCCCCCAAATGTGATGCGCTTCACTTTTTCTAAGTCATGAGCGTGCAACTGCAATTCATTAAGCAACCCGACCAACACATTTTCCATTTCATAGTCACTGTCTTTGTACGACCTTTTTGGTCTGATGACTCAAACATATTTAATAAATTATTAACGGAGATTACATTATTGAGAGAGGAGCTGTGTAATTAGTTGAAAGAGTGCTTAGAATTGGGGTTGTTTGGATCTGCTGAAATAGGAGAGAGAAAGTTGTCAGGAAAACTCCATAGGGAGAAGGGAAAGAGCACAGAAAATCTACACCCTGCATATTTTCACATAAAAATGCGTCTCAAATGGTTGGAGTTCATAACTCTTTCTGTGGATTTTAGCTGTCAGGTGCTTTAAGGGCACAAACCTCCATCTTTCGTTGGCCCTGTGTGGGAAACAGAAGATTTGAGAGGGAACTGGACCTTCCCCAGCCACTGAAGTGCAGCTGGGACCGTGGCCAGCAAAAGGTTGAGTGGACCTGTGTTTTAAAGCGTAATGGTTACCGTATTCCTCCATTCTAATTTGTTCATGCTTTTCTAGCAATGTCTAGAGGAGAGTCACGGCCTGTTGGCTCTCAGCTGTGAACGTCCGCGTCTGCGGGTGCAATGGTCGGTGCGTGGCAGAGGGACTAGCAGGGGGGCTGAAGGACACGTAACCCAGTTTGGGATTAGCTGGTCCAGAAAGGACCTGCTGCCTCTGCACCAGCATCTTCAGTTTCCAAGTTATCTCAGCAGCACTGGCTTTGTCTGCTGCATTTTTCATACACTTTGCCTTGTCCAGCTTTAAGAGCCTGAGAGTGAATGGGTTGCTCAGCCCATGCAGCTTGAGATTTGTCTAAATCCAACCGCTGAGCTGTAAGTCTTAAAGTAATAAACATTATTAGTGTTCTGATAAATTATAGCAGTGTGGCAGAAAAAGCTGTCCATTCTGATCCGTAGAAGGCCTCAGCTTCAATCATATCTTATTACTTTCAGAATGTTCAATCTTCATCTCAAATCATTCAGTGGCAGTTTAATCAATACGTCAAAATCATGCACAATTCCTTCTGCTTACTGAACGGCTTGCATCAGAAGTGGTTTCTGCCCTGTGTTCTGGAATCGGGTGAATAATTAAATCACAAACCTAGTGATAAAGATATTCTTGAAGGAACCTTGTAATTTTCCTCATGATTAATCTACATTTCCTGGCCGCGGTTTGTACTTGACTCTGAACTTCAAATAATCTTTCAAATCCTCTCCGTGCATTAATTCTGGGAGCATCACTGAGGTCCGGGTGAGCGTCACAGTTGTTTCCCAGAGCAGGCAAGCAGAGCAGAGACAGGGGCTGGCATTGTCCAGCTGGGTCACTGGTTTTTGATTTCACTGTTTTGAGGCTGTAGAATCTTACCTGAAATTCAGGTCTTAGCTCTTGGCTTGTTCAAAATCTTAAATCAATGGGCTACCTCAAAAAACATGGCTTGAAAAGCGTGTCTAAGTCCCAGCTCTAATGTGCAGATGGCCCTGGACTCCAGAAGCATTTTTCCTTTCACATCAAAGCAATGATAATGCTGCCTTTTCTCCCAGAGCTATTCAGGAACACTTTCTCAAATCTTTATTTCTTCACATCCGAGATAAAACTCCAAAAAATGAGTTTCTCTGTCCTCTTCACCTTTTTTCTTGCCTATCTCTTTATTTTAATCTCCTGCTTATTTTAATCACACTGCAGATTAGGAATCCTATTATATAAGGGTCAAAATGAATGTAATCAATCACGGGAAATAGTGATTTGTGGTGAAGACCTTTTTTTCCCCCATTTATTCTCCCTTCAGATATAACAGTGTGTTGTCCTGGTATGATCTTATTGCAGCTGTGCTGAGAATCCACCAAGAGCAAACTTCACAAAGTAATGAAGAAGACCCAGTCACAGGCTGCACCAAATGGTTTTCAGACGGCAGGTGCTTTGGTGCAGCATCACCCAAAGCCTGTTACCCCACACCTTCCCTCCAGATAAAAAGATGATGAAATACAGATGCAGTTGCAGTCGTTGGGAGGATTTAACCTTCTATGAATTGGACGTGTGGTTAAATCAGCCTGGTCCAATTTTCTCAGTTGATCAAAAAGCCCTGCTTGGTGCTGGATGAGCCAAGCTTCCATGAGCACTCCGTTAGGCAGCCAGCAGGAAGGTCCCGTCGCTTCCCAGAGGAACCCTCGCTGAGATGATGGCTCATTTAGATTATATATGCTCATAAAAGACATATTCTGATAGAGTGATTTAATAGTGAAAAAAAGTCAAAGTAGCAGCTCATCAAGGAAGTGATAAGTCAGTATGAGTTATGCGGTGCCTGTGTACCTGTCGCGGGAACACATCCTTCACCATGCTGTGAATCGCTTACAGAACTGGGATCCATCCCACGGCTTGAACCAGGGGCGAACAAGCCACGTATATTAGTCTTTCACTTGGACTTCATGAAACTGTCACTGACTTAATGAAATCGCTATCTCTCCATTGACTTCAAAGAGAGATGGGTTGGGGCCAGCTGTCAAGTTACCATAAAACTACAATAATCCCGTTCCTCTTCTTATCAGATTTCGGTTTGTGTTTTTAAAGGTGATGGAGAACACAAGCACCTGGATTCTTCTGAGATCAGGTCACTCGCTTGAGGTGATTTTCTTCTGCACTTTGTGCATTTTTCTTTTCATCCCTGAGGAAGAGGCCAACAGAGAGCACTAAATTTTTTTTTCTTTTTTTCTATTTTGCAATATGTTACATTTTTTTACATATGATATTATGCATCATAAGAAGGCTTAGCAATAAGCCTAGCATGTGATACATAGGTTGACCTCCAGCTGTGATGGCACGTGCTCTATTATAATTGTTTTCTGCTCTGACGTTACATACAGCAAAACGCTGCCCATATCAGAAGGCACTGACACTGCTGTAATGTGCTTAAATTGTTTGATGAGAATGACAAGGCTCCTGGGGCAGGAGGGGTTGCTGTTGGTATATTTGGTGCTCTGCTTTTGACAGGCATGTCTTAGCCTATTGCCTCGGGCTCCTGTTGTGGTGTAACCCCAGCAGGCAACCCAGCCCCACCAGCCGTTCATCGCGCCCCCCCCCCCCCCCCCCCCCAGCAGGACAAGGGAGAGAATCAGAAGGGCAAAAGTGAGAAAACTCATGGGTTGAGGTAAAGATGGTTTAATAGGTAAAGCAAAAGCCGCACACACAAGCAAAGCAAAGCAAAGCAAGGAATTCATTCCCCACTCCCCGTGGGCAGGCTGGTGTTCAGCCATCGCCAGGACAGCAGGGCTCTGTCATGCCTGATGGGGGCTTGGGAAGACAAACACCATCACTCCAAACATCCCCCCTTTCCATCTTTTCCCCCCAGCTTTATATGCTGAGCATGGTGCCATAAGGATGGGATATCCCTTGGGTCAGCTGTCCCCCCCGCCCCCTGTGCTCCCCAGCCCGCTGCTGCAGGGGGGTGAGGAGCAGAAAAGCCCTTGGGCTCTGTGTCAGCACTGCTCAGCAAGAACTAAACCAACCCTGTGTTAGCAACACTGTTCCCAGCACAAATCCAAAACACAGCCCCATACCAGCTACTCTGAAGAAAATTAACTCTATCCCAGCCAAAACCAGCACAGTTCCTTCACCACAAAGGATCCTCTCGGGCCACCTCAGATGGTACAGGCAAGGCAATGGTGGCAGTCTGTGCCAGCTGTGTCCTTCGCAGGGACCAGTGCTGCCTTCTCTGAACGTCCTGGTTCAGAACCTGGAGCTAAGATGGTAAAAGTGTTCTACCAAAATGGGATGTTTTACTAAAAACAAAAGCATTTCTTCCTTTGACAGAAAACTAAGGGCTTTTAAAATAAATTTCACACTCTCCTCCCCAATATTTATGCCAAAAATTGAAGTATTTAAATCCAAACCACAGCGATATGCTTGATGTAGCCTGAGCACCTCACGGCTTCTCTCTCCTGTGAACCAGGTGTCCTCACCAGGCTTCCTGCAGCTGGATTTTCACATCAGTTCCATCTTGTTTTACTTAAAACTGGTTTCACTTTTCATTTCAAAATATCATTTCCCACTGACCTCCACTTTCTCCAAGGAAAGCCTGTGCACTCCTTTCCCACGCCCAATTTTTCTTGACGGTGGGATACCGTTAATCCAGATATCCAAACATTACACCCCTCACCCTTCAGCCTCAAAAGGATGCCTTCAAGCAGGATATTTTATTCTCCGGTTTGTAAGGTCCATCCTGGAGTCACGTCGTGAGCTGCGTGCGCGTGGTTGGGTGCGTTGGACGCAGGATCAAAGCCACCCTGTGGCCCTGAGAAGGGCAGCAGCAAAGGTGAACGACCAGGCTGTGCATCTCCAAGCTCTCAGCGGAACTGCGTTTGCCACCCTTCTGCATTTTCCTTGAGAAGCAGACGAAACGCACCCACACAGGCAGCAAACCTCAGCAGCGGCACCGGTCCCCACCCGCTGAGTGCGGAGGAGTAACCCGATGGGAAGAAAATGCCGTTTTGGTGCTACAAGATTATTTTTAACCTTGTCGTACGAAACCAACAAAATAGAAAGGGTTGTTAGAAAGAAGAACTGGAAAACTGAGATTCGTAATTCCACAGATTGTGTATGACCAATTTGGTGATGTATTATTCATCACTACTACATTATTCCTGCTTTCTGGCTTTTGGGCAAGTCCTACATGTGAAACATTAGCACGGAAGAGTATTTTTTTTCCTGGGCTTTGCTGTGGGGAGAGAAAATGGTATCATTTGATGGGGTCCTGCATAAGACAACATAGATGAAAAATGAACAAGCTTGTCATGATGGAGCCAGTGCATTGCTTTTTATGTGAAAACCAATTGCGTAGTTAATTTTAAAGCAAATTGCCCTTGTTTCTCAGGTAAGGCATTTTGGCATTTGTGTTGACAGTTTTCCGATTAAATATGAATATTTTGGTGGCATTTGAGTGTAAACCAAGCCAGGTGTTTCAAGGGCCATATAGATCTAATTTCTATTAAGGCAGACGGTCCGTTCCCCTCTGGGCATCCGAGCGGATTAAATCCATTATTTTTTTTGTAGCCTAAGCCTCCATTACAAGCAGCAGCTCATGATGTTGCCAAAGGCGGTATGTAATGTGCATCACAGGTACCGAGTAAAAAGGTTATCTGCTTCGACTGTAATCTTTTCATTGCACAAAAGCAGATCCTTGAGCACTTTGTGGGGATTTTCCAGCCTCTCCCTTGGCTGAAGGGAGGGAGGGGGCACCCCGAGGAGCATGGGGATGCGGCTCCTCTCTGCTCCAGGCAGCACCGGGGGAAACCTAAGCAGAGAATCCAAATAGAAGGAGAAATGCAGTAAATGGGGAAGGCTAATAGGAATTTTGAGGGGGGTAGGAGTTTTTTCATCCAAAAAGCAAAATTTGATAATTCCTCACACTGATAATCCCCAGAGAGGTGTGAACTGAAGAGAACTGGCCACTCTCAAGCTGCTGAAGGGTGTGGGTCTTCTTTGCTTCACGTGGGTCTCCAGCACAGGCAGGTGCTTCAGCGACTGCATAGCAAAAGCATAGGTATAAACTCTGTTATCTTTAATGTAGTGGCTCCAAAACCTTGTCTTGTAAAGCTCCCTTGCTTTGTGAGCCACTTTTAGTGGAAACAACCTCGCTTTTTTATTCAAAACATAAACACAACTGAACTATTAAGTCAATTTGCTCAACATGCCAGGAAATATATGTCCAGTGTTTTATTCCCACTTAAGCCAACAGGATTCCTTGCAAATACAGCACAAATATGTACAAGCCATAATTTTGACCCATGTAGGGTCTCTGGTTTATCCACTTCCCTGGGCTTCTGCATCCCACATGGGAGTGAGAAAAGAAACAAAACACAATTCCTCTTTTGGGGAGGGGAAACTGAGGCACCGAGGTACCGACTCCATGATCTTCCCTATCTCTGGCCAAGCTAAGGCTTGAGTCCTTCATGGTGCAAAATCTGAGCCCTGTGCACACTCAGCCTCCTGCTCTCTGTGCCTCTCCGAATAATTCAGAAAGCTGAAATAATGGGACAACAGACTGTTTGTTACTGTTGCTAGCGGCCAGTTGCTACAGGAGATTTCAGTACTCTCCTGCTCTGCCAGGGGGATCTTTTCATGTGCCTGAGGGATGCATAAAGGATTTGACTTTCCAGACATAGTTTTATGCTTAAAATATCTCCTTACACAGATTAAAGTACTTATTTCTGATTTAGCAAAGACCCCTTGAAATGCTGGGTGGAACACAACATGGTTTTCATTCAGCTTCATCTGCCAAGCTTAATTAGGGAGGAATTAGAGGTTCAGCCTGATGGGAATTTGTGCTAACTTAAAGGTTGAGTTTCCCTCATGCACTGACATGTGGTGGATGCTGAGAGCCCGTCCTGGTTGGATAGGTTATAAACATGAAACACATGAAATGCTGGAGGAGAAAATAGCAGCAAACACAGCTGTAGAATCAGATGTTTCTTACTTTGTCGCACGGAGTGGCAGTGGCTTCATTCATTAGGGCTCTACTTTCTCACTCCCTGTGTAACCTGGGAGTAGCAGAGTTCACATGAAAGCATTACATCTGAGCCAGAGCACCTCAGCCTGCCTGCAGTCATGTGGGCTGGTCTGGGGCTGGCTACGCTGCCAAGCACGTAGCTTGGGGAAAGTAAATATACATTAATATAACATATATATACACACATATATATATGTAAAATGTGGATGGATGAGTATTTTTTACTTAAAATCTCTTTGAAAATTACTTCTGTAATGCAGACATATTCCCAGCTGGCCTTTATGCCCTTACATCAATGCAGTCACACTTTGAACTATGCCAGGAGCTCTTCTACTTTCATATCAGAGTATTGAAAACCACCCTCAAAAATTTACATGAGGGAAGAATAAATGATTTATGATATTTTTTTTTAAGTTCAGCTGCTTCTCGCTCTGTGAAACCTGTCTGCCCTTCTTAAGGACTTTATCAACCTTCCAGATTCCATTGGACTTTTTTGTGCAAAACATAGACCCCTAAATCTTGCAATAATAAAGTGACTGGGAATGTTTTATACCCTATGAAATAAAAATAAAAATTATAACATTTTAGGATGAATAAGCAATTTAATTCTCCACCCTGAATTTCTAGGTGCTTCAGGAATAAGGTTGCTCTTTCTCTCTTGTGTTGCTGCTTTATTGATAATATCCTGTTCTGCGAAAAGGCAGAAAAAAACATTGCTGAAGAAAATGAGCATGGACCTTCCATGCTCAGGTGAAGGAAGCTCTTACGGAGGTTAAAAGAACTGTTGCTGCAATATAGAAGATACAGATCTTACCTTACCTTATGCTACTGTTAAGTGGCATAAACCAGCCACATTTATCCACTGGGAAATTCTAGATGAGCTAATTACTACTTACACAATAAGGAGAATGGAAAAAAACAAAAGAAGGTGAAATTAAATTATAGAAACTATAGAAAATAAACTATAGAAACTATAGAAACCAAGAACAGTGCACAGAAACATGTGTTGCTGTTTATAGGTAATTCATAGCTTTAAATGCTATTTTTATTTTATAAAACTCCTGTCTGATTTATTTTACTTGGTGAAACATTTTTTTCCCAAGCAACTCCATTTTATCGATAGTGCATGAGGTAATACAAATTCTTTTGGCAGGAGTATACATTGATGAAATAGCAAACACTGCATTGCTAACTCAAATAATGCAGGAAAAACATCATTCTATTGTGCAAGCAGAGAGCAATATAACACAGAATTTCCCCTTAGGAATAGATCACACTCTTTCAACAAAAGCATTGTGAAAGTCTTTGTTCTGATCCCTAAGGATTTTCTGAATTGTCACACAATCTATGCAGATCAGCTGTTCCTCCTGACAAGCAGACTTTGCATTTCTGCGAAAGCTGGCTGATGTTTGAATAGCATAATTAAAAAAAAAAAAAAAAGAAGTGCTTTTGATAAAGTTTGTTGTTTTTTTTTTTTTTGATGGGGGTGGGTAGGGAGAGGAGAAAGTCTGACATATCTTCACAATGCACAGGACGACCTGTGAATGTCTCTGACTTCAGCTAGACCTTGAGGGGGTGTAATATTCTGAGTAGTCTCTAAATATCTACACAGGTTTTGAAAGTGGGCTTTGTACTCCAAATTCACTCTGTTCTTTCTTGAATCTTTATGTGGACCCCTAATGTCCTGATTACCTTTTGTTGAGATAGATATCAGCATCCCATGTATTTGGAAGCTTTTGCTGCACCAGTACTTGGCATGTATTTAATGATCACCATGTGATTAAGACATTTTCTCTCTTTCTATGTAGAGAACAGCAGGGATGTTACTGATGCTGCTTGTAATTGCTTTAGAGCATGAAGAAGGCCTACGCCATGCAAGGAGCTCGCACATGACCACTGCCAGAATTACCTGAGCTATGGACCCACCACAGTGACACAACATTTTTTGAGTGCTGCTTCCCAAAGGCTTTTTTATAAAACTCAACAAACAGGATCCCAACAGACATAACACTGAGCAAGCTGCATCACTACATTGTAATAATTCAAAGCCACAGCTTACTAGTCGTTAGAGAAGCAATCTGTGGTCATATTTGTTCAACTAAACCCTGATTTCCTTCAGTGGGTTTCTTGGCACAAATGGGCTGTACCTTGCAACGGTTTAATACATTACATTCACTTAAATGTGTTTTAATCCAACCAGTAGTCCACCACTAGAGGTGAAATAGTAGGAGCTAAAAGGGGAACTAAACCAGCAAGATTTGTACTTTGACTACATCTCTGTCAGCTGCTCCTTGCCATCATCAGGTTGGGGACCTTGTCCCATGTGCATGTGCTGGGCTGGAGCCTGCCACTGCCGCTCCCTTCCCGGTGCTGCCTCTCCCGCACATCATTAGCATTCCCCTCCCGCGCCAGCACCAGAGGGGAGCTGTAAT
The DNA here is from genome assembly GCF_017639655.2 of Falco naumanni. NCBI lineage: Eukaryota > Metazoa > Chordata > Aves > Falconiformes > Falconidae > Falco > Falco naumanni. The sequence continues at coordinate 94,715,554 of NC_054057.1, read as the reverse complement.
TAAAATTCAATGTGACAGAGCATGTCAAATGCAAAGGGTCCCTTTTGCACAAAATCTTTGCTAAGCTCCTGTTCATTTTGTGGTTGTATCGGTTATGTGTGCTGCTTTCCAAGAACAAATTAACAGGAACAGGTTGGGCTTTCGTGATATCCTATAGCAATCTTGTTTAGATAATTTTCTTGACCATTAAATATCATAGATTTGTTGATTGTCTCTTGCTCATAAAAGCAAAGTGATAATCCATTAATTGTTTATTTTCAGAGCCTGGATGTACTCAGTGTAACAGCACATTGCCCCTGGATTGAGGGCAGCTTGTAGGGAAGACAACCTGGAGGGATGGGAGAAGGAAATGGGTCCAGAACAGAGCTTCCCGGGGTGGAAAATCTCTCCCAGTTTCACCTAGATGGTCCAAGAAACAAGACATATAGGGCCTCGGCAGGGAGGCCCTGAGAGGCAGTTTCTGCTGTGAGAAGGGCTTGTCAAAGCCGCCTGGGGAATCTGATGGAAGAGGAGCTCAGCTGAACAACAGAACATTCTGGACTGGCAGTGGCCCTGCACCACCAGCTCAGCTCCCCCCAACTTTTGAGCGTCAGGGGATGGCCCAGAGGAGCCACTGGCCACCCAAGCCATGCAGGGTCCCACAGCACACCTTTGTGGGACAGCGAGGCAGGGACGGGCAGGGCAGTGGGGAGCTGTGGGGTGGGATGGAGCAAGTGCCGAAGGGGCCTTTCTCTGAGCACGTGTGCAGTCTCAAGTTTCTTTTTTCATTAGGGAATTCTTTATACTAATTTTTCAAGTCATTAACATGCGGTAGAGTTCCTTGTTGCATCCCAGGTCTCACATTCTGCTTTGAGGGTATCACTGTTTGAAGGTGCTGATTGCTCTGCCCTCAGTACAGAAGTCAATGGCAAAATCAGATGTTACCACTGTGGGCCTGTTGTCTTTAAGTAAAGGAAGCTTTAAAGACTCTTGAGCAAATGTCCACAAAATAGTGGGTCAGCAATAAAACTTCTAAAATAATAACAAATCTAATTTTGAGAGCAAAACCCCCAGCAGGGTGAGAGGGATGTTGGGGTGTAGCAGGTCCACATCCATCATCAAAGGGGTTCTCCGTAGGCTTGTCATAGCAGGATAATACTGCTTGGGCAGGTGGGATAATCAAGGCCATGGCATCCCTGGAAAGCTGGAGACACATCTGATCTAATGGAGTGATCACATAGTTAATGAGAACAAGCTGTGCCCTCTCGCTGGCTAGCACTAGGGCAGGGTATTTTAGCAGGCAGGAGAAGCAGAGCTCTTAGTGGGCTGCTTCCCCAGGTATGGCAGTGACAGTACCTGGGAGAGGTGCTCTGCAGAGGCCCAGTTTCCTGTAGCAGGACCACCACTGGATGTCTCAGTGCCCTGTGTTTCAAGAGGAACGGATGAAGCAGGTCCAGCCAGGATCCCCACCTCTACTCCTAAGGGCGCACTGACCTGTAAGCTGACCCCTGAGGCAGCTGTGTTACCATGAGAGGCATCGGTTTAACTGTGAAAAGGAGATTATGGATGAAGTGGCTGTGCTGACAGGGCTTTAGCTTTTGAACCAAGTCACTGTGTGAGCTTAGGAAGCTTTCCAGCGAGCACAAGGTTTGTTATCATGTATTCATGATGAAACATATAATACCACTTCTGTGTGAGGTATGCAAACCCTTTGGTAGCTGGCATGCTGAGCACAGGGTCAATCCCCAGGGGATTTCTTTATGCCCTTCCCACTTGGGTCTGGATCTTGCTGAACTCTGAGGATGAGTCCAGTGACTTAAATGGGCTTTAATTTGTCCTTGAACTGCTGCACTTTCTGGGAAGGACCTCTGTTTCTGTGTTATTTACACAGTGCCCTCCTGTCTGGGTGTAAGGGGGAGCATCAGCACCCTCTGCAGCAGTTATCTGTTCTGTGTTTTTCCTCCCTGGGCTCTCCTCTAGCTCTTGCCCAGCATTCCTGTAGCATTTCCAAAGAGCGATGACTGTTGTTACCCATTCTTTTCAGCCTCATGCCCCAAGATAATCGCTGGTGTCTGTTTGTACTGTGGCTTACCCCATCCCTGTCAGGACTGGTATACTTATTTAATATGACCCAAAATCAGTGGTAGGGAGGTTAAGGTTTTAGAAGTCTTGGCCATGTTCTAATTACAGCTCCCATGTTAGCACTTGGGTTGTGAGTGCACGCAACTTGCAGCTGCTGGAGAAAGCTCCTTCTACCCACTGGTGGAGCTCATCCATACTGTCATTGGCCTTAATCAGCGATGACCATTCCTTCTTTCCCGTTTAGCTACTGATTCTTACCATGTCCATACATGTGAAGCACACAAAAAGGCCTGAGAAACAGGTAGGCTTGTGAGTTGGGTGTGCATATCTCTTAGTGAGAAGGGGTGGTTCTTCCCCCTCCAGCTTTCTGCATTTCACCATGAAGGCTGTAGAGCATGGGAGAGCTTGCAGTATGCCCTGCTTGATTCCAGGTGTCTCTGTTCAAAGCCCCCCATCCATTACTGACAGTGATCCAAGGACCGTGTCTGAGTGTGTAAGGTAGGTGCACTGCCCTCCTGAAGGCTTCTTTGTCAAACAGAAGAAATCATAATAACACTCTCCTTTCTGCATTTCACAATATCACCAAGCATTCTACAGGCAATAAAACTGTGTCAAGCAGCACCAAAGTCATTTATTTTACACACCCAGTCTTGCAAATAAGTCCATATACACTCTCATATTTAGAACAGAATAATACATACCAGCTGTATTTTAAAGTCTAGCTGGCTTTAGACATTATTAAGATATAAGCCAAATTCAGGAAATTACCTTGCTAACAGCTCATTGAAGATTTCCATATATGGTGCTTATTACTGTTATTACAAATGAATTCATGGGAAATTTAATTAAGTTCTCGAAAAGAAACAAATGGTTTTCTATCTATTAGGCACACTGGCCAAGTTTACTTTTGGCATATTTCCTTGTCCCATAAAGGTTTTCAGTACATTATTTCACTCTGAGTAATCCTGTTGCTAAATTAAGCCTTTGGGTCAACATCAGCTCGCTGTGTACCACAGAAATGTCAGTAACTTCAGTGTGCTGCACCTGCAGCTAGGGATGCTTCAAATATTAACGTTGCCATTCTCAAATAACACTTACATAGAGCTCACATTTACTTTCCCTGTGCGTGGCTCCTCTGTATTCAGAATGGATATGCCCAAACACAGCCAGCCAGCATCTCTGCTGGGAAGTCAAAGACCTTCCCCGCTGTGCCTGGCTGTCCATGGCAGAGCTGGTGCACCCGTCACTAGAGCTGGTTTTGTCTCCCCAGACCCCAAATCCAACAACCTGGCTAAGGACTGGAGTTCAGTCCCTGCAGCCTTACCCGCCTATTTCCAGAATAAGGATTGTGCTAATAGGAAATGATCAATGACACATTGCAGTGAAAGATGGGGCTAATAATTTACCCTTAACCTGTTAAGCCACAAAGAATTATGCAGGAGAGCATGGGCATGTTTTGGTGAAGTAGCAAATCCTCTCTGTTGCTTGTTTAGGGAAGGAGAAGGCATGGCTGTAAATCTAGAAGAGCTGCTTATCGGCAAAAGGAACGTTACAAGAATGAGCAAAAGTGACACGTCTTCTGCTTTGTGCTCCCTGATATCGTGCTGGGTTTGTAATCTGATCAACGAGGGTGAGAGGTGAATTTGGTTTAGTAACATAGATCAAAATAATACAGGACATGGAAAATATTGTTTCTAAATCCTGTTATGGGCCAGGAACTACCTGCTCATCAATCAGTCCTGGCTGAATCTCCTATGCTGAAAGGTGCTTTGCACAGGCAGAAAGGCTCGTTGCACTTCAGTGAAGCCCTGCTTTGGTGCATGGATTTGATCACAGATGGGTTTGCTGGGCTGGAAGGGAATTCAGCAAATCTTCACCCCAAATGAGAATTTTCATGCTCTGTGGAGTTCTGTCATTGTTGTGCAAATATAGACTGGTCTATTTTAGAGTCCATGTTAGGGAAAGAAGCTTATGATAAGACTAAATCCTATTGACACTGCACCTGACAGCTTTAAAGCCATCCAGAAAGTGATGTGGAAATCATGTTTGGTAAACAGTAACCTGCAACAGGCACATTTGGTCTCTGCACTGCAGTGTGCATTTGCTCTCTGGGAGCTTCAGAGTGTACGTTAAATGCTCTGGTTGCCCCTCAGAAATCTAGGTGACTTGGGAACCTTATTCATAAAATCCTGCCTCTCTGCCTGGGCACCATCCCCCCGAACCAGCAGGGTAGGATGGGCAGCAGGTGGCAGAAACCCTGTGCCTTGCCCAGTGGATAGAGGCTTGGGCAGACCTGCAGGGCTTCCCAGCAGCCTGCTAGAAGCAGCTGAGGTCAAAATAATTCCGTGGACCCAAGGTGTTGCCCTGTCTTTGCCTAAAGCCACCCGAAAGCCAGTCCTTTCCTCCTGGAACTGGAAGGTGCAGTGGGGTGGTGGTGCTACCGCTGCTGGACTCTGTGTTACATCACCAGCTGATGTCATATGTGATGGTGAATATATATATCTATATATATCATTGTGGTCAGAGATGTGCCCACATGAGCTTTGAGCTAGGTAGTTTGGCGGAGGGGACCAGCCTAAGGTGGGACCTCATTGCTGAAGTACGGAAGCTGGCTGATTTAAAGGAGCATATATCAAATGGTCACTGCAGGTCTCTCCGAGGACGTGAACCAACTATCCTGGGCTTGGAGTTATGCTACAGAAAAGTGGGATTGACTGATTGATGGTAAGGTAAGGCTTTTTAGCAATTCAGTGACAGCCGGTAATTTGAAGTAGATATTGTAATGCTTTGTCTCCTTGGTCTTTCTAAAGCAGCTGTGCGTTTCTACCTCATTTATTATTTAGAATTGATATGTTGCTTTATGTGGTGAGGAATTTATGCTCTCAGATATTGACTCGGTGAACAATCATAGAGTCATTTTGACTATTTCCACTTGAGCTTGGAAAAATAAAGACATCGTCAGCTGTATGGAGGCTGCAGCTGCCCCGGGAAGTGGTCTGACCTGAGTGTAATGCAGCAGCCCAAGGGCAGGGAGACAGCCCAGGTGGTGTCATGCAGAAAATGAGCTGCTTTTCTAGTGTTTCTGAAACACCTTAAACCCCTGCTTTCCTCGGGGGGAAAAGGTGGTGCCGTATTTAAATTAGAAATCAGTAGTGGCAGCATCTCTGATTGCAAATTGGAAAATGTTAGGCCAAAAGTAATTTTTTTTTTTTTTTTTTGGATGGGATCCTAAGTGTGTTTACATCTATATAAGCATTTCAAGCCCTGGCCCAGGCTGCCCGGGGAGGTGGGGGGGGTCACCGTCCCTGGGGGTGTTTAATGGCCGCGCAGACGCGGTGCTCAGGGACATGGGTCAGCGGTGGGCTGGGCAATGCTGGGTTGACGGTTGGACTCGACGATCTCAAGGGTCTTTTCCAACCGAAATGATTCTATGAATCAATAAGAACCCCCCCCTTTTTTTCCCCCTCCCCAAACCGACCCTGCATATACCCTGCGCCCACCCGCTTACTGACCGGAGACCCGCAGGGCTGTAGCGAGTGCCGGGGGGCGACAGGCACGAAAGTGGGTGGGAAGCATCGTGCTCCGGGGCCCTTCGCGACTCGTCACTCACTTGTGGGGCGCTGCGGGTCCCCCGGGGCTGTGTCCCCCGGGGCTGGAGGGGTGCTGCGGGTCTCTCGGGGCTTGGGGAGGCGGCTGCGGGGCTCCCGGGGCTGGGGGGGGGGGGGGAGCGCTGCGGGGCTCCCGGGGCTTGTGGGGGGGCTGCGGGGCTCCCGGGGCTGGGGGACGGTCTGCGGAGGGCTGCGGGGCTCCCGGGGCTGGGGGACGGTCTGCGGAGGGCTGCAGGGCTCTCGAGGCTGGGGGGGCGGCTCGGGGCTGCCGGGGCTGGGGGGGTTCCCGGCGCGGGGCTCGGGGCGGGCCGGCAGCACCACCTGCTGCAGGCGGCGCCGAACGGCAGCGGCGGCCGGGACACGGCCGTGCCGGGCAGGGTGCCGGGCTGCTTCGGGCTCCTCCGGGGTGTTCCGGGTGGGGCCAAGCGCCCGCAGCTGATGGCAGGGGAGCTGAGAAGTGGGTTTCGCCCCCGGTTTGGAAGGGAAGCTTTGTTAATGCTCGGATATGAATTATTTTCTTGCAATTAAACTCAGCAAAAAATTGGATTGAAAGGCTGCATCCGAGCTCCCGCTAGGATCTGGAGTTAAAATATCGGGGTTTAGACACTGACTACAGACCGAATTATAAATCACACAAATATTAAGCCAGCTTGCTGGGTGGAAGAGCTCGTGCGCTCTGTAGTGAACAGCAATGGGCTAAGCCGGTGCTCCGGGTGAAATACAAACTTGAATATTAATCCATCTTGCTAAAATAAGAAATGTCAGCTTTCCATAGAGCCTTTGAGGCATTTCAAATGAAAAGCAGTAAAGGGAAATCCATCTGCCCTAATCATGGAAGCTGGTCAAAACCCCTGATTTGATCTTATAATAGGAGGAAGCTGGGACGTGACCTCTGCATCTGCAAGCTATAGGACAGACCAGGTTTTGGGTGGCGGCTGGAATGGCACTTAGGTCCTAAGATGGGAGGACTGACATGGCTGTGCTGAGCTGAGAGCTGCTTGGAAACCTCTCTGTTGCCCTTTTCCACCCTGTAACTGGTAAACTGTTTTCCTGCAAAAGAATGGAAAATTGAGCAATGTGCTGAAGGCTTGATCCAAAGCATATTGGCTTCAAAGCCCATCCCAGAACTTCAGCTTCAGAGGAATTTGGAGTATACTCATCCCAATAATTTTCACTTTGAACAATAGAAAACAAATTTGTTTTTCAGTAAACATGTAAGAGGTGCCAGGCATACACCAATCACCTGAAAATTTGGTTACCACCTCTTGGATTAATCTCAGCAGTGGAAGATATTGTGGAAATGGTGTTCTTGGTAAGACAAGGGCATTTTACCTCAGTGAGACTTGTAAATGAATAACCTAAAAATTGCTAGTAGGTGTATATTGTCTCCTTAAAATCATTTCTCTGGGAAGAGTGGAGGTGTCTGATACCCAGGTCTCTGGCAGACTGATGAGCAGAGGATTTTGAGTGAGCTCCCCTGGGCACAGAGAGATGGTCTGTCTCTGAAGCTGGCTGATGCTCTGAGGCCCTTGGCCCCACTCCATCTTGCACAATGCCCGAGAGCAAAGCACAGACCGAGTGTAGAGAGACACCCAAAGCAGTCTGCTTGTCTCAACTGTTTTTCAACAAGGCTTGCTTTGCACCCAGCAAAGGCAGCCCAGGGCTGTTTGGCCTATCCAGGAATGCATGCTTCCAGTAAGCTCCTCTCATGAGAGGAAGGCATGTTCAGAAAACCCAGAGCAATTTTATTTCTTAATTCCCATGCACCAAAAAAAAAAAAAAACCCACAAAAAACCCTCAGAAAACTTTGTCAGAAACTCTCAGCAGCACAAAATGCCTGGGGGGTGGAGGACAGTGGGGAGAAGGGGCTTTGAGATGACCATGCCATGACAGGCAGGGGCTTGCTGGACCAAGGAAATCTCAAAATACTCCAATGCCAGGAGCGTGTTTGGGTGCACACTGCAATGTCATGCTGCTAGGTGAGCCAGAGTGCAGCAAACCTTCTCCTGGGGCTTTGGAAAGCAGTCTTTGAGGCTGCTGAGGTCAGAAGTTCTTAAATTGTTAGTTGAAAAAGCTGCATCATAAATAAGGGGTTGTTGCAAAAGTGATTTTAAATGCAAAATTCTGTCTTAACCCTGCACTTTGCAAAGCAATATTGATGGTGGGTAGAGATTTTACTTCATTAAATCTCAATCCCACCTGTTGCACCCCAGAGGCCTGGTGGCCATGCTGGTAGTAGGACTCTGCCCTCTCCAAGTGGAAAGTACATTGGGCTTTTAGAGGATGAACTCAGGATTTTCTCTGCATATTTACTTTGGGGACAGGCTAAGGAGGGAGCTAAGATCCTGACCTAAGTTACATCAGCTTATTCAGCTTCAGCAGCCAGAGCACGTGGCTATTAGTAATCTAGTGAAAAATGTAACAACACTTGCTTAAAAATAAACAGCCCACTCAAAAAAGGAAGTTACAATTAATAAACTGCATGAGAGGTAGCAATAAAAACTTTATGGCTGGAGTCATAATTGGCTGTAGAAAAAAATGTCTCTGAAGCAGGAGGTACTGAATATTTTCCTCCCTACTTCTTGCCATTGAAATTTCCCCAACTGGAAGAAAGCAAGTGCTCCCAAGCCTGCACGCCGGGGAAGAAGACATCACTGTATTTAGAGTCACCCCAGTGCTTCTGCCCACACAACTTCCTTTCTTGAAGTCACGCTGTAGAGAGAAAATGTTTTCCTTCCACTTGCTCAGCAAAGCATGGTGAGCTCACAAGCAGGAGGCTTCAACTTTCAGATGTTGAACTTGACCGAGGTCTGATTTCCCTCTGTTTTCTTCAGCAGCTTCCATGAACTGAGACACACTCTGTTAAACTAATCTTCACCAGCTTTCACTCCTCCTTGTCTGGAAAAGTTGCTGCAAGCAGCTCTGGTCAGCCTGTGAGTAATCCCCCAGAATTACTACAATCCCAGATAATCAGGACTTGCCAGATGAGACTGGGACAGCCAAGAGGGGGGGTGGGAGAGGTTGCCACTTACATTTTCTTTTTGGTCATTTTGTGCAACTTCAGCTGAAAAGCTAATTGCTTAAAAAGTGCTCTGAAATAGAGTGGTAAAAGCAGGCAACCTCCCACCTGGCTTTACACCACCAAAATCCCGGTCAAAGGAGACGAGCCAAATGAAATGGCACATTGCCAGGGGAGGGAACGGCCCAGACCCCAGCACAGCCATGGCAAGCGCCAACCTACAGCAGCTCTGACCCGGCAGTGCAAATCCTGAGAGAGTTGCTCTTAACTGCAACAACCCACCCCATCTCACAGAGATATTGTCCTCCCACGCCTGTTGATATTGTTCTCCAGAAGGCGTGTGGGGTTTTTTTTATTGTGCTGATAGAGTTAGATGAAACTAATGAGTCAGTGGTCTCACATTTTTAAACAGATGGTTGAGATAGCACTTTTGATTTCAGTCAGCTGCTGTGTTTTGATGCCTCTGTGTTTTGGACTGAGTGCTTGGGAGTACACCTGTAGGGAAAAGAGACTTAATGTGGATGCAGACTGGGGAGTGATGGTACCTTGCTGCAGGAGGCCTTCCACTGGCTTTAACCAGCTGCTGTTTTGATAAGAGACAGCTTTCTGTCCGAGGCTCTTCCAGGAGGGTTGTGGAAGGGAGGTGTCTGGCAAAAGGACAAGGGACTTGGACAGGAATAAAACTGTTCTGCAAATGACTGGAGCATCCCATCTGGCCCCACACCCAGAGAGAGCTGCTGATGCAGTGATGACAACCAGATTTCAAGAGCATTGGAGAGGCATTTTGGAGAGATACTGGTATTTGGTCTCATTGCACATCTTCACCCTCTCTCAAGTGGTAATGTTCTTACTCATGTTGTGTAGTACCTCTCTGAGGAAATAGTGCCACTGGTTACAGTAGGACTACTCACAGCAGGCACTAATATTCAACATGAGTAAACAGCTATACGTGTGTGATGGGGTGTACAAGGTTGTTCAGCGTCCTGTGGTTCGCAAGTCTGTGGGCAATGCTGGAGATACATGCAAACTAATGCAAAATTTCAGATAAACGTTCTCAAGATTGTCTTGACACTTCTGCAGAGCTAGACATGAAGACACCTCAGTAATTCTAGTTGGAAAGATTTCTTATCCTCTGTTCTAAACTAATTTATTTCCCACTGTTGGTGGGTTGTGTTGGCTGAGCTTAGAAAGTTAGGAGCAGAAGCAACATGTGCAAAAACCAGTTTTTATAGACCTTATGGTACCTGAATTTGTGCTAGGGAGTACCTGTACTTGCAGCTCTGAGCGTGGCAAGCAGCACTTTGGTAGCACGGAGTCAACTTCATGCTGGTCTGATATCATGCATCTGATGTAAATGTCACAAGGATGCTTTGATAACATACAGTAAAGCTTATGTCAGTCTTAGCTGCTCTGCAAGTTAGGTGTTGAGTTAAAATGAGTCCTGAAGGTTCCTTGTGTAGCTGGTGAGACAGACTGGTGGCATCGCTGGTGGAAAGCTCCATGGCAGCACTGGGCAGCCAACTCTGAGTGGCCAAAGGTAAGGCCCTGTTGACAGTAACAGTTGCACAGGTACCTTAAAAGTAGTAGGGAAAATAAAATGCAGAGGTAAATCAGAGCAAGACTGTTTAGATAATCTAAAAAGACAATGTATATTAGATGGGAGAAATGAAAGCCAAAGTGGTTCTGAGCAAAAGAGATTTACCTGCAGTGCATGAGAACTGGAGAGATTGTTGCCAAATGTATTGGTATACTTTGGTTTGCCACTTTGGGGGCGATTCTAGTGAGTATATTTGTGGCTTCCTGTGTTGATTGTGCAGTCAAAGCCATTGCAAACGAGCTGCCTGCCATCCTGGGCTCATCAGCAGAAAGCTCCATGTACCCCAGCAGCCTCCAGGCAGAGATGTTGGGCAGCCAAGTATGGCAACTCCCAACTGCAAGCACACCTCCACACCCGAGATTTTGGATTTCTCCAGCACCCAGTTCACAGGTACTTCAGTAAATCCCACTCTGAGGTGTTCCGGAGGAGCTGGGAACAGGCAAAAGGAAAAACCTTGTTAAGAGAATGGAAAAATCCCGTTGCCTGTGCCTTCCCCAAAGGATCCTGGAGGTGGGAGGGTGCTTTGAGTGGCATTCGTAGAGGCTGCCAGTCCCCCGTAATTTGTGTAGGAAGTTTCTCATCGTTACAGTCTGAAGGGATGTTTCTTCCCCCTTAGTGACCTAATTTTGGTGAGCGAGCAACCATTTGGAAGGACTTTCTTCCCTGACTTTCTGCCTCGTAGCTTGGAGCCAGCAGGAATGGGAGCTGAGGTTCGGAGCTTCCCTGGTGGCACGTGGTTCAGCAGCCCCACGACTCCTGTTGGGGACCCCTGTTGCTGCCGGTGTGCCCAGACAAGGTGACACTTTAATGGACAGAACACCACAATGTTGTTAAAAGAAATAGGATATGAAGCCAGCCTAATGCAAGCTTCGCATCCCACTATGAGGAACTGGATGTGGCTTACTGAATTTTAATAGAGTTTTGCCAAAAGAAAGAAACTTTTTTATACAAGGCACATGATTTTCCTTTGAAAGAATGTTTACAGACTAGAGCTCATTGCCTCATCAGTCAGTGTATCCTTGATATTTTCATTTATGTGGTTTCTTATTCAACACGTGTTTGAATCATAAGACTTCTACCCCTTTATCTGAATTTATCTACAGGGAGCATTTTCAAGAGTGAAATGTCAGTCAGGTGCATGCCAGACATGCAGCAAACAGTTTTTTCTCTGCTCCCTGTCTCAGCTCTCTGGAATTCCCCTCTTCTGCTTTCTCATTTTCTAATGTTCCCTTTCCAGCAGAGGAGAGTAAGTCCAGAGTTTTCTCTGACCAAGGGAACATACTCAGTGAGGTCCTAGGACCAGCTCCTTGCTTAGCATCTTTGATCCATTTACAGCATACCAGGAATCCTTTGGTCTCCTAGATGACAGTCTTTGAAGACTCCTCATGTTTCTTCAGCTGGTCTATTCTAGTTTGGTACCAGAGGGCTGCCCTCAAGCCTCTGATGGGTCTAAAACCAGACAGCAGCTGGTAGTGCTGCTGGACCGAGTGTTTTTCAGATGGGTTGTTCCTTTGGCTTTACTTAATATAGCAAAGGAAGGACCTTAAACAGGTCAGGAGCACTGCTGGGGCTGCAAGCTGTGAGTGGGCAGAGAGCATGGCACCTCTCCACCGATGCAAAACCTGAGTGGCAAGGTCTCCACACTGCCCTCCTGCACCCTGTAGCAAGTGCTCCCCGCTATTCTCTGGTCTGGGTGTTTTTTGTTGCTGATTTCTTGTGCTCAGCTGCATGGAGATCTGAGGAAGTGGGCAATGCTGGAATGGGAACAGGATGTCATTATTTGTGGTGAACTATTTCTTAATGCTGACTGTAGGAGAGACCGTTAATATATGCACTGGTACAGTTTTAACAAACTTCTCTCTTCACCATAATAATGCAGTTTTCTAAAAAATCTTACAGAAATCCACGCCAGAATTTGGGTAAAAGAAGCTGTTTGTTTTTCCCACACTTATTTCTTCACTTAAAATAATGTATCTAAGTATCAATAGCACGATGCGTACGCAAGAATGATGACAAAGAATTAGCATGGGGGTGGTGTGATGCTAAGCCGGAGCTGCTTGGTGTTTGGTGGTTTAAGCAAGACATGCAGCTTGAGGTATTTAGAAATCCCACCACCGCAGTGTATCTAAAATATACGATCTCGCATGTATGCCCTGGGTAGCTACTCATGAAACTTTTTCCTGGCTGCTGTGTTCATTGGCGTCACAGGCAAACGTAGCTGCTGGCATTGATGCCTGTGTCACATGGACTGCATGCAAGCAGGGCAACATCTGGCAGTGAGCACTTCAGGCCCCCGACCAGATCATTAAGTGTAAAGAGGAAACGTGGTGGTTCTGTTGTCTCCTGAGTGTTTTAAAACCTAAGACAGAGACTCAAGAGCAAAACTATTTCTTAATGAGGCCTATATAACCTTTCCAGCATTAACACTCTGCAATGAGCTCAGACAGCATCTCCCCAGAGCGCTGATGCGGGGTTTCAGATGTGCCTGCAGTCAGCAGAAGCACAGCCCTACTGCTGAAATCCATGGCAGAGCCCTCCCCGCTCCCAAAGGGAGCCGATGGCCACGGTAGCTTCAGTCCATGCACAACTGAAACCAAAAGGAACCAGCAGACCAGTGAAGGGCAGCTCCTGGTTCTTTCTCTTTGCATTTGGATGTGCTGCTGAATGGCAACGCCTGAGCCAGGCAAGAATCGCGTTTGCTCACCACTAGTGGAGGAGGATCTGTGGTGCTAATGGGACCTGCGACTTCCCGTTAATTACAAGGTGCTGTGATTGCATATTTACATTTGCTGATGATGTCGATGTCTTTCAGAAGAAGGTATAGAGGATTTTACATGACTTTCAGCTGGAACACGATGTCACCAACACTCCCCCTCCCAGACTGGTAGAGCAGTTCTGATTGCTTGCAACACTTTATTAATAGACTTGCTAACATCAAGGAAAGCTTTATGAACACTTAGGATACCGGCAAGTGTCAGTGACTGCACCTTGTGCTGCTTCTGCTAATAATATGTAGAAATGATAAATAATGTATTTTTATTTTCTATCTGAGACAACTTGGCCTTTCAAAACAGCATCCAGCAGTGCTGACACCTCGGATGCATACACCAGAGCAGGGACAGTGACTGGGTGCTGCTTGATAGTGGTTTGGCAGGAGTCAGACCCAGTGCCTTGCAGAAGAAGCGGTGGGGGGGGGGGAAGGGGAAAAGGACTGCAGGCTGCCCTTTTGAAAACTGCAGGTGTGCACCAGAACAGCCCTGGTAGCAGAGACATGGGGGGGTTTTGTGCCTTGAATGGGAATGACTGCCCTCACCCCAGGGGTGCTGACTGACCTCGTGTGCATTGCTTTGCAGGGTGCGGCCAGAGTCAGCATGAACCACCTATTGCATTATATCTCAGCAAGACAAGGGACACCACAGCGGCTTGAGGTAGCCCCTTTGGCAATTGCAGTGGATGAGAAATGTGGCACCTGGTTAATAACCCGGCTTCATGGGGAGGAAGATGATTTTCTGTGAAAGCACAGAAAGATATTAAGATATCTCGTGATCACCTCACACGAATGGGGCAGGACTGAGCTCTTTATAAGAAGAGAGACTTGGGTTCCTTGGCTTCAATAGCACCTTCTTCAGGTTTTCCACATATCTTGAGCTCTGATCCTACAATACTTGTAGCCCTGAATACATCTCTGGTTCCAGTAAATCCAGCCACGGTCCGGGAAAATTAAGTGAGATAATCTTTATCAGCTCCTGTCAGATCAATCTACTTCAGAAATAGCTCTCACCTGATAAAGATTGGGTGTAACTGATACAGGAACTCCTGCCAGTATGTGTCTGAACATCTCTGTGAGCTACGACATGTAGCCTTGTCTTCGCCTTTACTGAAATTTGAAAGACTTGTGGAGGTTCTGGCAATGATCAGGGCTGATTAGCTAGATGCAGTCATGGGTGAGAGGCAAGTATTGGGTTCCTTCCTTGACACTCATTTATAGTTTTAGATCAGAGAAGCAGTGGTTACTCTGCACTGCCTGGACATCCACAGGCAAAGAGAGGTCCATAGCTTGACAGAAATGTCCTGTTTCTGTCAAGGACAGCCTGGGTAAGCGTGGGCAGGTAACGCAGTCAGGTAACTTTGGCTGCTTTAGACCTCCACCTGCCAAGCAGACTTAGCTTGCTGCTGAGCAAGGCCTTTGCGTTGCAAACAACTTTGGGTTAAGGCTCGCTGTGCAATGAATTTTCATGGAAATCACTAGAAGACACTACAAGACTCCATTCTCCTACAACAGTACAGAGTGTACTTTTTATTCCATTTTTGCCACAGTAATGGCACTAACTTCTGGGAAAGCAGACAACATGAGCTCCAGGTCTGGCTTTCTTACTGACTAGCTCCTTGGAGAGAAGTCAGCTCACTTTAGCCATATCCATGCAAGCTGCTATGCCAAATAACTGAAGCCATCTGAAGCAGTTTGAATACCCTGTTCTCATGCACTACATCATCTAGCAGGGTGTGGAAGGTTCAGCCACATGTCTGTTCATGTATTTGAGTCACTTAGCTATGTACAATTCGATCCAGGCTGTGCTATTTTTTATCAAGTGTACCTAATACAGAAAACAGTGTTGGTATTGGTGCTTCCCAAAGGACTGCCAAAAGGAACCCTCTAAAACAAGCAGCCGATCGGTTCAGCTGATACTGTTGGGGTTGCTGCACGGTGCATGGCTGGCCCATGGGCCATGGCTATGTGTTTTGTGTGCACCAGTGTTCCCCCAGGCTAATGCCAGTCATTGACTGTGAGACCACCACCAAGCTAAAGCCACCCTTGCCAAGAGCACCTAGGGCAATCCAGCAGTCAGAGACTGCTTCTGCATTTGAGTGCCCTGGTGTTAGCTGGGTGACCACAGAAGATCCAGGTGAGAGCTGATGGGAGTGCTGTGCCTTGCCTCTTCACAGACCTAAACTCATAACAGGAACAAGTGTTGGGTGAACCCAGAATGAAAGGAGGTGTGGGGTAAGAGCTGATGGCAGGATGCAATTAGAGGGGCAAAAATAAAGGCATATTCCTGGGCAAGTAGTTTTCTGCTTCTTGTACACTCACATCTGAAGTAAACATTCAAACTCATCTCTGGACTGATGCTGAGAGAAAGGACATCCTTTCTTCATGGCTGACGGATCAGGTACCTGCCTTCACAAGTAGGCAATGGGTCCAACAGATCCACATGCAGCATGTTGGGCTGAGTTATCAGACCTTTAATTTCCCATTTTTTTAAACAAAGCCTCTTGCCTTTAAAGAAAAAAATCCTCTGGCAAATTATCCTTTCCAGGTGGATGGAGGCAATGACGCAGGCTTACATTGCCTGTTCAGATCAAATGGCAGCCTGCTGTGAGAAAAGGAGGGGAGAAAAAAGGTATTAAATCCTTGCAGAGTTTCTGAAGTAGGAACATATTATGAGCAAAGCATTTAATGATCACTCAAGAGGAGTTTTTGGAATCCTTTTTTTTTTTCGTATGGGCAGTTTTGATCTCAACTATACATAGATTTGGCCCTTGATGCTACCAATTATCTCTATAATACAGATTTTAAATCTTTGCCACAGTTTCACTAGCTGAGGGCATCCTTTCTGCACATCCAAAACTGTGAAAGGTAACACAAAAATTCAGAAAATTGGCTCTTATTCTTTAATTCTTTTGCTTTAAAAAAACCCACGAGTCTCAGCAGGCTTTATGTATGAAAACTTTTTTTTTTTTTTATTGGTGCTTTGGATTTCTGATTCTATCACTGCTTAGTCTTTGTTTGAAGATAAACTTTTTAGGTGCTGACATAGAAATGAAATGCAGTAGAAATACTGCAGATGAGAAAACCCAAAGGGATTCTGACTTCAGGTGGGGAATATTTTCAGATTTAGTAGAACGATAGTTAATATTTTATTCTGATTTCAGGTGGGTGAGTATTTTAAGACAATGGAGGAGGGTTTGTGTTTCATGATGCATGTGTAAAGGCCTGATGTAAAGCAGAAATATGAGGGTCTTGGTATTTGAGCTCGTTGTGACTACTAGCTACAGATGTTCATATTTCTAAGGCAAAACTCAAAAGCCTTGTTCTCTTCAAATAGCCCTTATAATGAAATCGCTCTCAAAAGATGGATGAAGCACAGGAGGCATTCATGGGACTGTATCAAAATAGAAAGCTTGAGAAAGTTTTCACTGAAAAAAATCTGTGCTTTTTCCATTCAAAACTGTTATTGGACAGTGGGAAAGAAAACAAACACCTTCCCCCTAAACTGATGAGATTATGCATATTCTGAAAAATGGGCTGTGATTTTGGTCTCACCTTTTATAATAGGATTTTCAGGAAACAAATTTAGACCTAAGTGTTGTTGACGTGAAGATGACACAGTTTCTCAGGAAAGCTGGGAATAAGGTGGCGGAGACCAGCGCTGCTGGGCCAAGTCCTCTTTTCTTGATGCACTTTGCTCCTCATTAAAAGCGGTTTCTTACATGTCTCTACAGGTTGTACTGGTTTAAATACAAAAGGGGAAAATTGGCAGAGGTGTACAGTTTGCTTTTGATTTTAAAGCAGTCTAGTTAAACCAGCACCAGTACTTAGGGCAAATGTATTTAAACCAGTTAACTCTATAATCAGTTTAACTAGCACAGATGCTGTACTGAATTATATTAAAACAGTATACGTGAGAGTTTAACCTGGTTTATCTACATCTCCTTTGGCCTTTGCACGGGTTTAATTAACTGGATTTGCAATGCTGTGCTAGCCAAATGAGTTGCCCTCACAAACTTTTATTCCATGGACTTTTACTGAGTTCCAAGCAGTTGTTCCCAGCCTGTCTATGGCTGTGTCTGAGTGCCAGTCGGTGATACCTGCTGGGGTCCAGCTCTGGCTGCTTCTGCTGCTGCCTTTCCCTCTCCTAGGGAGCCTGCAAAAGCTCAGCAGAGCTCAGAAGGATGACTCTGCATGCCTTCCTGCAGTGGTCTTTGAGAAGCAAGACCCAAATTATTTCCCAGTAGGAGAATAACCCTCTGGTCCTTGGGATGAGCTGATGACAGGCTGCTGCCAGCTCTTCTGACCTTGTTCTTGGCCTTTTTATCTTTCTCAAGGCAGTAGCTCTTAAAGTCATATTAGGTAAGAACCTCAGCTTTCGCTTAAAGAAAAGGCCAGCTGCCTACCTCTCAGCTTGCAAGGGCACCACCATATCCAAGGGTGACTGGGTGCTGCTGGCCAGGAGCCCAGTTTAGAGCCTGTCAGATCCTCCTCTCCAGGCCACAGACAGAAGGTGAGTCTTCAGGCATCTCTTCTCTGTCCTTCAAATCCCTTCCCTGAATACTTCCCCAGGCCAGGGAAGATTGACTATTTGTCCCTGCAGAAGCAGCTGTGACCCTCCGACACCCTCTGTTCAGACCTAGGAACATCTGCCTTGAGCACCGAGCTCAGGCTCTAATGTGTAAATCATGAAGTCTGTTCTTTTGTTGGAGAACCAGAGGGAATGACTCAATCCTCAGTCTATGGTGGGGGTTTTTTGTTGCTAAAGTCAAGTCAGAATGACATTGCTGTTGCAGCTTCTGTTTGCGCCACTGCTGCTGTTGCTAACCAGTGTCATGAGTTAGCAGCTGGAAAGAGGAACATGTGAAAATCAGACCAAGGATATTGAACAACAGAGATTGTCCAGTTCCCCCTTGAATTCTACCATTACCTATCCAAATATGGCAGAGATGAAGAAAGGGAGTACTAGAAATTAGTGGATGATTCATTAGAGTAACATAATTCATTCAGGAGCTCCAGCTGCAGAATTAATCACCTTCAATTCTGCTGATAAAACCACCCTGGGACTGACAGGGTTTCAGACTTAGTTCCAAACCGATGACACAGTCTTAGAAACTATATTTTAAAGTATGAATTCTACTTATTTCTCCTGGGGTGTTCATGTAATGAGGGGGCCCATTTTTAATCTGAGAACTGGAAACCTTTTCTAAGAGAAGCAGATGCAAACCTTGCAGTGGAATTATTAGACCTGGCAACAGCATCTTGTGTGGGGCAGGCTGTGGGCAGCAGGGCTGTCCTGCTGAGGTGTGGGGTAGCTGACCTGTTGTTCTCCCTCATTAAAATGATTTTTGGATTCGTTCTCAAAACATCTGGTTGCTTCTAGCTGTCTAGCAAAGCCCTGCATGCGAACTGACAAAGCATGGCAGAATTATCTCGCTCTATGTGGTTGCTGGTTTTCATGTATGTCAGAGATATGCCATGTGCTGCTCTTGTGGCAGTTGGGCTAAATGGTGATTCTGTGAAAAACCATACCTGGTATAGGCATAGCAAAGCAGCAGTTAAATCTCCATGGGTTTCATCCCTCTTGGACATTTCCCATCCTAATTGGGAGCAGGATTTCCCTGCCATTACACTTCTGAGCTGCTGTGTGTAGGGAGCTTACACTGAGAGGAGCTCATCTGGTTTGCTTTCCTGAGTGGGGAGAGGGAAACCCCTTGATTAGAAAGCAGAAAGGATGAAAACTGCACCTTACGGGAGACAAAGCTCAAACAGCACTCAGGGCAGGCAGAAACGGTGATTAAATCCTGAGTAAATATGTGAGGGTCACACTGGAAGGTGGAGGGAGCCAAGTTCT
Source organism: Falco naumanni (assembly GCF_017639655.2). Taxonomy (NCBI): domain Eukaryota; kingdom Metazoa; phylum Chordata; class Aves; order Falconiformes; family Falconidae; genus Falco; species Falco naumanni. Next base: position 94,696,648 of record NC_054057.1, on the reverse strand, counting down.
GAAATGAGGGAATGCGTCTTGGGATGGGAAAAGAGATGGGATGGCAGCTGGGGAAGGAAGGAGGATGGGTGATGGATTAGGGGTCTCAAAGAAATGATGCAGCTGGATAAAAAGAAACTGGGACAAGAAATGAGGCAGAATGACAAAGAGCGTGGGCAGGGAGGGGCTCTCTGCCCCATCTGACCTGGGAGAGGGCAACAATTTTGATGAGATATTGGGGATGGGAGATTTTAACTGCCAATATATGCAGCTGGTGGAGCAAGGAAACAGGACAGGGATGCTCCTGTGAGATTCTATGTAATTTCTCTGTGAGTACTGGAAGCTCACACTTAAATACCACCTTTCTTTCCATATTCAATACTGAAAGCTTGTAAACAAGTCTTCTGCCCTGTAGGGAGATAAAGAACAATAACAACTTCTTGTCTTTCAGTCTGCAGGGGTAAATTGCATTATCTTCCTGAATCTCACAGGATACAATACAGAGTATAAATGCAAAGGTCTGGGAACTTTCTTCAAAATTAAGTCACATGTCTATTTATTTTTTTGAATAGCAGCATTGACTGCTTCCTTTCCTTTTCAAAGGAATGCACAGATAGTTGTTGCAGGGGAATTCTTTCAAACTGGGAGCTCTGCTGAGCTGGGTGTCAATTTTTGGCCTTCTTATGGAGATATCGATCTATGTTGCTGCTCCCTGCTGTCAACTAGAGATCCCCAGATTGTGGTTTGAGTAACATTACTGATGGGAAAGCCATTTGAAATGGTATGTGTAGGCCAGAAGAAGAAAAATACAGATTATGAGAATTACAAGGGAGGATGCCACAAATGAGGGAATTGCAAAGAGTAATCACAAGGGGGGTGGGGGTGGGGAATAGCAGCTCTGCCCAACGTGCTTGCTGCACATTACATTGTGCACCCCACAGTATCTTGAAAATCACTGCTGAAATCACAGGAAATGTTGGTTCAGAATGAGGAAGAGCTGTGTCCCCTGATAAACCCTTCTCCTTGGGAGCTGCATGGCCAAAACAAAAGTCCTTCAGTCTTCTGAACCTCCATGCTCCCTTCTCAGATTTGATAAGAATCCATCTGGAAAGGAGAATTTGTCTAATAAGCTGAACACCTATTTTAACAGCTTTAGCAATATCAGACCCATCAGTTGAAAAATAACTGAAGAATGCTGTCGAGAGAGATGTCTGCATGGTGCTGAGGAGCTAAGCAGAGCTGGGGAGCCTGGACACGGTTGCTCGTGGCTTTTGGATGGGGTTATGTTAGCCTGGGTGAAGAACAAGACCGAAGTGTCATATAAGCACCGAGACTGCCTGTATTGCTAGACGTGAATTTGCAACTATAAGGAGTGAACAAGGCAGGAAAACTTAATTCCATTTGTAAAAAGGGAGAACAATAAAAAAACCAAATGTGGGCAAATGGAGTATTATCTTCAAAGGAACAAACTACCATGTAGTTGTGGCGGGCTGCCCCCGGCTATGGGCCAGGTGCCCCCCCAGCCGCTCTGTCCCTGCCCCCCCGGGCACAGACCATCTCCCCAGGGCCGGCTCAGCCCCTCACACCCTGCGGCTTCTGACTGCTGCCGTGCTGGAGCTTTTCCCTGGGGAAACCAGTGATCCCAGAGCCGCTGGGCCTGGGGAGCGCTGGGCCCAGCTGGGAGCCGGCTGGCAGGGGCGGCAGCAGGCATGGGGGCAGCTCCAGGCAGCCCCCACCGCCAGCACCCCCCGCACACCCATACAGTAGATGCAGTTTTCTGTTTTATTCTGGCTATGATTTGCATTGAATCATTCTTGAAAGCAAGGCCAGTTTCAGGCAACAGAAACCCAAGCTGTGCATTCACAGTGATCCCTAAATCTGATTATAGGACTGTGCTGCTGATGAAACCTGACTTCACCTCTTAGAGCACGTCTGGGACTTGCTCACAGGTCATTGTCCCTAGTGCAGTGACAATGCCACAGAATCCCTACCTGCTAAGAGTCTTAGTAGTGTTATGCCCATAATGCAAACACTAGATTAAGTCCATGTTCTGCCACTGACTTGATGTTTGACAAAGGAGCTTTGCGTGTTTTGTTTTTCACTTTGCTAAATGGGATAATCATTCTTGCTCATCTCTTTAAAGCAGTTTGACATCCATGACGGGAAAACACTCAACAGAGCTGTACAGAAATCTAGCTATTTGAGAGTAACTATATGGAAATCTAAACTGTGTCAACACAATAATTACTTGATCTTCAATTTCACCCAATATGTGTTTTAGGTTTAATTTAATTTTCTTTATGGCAATCTAACCGCAATATTGGCATAATATGGTTCATCTTTAAGCATCACTCAGTCTCTTCTCCCAGGTGACAAGGGACAGGACAAGAGGAAATGGCCTCAAGTTGCACCAGGGGAGGTTTAGGTTGGGGATTTGGAAACATTTCTTCACTGAAAAGGTTGTCAAGCACTGGCACAGGCTGCCCGGGGAAGTGGTTGAGTCACCATCCCTGGAGGTATGTAAAAGATATGCATGTAAAAGATAAATGAAGATGCAGTGCTCAGGGACAAGGGTTAGTGGTGAGCTTGGCAGCTCTGTGTTAATGGGTTGTATTCCATGATCTTAAAGGTCTTTTCCAGCTTGAATGATTCTATGATTATAAGGGCAGTAAGGAACTGGCACAGGTTGCCCAGAGCAGCTGTGGGTGCCCCATCCCTGGAGGTGTTCACCACCAGGTTGAACGGGGCTTGGAGCAACCTGGTCTGGTGGAAGGTGTCCCTGCCCATGGCATGGGGTTGGAACTAGATGGTCTTAAAGGTCCCTTCCAACCCACACCCTTCTCGGATTCTATGTTTGTTTTGGGGCATACTTACATATTAGTATCCTGCTTAGGCACAGTGGAAGTGTTCCCTCCCCCTGAAAGCTAAACTGTCAACACAGATAACACATTATGAATAGAAGAAAGCTTTGTATGACTCAGCAGAACAGTGTGAAGGTCCCAATTAGCCCAGGTGCAATAAGGAATTGCCCCCATCCAAACACAAAATACAAACTTTGCATTGCACAGAGGAGGGATGAAAGGCAGAAACAAAAGCTTCATGGTTTGATGAAAAGAACAACAGCTTCCTCTCCCCCTGTGAGCTGTACACGCCAGCCCTATCGAAGCTCTGGTACCTCAAGTCAAGCAGCATCGCCCAGGACATATATTTGTATACTAGATCTTAGCTTTTTAGAACTAGTGTTATCATTAAAACAGAGCCGAAAGCTCCTAAGCTGTGCATTTCAAGTAGCAGAAGAGAGTATCTAATTTTGACACCTGGAGAAACACAAGCAAAGCCATTACAAAGAGATGAGTCCTGCTGCTTTCTCCCTTGCGTCAGTATCACGTATATTTCGTCATTCATGAAGACACAGTTCATCAGAAACACCGCCTAACCTGCAGAGGCTCAGGCTGTCAATGTAGCTTAGCGGTGGGCTTTTTCTAAGTTATTTTTAATTGTTTGTTTGTTGGTTGCTTTTTTTTTTTTCTTTCCAAAAGCACTGTTAGCAAGCCTACTCCTCTGTTGAGCTATTCCAGCCACCTGCCAATGTAGGCTCAAAAGAACATTCTTCAGAGCCTTATCAAATTTGTTGTATCTGATACATTAAAGCAGGGGTCCTCAAACTACGGCCCATGGGCTGGATACAGCCCCTCAGGGTTCTCAATCCAGCTCCCCCCCCCTGCCGGGGGTTTGGGGGGGAAACCAAGCAGCCGCAGATGACTGCCTGCTGCTTCATCCGCGTGCCAACCCCCTGTTTAAAAAGTTTGAGGACCCCTGCATTAAAGTAATTAACCTTGCTATTAAGTCATTGCTTGGGGTTTAGCAGCTGCATAATAATCTGGAACCCGAGTTTCTAAACCAAGCTACAGTTCTTGGTTTTATTTCACCTACTGTCATGCTGCCTGAGACAAGCAGGGTCCTGGCTGGCTGGGTGTGAGCAGTGCCCAGTGCACCACCGAGCAGCCTCGGCAGTTGTGGCCGAGGAAAAGGATGTGGCAAAGCCTCGGTGCTGGCTTCTCTGCTCTGCTGGGCTTAGTGGTGGCGCACTGTTACAAGAGGAGAGGTGTGATTTTAGCTGTGAGCTATATGATGGCACCAGAATTATTAGGTATCAGTTACCAGCAACATCCTCAAAACATCCTTTGAGTTGTGCTGTGACTTTGTTTAGTGAGGTCAGAGCTCTGGAGAAATGTCACGAATGAATGACATTTCCTATGGCATTTCTGAATGGAAGGTCCCTGTCAACCTTACGGCACAGCGCTAAGGAGGCAGGACAGAGCTGAGGAAGGTTTCTTGGATTGTAAAGGGAAACATCCTGATAGTCGGCGCTGATACACAGGCCCTCGTAAGTGCGGCAACTGAGCCTGTTCCTGAAATCCCGGCCTCTGCAGCACCAAAGACCCAAACTGAAGAAAACAAGAAAGGTCAAACAGTCATTTAATAAGTCCTGGGTGGGACCTTCCACCTCAAGGGTCTTTGAACCCAAGGAGGGACCAACAGACTGAGCTGGCACCGGACACTCCTGATTCCCCTGTGCTGAGCCCTCCGAGCCCACCCTCCCGCCTTGGTCCTCCCAGGACCTGGTGTGGGCACGGCGGAGCGTGGCAGAGGCCATTCCTGCCCTCTGTGCTCAGAGACGACCTGCTCAGGGTTCCCTCACCCTGCCAGCGGCCCACCCAGGACACGAGGCAGTATTAAAAAATTTCTGTTGCAAATAATTGGAACCCAGCTGGCTCCGGAATTAATTTTACGGCACCTTTCTTCACAGCACTTATGAGCTGTTGCCTGTTTATAAAGGCACATGAAGTCTGAAGGAAGCTTCTTGGCGCTGTAAATTCCCGTGCCAAGAACTCGCTCTGAAAAGTGCCAACAGTGCTGGGACGCGAATGCCCATCGTTTTTCTCCCCGGCACCATAAATCACCGCCAGTGCCCTCCCCATGGCCTGGAGATCACCTGTTTGCCCCGAGCTCCCCCGCACCCTCCCCTGCCGGCCCTAACGCCCCCACTGCTGCCTGCACGCCCGGCAGCCCCGCTCCCCAGGGTGCGATGGAGCCCCCGGGCTGTGCGGCAACCCCGGCTATGGCCCGGGATAACCCCCCGGGACAAACTCCCCGGGACAAGCCCCCAGGGACAAAGCCCCCGGGACAAACCCCCCGGGACGCCCCCCCGGGCCAAAGCCCCCGGGCCAAAGCTCCCGGGACTCCCCCCCGGGACAAACTCCCCGGAACATACCCCCAGGGACAAAACCCCCCGGGATAAACCCCCCGGGACGCCCCCCCGGGCCAAAGCCCCCGGGCCAAACCCCCCGGGACAAGCCCCCCGGGACAAGGCCCCGCTCTCCTCGGGGACCCGCCGCCGGCCTCGCGCGGCGCTGAGGGCAGGCGTGACGTCACGCACGGCACCCTCCGCCGCCCGCCTGCCGTCAGAGCCGCGTGACGTCACGGGGCGGGGCGGGGCGGCAGGTGGCGCGCGGGGCGGGGCGGGGCCGGCGCTCCCGGCTGACAGCGGCTGGGCCCGTCCCGGCGCGGCCCGGCGGGAGTTGTAGTGCGCAGCGGGCGGAGGCGGCCCGGCCGGCCCCGGGGCGGACTACAAGTCCCAGGCGGGGCGGGAGGCGGCGCTGCGAGTGTGCGGGAGCGGGCGGCGCGGCGGGGCTCGGCGCGGCGGTAACCTCCCGTCTCTCCCTCTCGCAGCGGCGGCGACGATGCAGGCGGAGTCGGGGATCGTGCCGGACTTCGAGGTGGGCGAGGAGTTCCACGAGGAGCCCAAGACCTACTACGAGCTGAAGAGCCAGCCCCTCAAGAGCAGGTGGGACGGGCGGCGGCCGGGGGACGCGGTGCCCCCGCTGCGCCAGGCCGTCGGCGGGCGCCCGGCGACACCCCGCGCTGAGGCGCGGCGCCCCGCGCGGCCGTGCGGCGCCTCCTGCCATAATAGCGGCGTTGTCGGGCGGGAGGGCGGGCCGGGCCCGCGTTATGTAAAGGGCATTGTTGGCCGTGCGGGGCCTCCCTGCCACGCCGGGGCGGCCCGCGGGGACAGCGGGCGGGGGGCGAGGCACCGGCGGCACCTGCCCGGGGGGGCGCCGGCGCTGCCCGGGCCCCGCAGGTGCGGCGGCGGCGGGTGCGGGCCGCCCGCAGCTGCAAAGTTGTTGCAAGGTCTCGCAGCGTCTCAGGTGGTTCTGGGGGTTGTTTTTGGCTCCGAAGGCCGCTCTGTTATGTGCTGCGGGACTGGAAACTTTTGCCTGGGGACATCGCTTTCTTCCTGAAGTGTTTTTTCCACGCGATAGACCTTTTGCTCTTATCTAGAGCAGCTGCGGCACGCAGATACGCTCTGTGGAGGCAAGCACGGTGGTGTGCACCCCTCTGCTTGCGGGGTGTCGGACCCGCTCCCCATCCTAGCGCTGGAAGAAGTGAGGCACTGCTCTCCCACACCCTGAGCATCCCACCGTGTCCGTGACAGCACGTTTCTCCTTCCCCTGGCTTGCCATTCGGAGCACCCCGGCAGTAGCAAACCCTCCATTTCGTTACAGCGCTCTCCTAAGCCATAGTCAGCTGCGCGTAAGGTCATTGCTGCGAGTGTCATGTTCGTAATCAAGCCTGTTGTTAGCCTGTCTTTGTAGTCACGGTTTTCAGTTTTGAACAATGCTCTTCGTGCGTCTGTGCGTGCAGTCAGAAAATGAATGGGAAGGTAAATATAAAAAAACTGTGCTAGAATGAGCTTAGATTGTACCGCCTGCCAGAGGCGCTTCAAAGTAAATAAATTAACTTTTGATCCTGCTCTGAGTGTTTCAGAAACATCAAAGGTCTGTTAGTAAAAGATGTTACAAATTCTGTCACTGTTGCAAGGGCTGGCAAATCTGGGGCCGTGTCCTCTGGCCTGTCTTCACAACAGCTCTACCTCTCGCTGAACCTGTGGTGTTGCTCAGAAATGGTGTGTGTAGTGGAGGTGATGTGCAGCCTGACGGGCTAACTAAAGGTGCCAGAGTGAGCAGGGAGGTTGCCATTATCCGGGCAATTAGCTGGGAGCCAGGCTAACATGCAGGCAGGGAGAGGACAGGGCAGAAAGATGGGTTGATGAGCAGGGATGGGTTCCAGCTGTGTTGGAGGCAGCTGGGAGACCCACAGGGCTTTGGCCTCGGTGCCTGCGTCCTGGTGGAGTGGGGCAGGTGTGGGGTAGATCGTGATGACTGTGCCGTTGTTAAATAGCCCTGTTTGCACCAGCTGTGGGTTCTAACTGGTGTGGGGGAGTTGTCCCTTTGTGGTTGTCCACTTTGCAGTCAGCAGCTTTTCTATGCCTTTAGGTGGTGTGGGCATGGAGCATAGCTAGCAGGTCTGTGTTTGACCTTGCACAGATGTTCCAACTGCTTTTAATTCCTGTGTGTTGAGGCTTTGGGACCCGAATGCATCCCTGTGTTGTTCACTTCTCTCAGGGAGATGTGAATAAATATATTCTGTAATGAAGCGCTGGAGTATTTAGCCATCTTCTAAATGTTGTCACTTCAAACTGCCCTGGACTAATTGCCCTGTTACGTTCTTACTTGATACTCCTGCAGAGCTGGCACTGCCCACCCTTTGGGTTTAAAGGGTCCCCGGTGTCAGTCATCTGGGCATCCTGGTGGTGCCCTGGGCCAGCATCTGTTCTGATGTCTCCAGGAGGGCTTGCTGAGTAGAAGTGATTGGCTTGCCCTGGTCTGCCTCGTGTTCCTCCACACGTCTCCGTGCACAGAAGAGGGAGCCCCGAGGGTGGAATAAACGACCCATGTTTTTTTCTGGCAGATAGCAAGCTGACATGTTAACCTCGGTGTGGAGCCTGCCCAGCTCACGTACAGCTCTTACCTGGAGGTAAAGTCTCAGTTGTCTTCCTGGTCTTGTGGGAGATGAAGAAGCCAAGGAGCCAGGGGCCCTGCCTGGTCCATATAAACTTGTCCCTGGAGCCAGGCTGATAAAACTTGATGATAACGGGAGGCAAAAGTTGCTCACAAACCTGTTTGCTTCATGATGTGCAGATTGTAATCTAGGAGGACTTCTGTAGCCCTTCAGCTTTGCTCAGGCCTGAAACCAGTCTGACTGATGATTATCATGGGTATCCAACATTACCCTGTTGCTTTCTCTTGTGGCTTTAAATCAGAGTAATAGCACAGCAGTCAGTGGAATAGCACCGGGTCAGCATGGTGTAGTGATGGGACTGCGGCCATGGGAATTGCTGTCTTACCGTCTTCTCCACAGCCTTGCTCTGGAAAGGTTCCTGAGGAGCAGGCAAACCAGGGGCAATAGCTGATGTTAGGAATGAATCTAAGTAGCAATCTACTCTTTTTCCCTGGTGAGAACTGCTGATTTCCTAGCAACATTCAGGACTTTCTCTGATCTCTCTTAACAATAAGAAGTGAGAAGCATCCTGGGCTTACTCATAGCAGCTGAAATTGTGAGTATATAGAGAAAGCCATCCAGCTCAGAAATATCTAAGAATGCCAGTGCTCAGACCCAAGAAAGAACTTGTTTTATTGCCCAGTTAAACTTAGCCCTGCTGATACTGCTGTCCTTCGCTCAGTAAAACTCTCCTGTTTGCTTCTCCCCAGATTGCTTGTTTTCCAGTATATAACAACCAGTTAAAGATTTCTCCTCTTCAGTGTGCCCTCACAGTTACTGCATCCATGTTTCATAATTCAGGTCTGCAATCCAAAGCCGCAAGGGGTCCAATAATAAGTTTTTTGCAGTAAATACTGTACTGACTTAGGCCAAGCCGCAATTGAATGCTGGAAGCCAAGGAAAAATGTAAGCCCAGCAAAAAGCTTTAATCACAAGGGATGGAGAGAATACGTGGGGCTAAGATACATCAGTTCCAACCCTATTTCCTAAACCCCTCTGACTCTGGAGAAGTTAACTTCTTGTGCTAAGTGCTGGCTACATTTAAGGGTTCTCTGGAATTTGCTGTGGTTGAATGTCTTTGAAAACTGAGAATATGTTTCAGTTGTGTTGGTTTCTCCAGAGTCACTTTTCACTGCGGGAGGAAACTGGACTGTATGACTAGCCAGTAAGACAATGAGATACATATTTTTTTTTTTTCCCTCACATTCATACTTTATTTCTCTCCTGCCATACTCCAAGAGAATAATAGTTTTAATTGATAAGTACATGCACTTAAATGTGCATGTGCTTGGGTAATGAACAAGAAAATAAGTTTTCTTTCCTGGTACAAGCACTGCAAAATGAAATTGATAGAGTTTTGCTTTCAGGCAATCAGTTGAAGAAGAAAATCGGTTATTACCCAATGTAAACACAGATCCTGACGTGTCTGCATGCAGTCATCAGGGCGCTGTAGGCTCAAGTTACGTGTATCGGACTGCTAATGAAGATTCTTTAAATAATTTGACTTATTAAAGCAATGTTTTGGATATCAAACTGGTATCTGGAAGTAAAGACTTTACAGTCTGCCTTTGTGCAGGATGATCTGAACTAACCCAGATGTGGCAAATAGAGCAAAAACTTCTATATTTAATTGTTTTTCTTTGTTTTCTGGCTCTCTGTAATGTGTGTCTGTTTGGATGGTATGCGCAACATAGCAGGCAGCAGCAAATGATTGTCAGTTGTGTACCTGCAGGTAAATGATTATAATTTGTTTGTGATCTGTGCTATTTTCTGTTGCCCTTTCCCAACTTATTTATTCTCAGACTGGTTAAAAAGCACCTGAATGGTGCAGTTACTGAATTATTTTTAGTGGAAAAAAATCATTAGGAAATGCTTTTAAGTTGCATGGTAGTTTTTTAGGAAGCTTATTCTTGTTTTATGAGCAATAGCATTGAGATGTAGAGTTTGTCGTTATTAAAGCAGTAATGTTTTTATAAAATTTTCAACATTCCTGGTGTCTAAATGTGTGGAGTTTTTTTTAATATAAACCTTCAATATTTTACTTTTATTGGCTAGTACCTTATCTCTATCCAGTTAGCATCATCTGTAAAACTCTTTTTATTTTGATTCCACCCCCCACCCGGTGTTAAGTCTTGATTTAGTTAAAACTGCTTTTAATGCCCAATGTTTGTTGAGGAAATATGCATTTCACTGAAAAGGCACACATTTTTGAAATGTGTACTTACTCTGGAGCCAAAGAGGACTTTTCTAAAGTGCCTTAGTCTGCAGATGATCAAATTTGATTTTGTAAATGAACTTTGCAGCGTGATTGAATTTGAACTTGATTACATTAGACTTAACATTGAGTTTGTGCCTTGTTGGAGGTAGTCTTTTCATATTACTGCTATTTATGGATCTTGTTCAAGTGTTTTATATTCTGGTTGGGTTCTGCAATGCAGTTTGTTCAAGCTACTGCTTATATCTGTTCCAGTTGTGCAAGAAGTGGAAAATATCCTTTATTTAGAACAGGTCACATGTGCTTGCATCCAGGAACCGCGTCTCAGTGTGTTAAAAAAAAAAAAAAAAAAGTATCTTGGAGGAACAGATTTTAAAAGTTCCTGAAATATTTTTCCGTCTGTTACAGAGGAACATTACATATTTTAAACTAAAAGTTAATAATAGCTGAGTTTAAAGTGATACGTAGGCTAGCACTCACTGAAGTCAATGGTATAAGTCTTAACCGGCACCAGTGGGAGTAGAGCTAAGCCAAAAGTATGTGTCTTTGAAATCTCTCTGGTAACATTTTTGTGAGTGAGTCAATAATCCCATGTTTATTCTGCACCTCAAATTCACTTCACTATGAAGGAAACCCTCACCACATCTTTTTGTACTTATTTATTTTTCAAAACAGCCTTATAAGGAAAGGCTGCAATTGGTGTCTGTTGTATAAACATGTGGAGACAATGAGCAGTATTTCTTTGTATTTCTTTATACTGGGAACCAGTGCTGCTCCCTGTCTGTAGCAGAGCGTTTTCCATGGCAAGAGATCCTTGCTGACCTTTTCTGTTCTGCGAAACTCTCACTCTGCTATTTGCAGTAGGCCTTTGCTATTTAGCAAGGAAACAGAAATAGCCCATGAAATTCAGTTCAGCATTTGCTTTGATAGGAACTACTGAACGTCACCTTTTTGCTTCCCTAGCCTGCTTTCCTCGGGAGGGTTTTGTTTAGCTGCCAAGCTGATCAGAAAGTGCACAGATATTTTAAGGCTGAGCTGCCTGCACTGACTGTGCACCTTTTAGTATGCACATGTATTTTCCTTTTGTTTATCGAACTGCTGGCTGTATTAGTGGTGTGTAACTACATGTGCGCTCTGCATGAAACAAATCCATACCTTTCTGGTGAGCAGGAAGCTTCACTAGGTGGCTACTATTGATTTATGGAATCCAGGTGATAATTTGGATCAATATATTATTCTGCTTTTTACATGGCTGAAAATGAACTGATGCAGCCCTGTCGATGGATAGCTGGGGTGCCCCTGGTACAGCTCGTTTCCTTAAGTGTAGTGGAGGTAATTTCACAAGTCTCTGGACCAGAACTTTTGGGGCTGCTGTGGACCTACCAGTTGTCATTAACAAGTCATTGAGGAGCTTATTCTGTGCTGTGTCTGTTTCTGTTTGGCACGTAGGGTGATATATCGGAGGTCCTTTCCAGCACGGTGGTAGGCAGCATGACTTATTCCTGCTGTACGGTTTGGTCAGGATCTAGAAGAAAACTGGGAAGTGAGAGCAGAAGGGACTTGCAGATGCATTATTTTGTAAACAAATTCAACCTCTCGCAGCATTCTATGATTGAAAGTTTACTGGGAAGAAATCTGTACAGCTGCTTAAAAACAAGGGTACGGAAGATACCTGTTCTGACACTTACTATGCTGTCCTCCTATTTCTAGGTTTGCTTTCCAAAGCAACATGCTGTACTCCTTCTGTTTCATTTTCCAAGTCTTAATTTTCTGTTTACTTTTCTGCAAAAAATTGGAGTTATGTGTTGGCTGTTAATTGTCTTCTGAGAACTATCTGCTGTTTCAGTGTTGAGAACAAAATGAAAGTCCAACTTCCATTAAGCTGCTCAGGCTCTTGGCCATTATTATCAATCTCATTCTATTTTGGATTCAAAAAGTTTTTGAAATACATTTGTTGTAACATTGTTTGCTAAAATTCACTGTATTTTAATATCATTTTTGCTGGAACAAAGAAAATGTGCTTAAGCAGCATGGCATGGCAGATTTTGCTGGACAGTTAACTATTGCATCACTGTCATATTATGCTAGAACTGTGTTTATTTTATTTTTTTAATAATCCCAACAGCTAAACAGTAAGAGGACAACTACTGGTTTGCATGTAGTTGCACACTTTGTTTCTTACTGGGGAAAAACAGCACAGGAAAAGGAATATTGTTGCATATTGATGATATAACAATGCTACTGCTTCATCTGCATCAGCTGTAAAAAAGCTGGTGCTGCTTTGAGTGTCACAATTGAAATTCTTCGGTTCCAGTGAACCTAAGTGTGTAATGCAGTCTGAAACAGATCAGCCTGTCCTCCAGCCCATCCCCGAGGTAGAATTTACAGGCCGTTTTCAGTGTTAGACACTGTCAAGGGTCCGCTTGCCATGGATGGGCACTAGCAATTTTGGGGTGCCTTTTGAAAGGGCTCTGTCCCAGTATCTTTGGCCAGAATTTCAGCTTGTGACTTGCACCGGCACTAGACATTAATGTCTGCGGGCTTCACCTGAAAATAAATGTTTCAAAGAGGATGTAGGAGTGTCTAAGGGAAAGAAGATGGTGTGCGTATCACTGGTACAAGACAGAAATTGTGAAAATTAGTAAGAAGGATTGCAATGCAACTGCTAGCTAATACTTTAACCGCTAATAGTGCCTTTGGATCGAGCTCATTCTTTCTGGTAACATCTCTGCTGCAAGGGCTGCTGTAATGTTTGTGTTAGCAGCTTTCTGGCAAGCATGCAAGCCAGGGTCTGGTGGTTTATAGCATTTTTTTTTTTTCTTCAGTGGTGATTATGTAGAAACCCTCTGTAGGTTCCCCCCACCCTGACCTGCTGCTCACAGCTGCTGCATGGACTGGACTGGCAGGTTGAAGGGCAAAAATGTGTTGCTGTGATGTATAATTACTTCTTCCAGCATGAGCCAACAGAGCTGCTTGCTGTGATGATTGTTACGTATACTGCTATGTAAAACAGAATGCAAGTTTAATGTAGGGTTCAGGCTAGTATTTTAATGTTGCAATTAACAGCCTCTTAACAGTAAACAAGTTTTTTTTTAAAATCAGTTCCCATGAAGTTTATTCCTTTGCAATGTAGGCAGGCATACATTTGCAGATGCGGAGTTTGAGTTCTATATTACCTGGAGAAATGAGCACCGAGAACAAACAAATACCTTTTTTTCAGACCTTTTTTCTTTTACTCTAGAATACCACAGGTTTGGTGTCAGGCGGCTGGAGATCAGTCCTGCAGCTGGTATTTCATAGGGACGCTTTGGCGAAGGGAAACGGTCGCATTTGAGATGATGCGGCAGTTGCCATCTCTTGGAAGAACTGGATTCATCCTTCTTAAATGTTCCCCAAAAAATGATGACCAAGTTTCACAGGTATGTTGCACCTCTGTTTGTGCTGCTATTTTGGCACAAAATGGGCATAAACCCACGTGAACCTGCTGCTGAGGCTGGTGGGCCTGGGTGATGCGTGTCGGGGGGGTCTGGTCCTCTCAGACCATCTTGTGAGACTGCTTGTGAAGAGACCACTGAAGTTGCAAGGCGTAGGAAGGAGTTTTGCAGCTTTTCAAACCTATAAAGGCAAGCGTCGTTTGTCCTCATGCCAGGATTGTGTGCCTGGTTTGGCCTACTGTTACATTAAAGAATTTAGTTGAGATGAATTCTGAGAGAAAAGGACTTTACCTGTGAAAATTAGTGTTTTGGCTACCTGGAAAGATGTTGATTACCTTTGAGACATTTAGGCGCTGGAATATTGCCAAGTTTAATGTGTTTAAAGCATCATGCCAATAACAGATACTGTATTATTGAAGCTTGCCTGTAACCCTTGCGTGCTGAGACACCGTTTCTTGTCTTCGTGGTAGGTGACAAAACAAACCGCTGTATGAATGGTAGAAATGTAGTAGGGCGGGGGCGCTGGCATCTGGAGACTGGAAAAAAGTAACAAGAAGTGGGAACAACTGGAATATCCTGAGCGAAGGATGCTTCAGAGAATGGAGACAGGAATGATGGGTGGTTGTTACTAATCTTACTGCCAGCCATCCTGTTGTAACATGTAAACATTTACAGAAAATGGGAATTACGGTGATCCTTTCTGGAGAAGCAGCTAGCTAGAAAACTTGGGATGGAGCTAAATCAGCTGGGAACTGTTGTCAGGGTCAGAAGATGGGAGCAGAGTCTGGAAGCTGTCAGATGGCAAGAGATGGGGAATATGGGCAGTGGGGGAAAGCGTTTGTGGTCCTGAAGCTTCAAACTGGGAAGTCGGAATATTACTGTAGAGATGGAAAAGGATCACTGAGATATCAGAGTGGGAGAGCCTGGCTGAACATGTTTTGTGCACATCTGCTATTTCCTTTCAGGATTCTTTGGGTTTTATCTAAATAAAGGAGGAAAGAGTTTGTAATAAAATATGACTGACTTTGGGAATACTTTTTCTGGATGTGTTCTTGCATGGTAATATGCAGCTGTAAAGCCAAACTAGGAGTACAGAGGTACAAGCCCTTTTTATTATGTTTGTGGATATCAGCCTGAATAAATAATAGTTGCAACCTGAGAGAAGGAAATGAGAATGATGCTGAGATGTGTACATATGCAGGAGGGAACAAGCTTACAGAAAAGAAAAGCAAAGGGAAAAAAACTCTTAGGGGCTGTACATTGGAAGCTGGAAGGAGTTCAAGGAGGTGTGGGGCTTTTGCAGTGAGTCCCCTGGGATGCCATTAATTGTAGTGTTTGGGTTTCTGCTCAGTCTAGCGAGCTTTGTTTGTACCAAATATTTACAATTCTACCCAAGCTCATCCACAACACATCCCAGGTGTCACTCTGCCTTCACTAGACCATAGGCATGGTTCAGAAGAGTTGCTGGGATTGTTTATTTATTTATTGCTGTTGTAAGAAGAATGTTGCTATCTGATAAATAATTATTCCACCCTTGGAGAAGGCGCATTGTAAATCTGTTAAGCTGCTCCTTTGTTTGTTAGGCTTGTGCATAATAAGTTTGGAATTTAAGATTAGTAGTGTGCTGTGCAACTGCTCATTTCGTGACCTCATCCTCCTGCTCTGCTCGCCTGCCTGTCCACCTGTCACATCCTGTTGGGTACCTAGGGCTATATTCATAAGGGGAGCTTTGGTCTAGCATTGCATCATCTAATTTTTTTTGTGTTCTGCTGCCTAATGGAATTAAAAAAAACCCTGTGAGGTAGGTGTCTAGGTTCCTTTACAGAACACATGGGGGAAAGGTGGCTTCAAAGAAGGCTTGTGAAAACCAGCATGTGGAGCGGGGGATGGCCTGAGTCAGCCAGCGAAGGGTGTATGAGGCTGGCATTGGTGTTGAATGCTGTCCCTTGAAGATCTGGCTGACTAGGTGAGCTCTTGCTAAACCTTTCTCAGAGTGGTGTGCCAAAGACAGGTCTGCTTTTAGAGATGGGAGGAAGAGTGGGTGGTACGACATCCCCCTATCCCAGCATCGTCCATTCGGGAGACGGAACATCGGAGTTCCAGTCATGTCTGTGACTCAAAACACGAGACTGAACATGTCCACCACCCTTTGGAGTGCTCAGACCAATAAACCATGGGCTTTTTGAGGTGTCTCTTTTGCAGAAGTCAGTCTGTTTTGCCTTGTATCATATTTGTTAAACTGATAGGGTCAGGATTGGCTTGGTGTAACATGAGGGAGTGAGAATTTGCCTGGGATGATTCTCAGCCTGCTCCAGAAGGTAGTTATTTGTACAGAATGGAACAGCTCTACCAGGAGGCAAGGAAGATGTGCTCAGAAATTAGATAGTTTTCAGCTCCCGTCTGTTTCTAAAAGGTCGTTGTCCAAGTCTCTGTAGTGGAGGTCACAGCATGAAATATCGGGACCTGCTTGACCTACTAGTGGTGATATTTGGGGCACAGATAGTTGGATGAAGGGAAAAAGCCTTTAAGGTTATGGGAACCAGAGATTCCTGAATTGGGAAGCAGGAAGGTGAGGAATTTGAAGGGTGGTATGGACACCCTGATGGTACTGATGGCTGAAGGGCCTCGCCGAGTGGGGTGTATTGGTGAGGAAGCTGTCAGGCAAATGTGGATATTAGGAGTGAAGACAAGTATATGTTATTTCTTAAGAGCACTTTATTTTTTAGAAATGTGAAATCATTTGTGGTACCGCAAGAGAAGCTTGAATGTGTGCAGAAGTGAGTTACCAAGGAGTAAAGTGAGTAAGACAGGAGGTGAAATAAGATTGTCTCTATCACAAACTTGTTTTTTCGATTTAGCTTGTTGCACAACTTACAGTTTCAGTCTAATTGCAAAACTATTCTGCAAGTGACAATTTGGTTCCCAGCTGATACAGCTTTTGATATTTACTGCGTAAGGCTGTGCTGTAGGAGCTGTTAGTCCTGAAGATGCTGTGGGCCAGCAAGGATTTTCGGTTTTTCAAGTGGGTTGAGTAGAAAAGTGTGAAACAGATCTGCCTGTTACAAGGATCTCGGAGGTGCTGGAGCTGCCCCTGCAAAGAAGACAGGGCTGGCTGGAAGGGGCCTGGTGCTGCTGCTACTGTACATTTGCAGAGCTGGGGAGGCTCTTTCTTGCAGCCTTTTTGGTATTTCCCAAAGGAATCGGTCACTCTACCTTTACAGCAGCCTCCTGCTTTCTGGGAGAGAGCCCTCTGAGTAGGCAGTAATTACTGTCTTTCTAAAGGAGTCTTCATTTGTGGAGGAGACTTTTAATTACCCCTCACTTAGCCTTTCTAATGAAGGTCCTTGTAAGAGTTGTGCTGGGGTAGCGTGATCTCCATAGGACAAAATTCCCCTCCTCTGGGTTTGCAGTCATCTCTTGCACCTATCTGGGGTGTGTGTTCTTGGGTCTCAGGTGGGATCTTTAGGGACTTGCTCTTTGAAACTGTTGACCTTTTGCCTTGCAGCACCACTTGAGACTATAAACAGACCTGCAGAGAGGAACAGCTCCAATGATCTCATGCTCGTGAATGCCGTTCTGCTACAGCTACACCAAGTGTCGTGCTGCATACCAGTTCAATAGAAGGAGGCTGGTGAGGAAAAGGTGGCTGCTGCAGCGAGCTGTGACCTGGAGAACCTCTGATGGTGGTTGCAGTCTCGGCTGGTAATCCCACCTTTTTTATGCCCAGAGCCTCTCATGGGCGGCCTGGGCATTAAAGCTCTTTTAGGTAGGTGCAGAAGCACATGTAAGAGGACAGGTCCTGCTCTCCCAAAGGATTGCGAGAGCATCAATGCACTATCATTATGGCACAACGTTCAGCAGATCGCAGTGGTGTACTTGTCAGCCAGCCAGGATGGCACGGACATGGAAAGCCATCAGTACTGCAGGAAAAAACATGTTAATGATCTAAAGAAATGCTTTAGTGATTTCTTGTTTAAGTGCTGGGTTTGCTTATTCGCCTGTTTTCTCATATGGTTGTTGAGATGTGCTGTGAGCTGGAGGATGGTAATGGTTTGTATGGTTACCAGTCTCATCCCCTGCTATCTGATAACTTCTGCCCTGTTGCTATGAAACGTTTTAGTGAGATGCTGTGTAAAAGGGATGAATATCCATCTGTAACTGAAGAGGTATTTTTTCATGGCTCATTTCTTGCTGATCTTTCTGATCAGTTTTCTAATTCTGGTGGTGGTGGATTTGAATGATTTCTGGTGTTGTCATACAATTATCTGATGCATGTTTCCCATCTGTAATTCAATACCTTTGCATTGAGGTTTGTTAAATAGCACAGTGCAGAAAATTGCAGTATCTGTGCTTGTTATCTCTTTTCAGTGGGTTTATATTTTGTGGCAAGGACTTTCATGGCTCTTGAAATTCCAATTCTGTAATCATAATTTAATTTAAGACAGGTTTCCCTGTATTTAGGAGCTACAGAATCAGGCTATGCTTTGGAGAAATGCTAAATTTGGCTGCTTGCAGAGTCATCCAAAGTACATAGGTTGTTCTGTAGGTGCTGTTTGGCTTCTTGTGGTGCTGTAGGGAATGCTGGGCTTTGAGGGCTATGTGATGGAAATGCAGTTCCTCCTTTCTGCATGTAGCATAGGAAAAAATAAGTAGGAACTGTGTGCACTTTGTTCAGTGGCACTTCTAGTTGTGGAGTACCCCTGGCAGCAGAAAGAAGGGTGCTCTAGAACTGCAAGATGGCATCGATTGTGTTGCATTTCTGCTGGAACAAAAATATAACCAGCTCAGCATTTGCACTTTCCACTTGTGTATTGTTTTCTCTTTATTTTGTGTATTTAGAAATGCTATGCTCTGCAAACTGCTGGTTTAGTATTTTCTGTGGAATGAAAACTATCTGGATAACTTAGCTGAATTTTATCGAAGTTTATGGTAACAGCTCTTTTCTGTCTCCAGGCATCTTGTTAGATAAAGATGAGAATTTGAGTTAAAATTCAGGGAGGTACCAATGTGCTGGTTTTATGACCTGGAATTTTGGATACAACTTGGGCTTGTTTGAAGTTGTAGAAGTAACTGAAATATTAAAATGATATATAGTCTTTACAAAAAGCTCTCCCTGAGCAAATACCTGTTGTAGGCTTCCCCCCTTCCCCCCCCAGCCCTGGCAATGTACTTTGAATTCTGGACATGGTGGGAGATGCAAGCTAAAGAAAGCATCCAGCATCCGAGGCTTCTTTGAAAGAGATCAGATTCAAATGCCAGTTGAAGTTAAGCATATGTTTAAAGACCTCCCTTGATCAAACCTCTGTTCAGCAAAGCATCTCCATGTATTCTTTATTTCAGAATGCTAAATAATTAAGTTGGGTTTGTACTAGTAGGTTTAAACTTGCTAAGAGCCCTCGGGCTGCAACATACACGGGAGTGCTCTACCTCGATCCAGCAAACCTGAATCATGAGAACTGTGCTGCTCAAGACTATTTGTGCTTAAGTTTCTGCTCACAGTTTGAATATGTTGTTGGATTGGAAAAAGTGTTCAGCATATGGCAGGCTGTTAAATCCGATGTACTTCTGAGCCTGATGCTGTTTTTAATAAATTCTACTTTTGTTGAAATACTACTTCGAAAAATAAAAAATCCCACTAGAAATAGATAAATGGGTAACCTTTTCAATGTGAGATGCAGAGTTAACTGAATTTCAGTAGTCTGTTTAACAGAGGACTGTCGGGGTGCTATTTTTTTTTTGGGGGTGTGTGTGTGTGTGTAGCAACACCAAAAACCCCCAAAACAAAACAAAAAAACCCCAAACCAAGAACTGAACTGCCCATTTAGTTTCTGTTGTCCTGATGATAGCATTGGTTTAAGGGTTGGGTTTTTTGGATGGTGTGGAGTTTAATTTGGTGGTGTGTGTGTGTGTTGGTTTTTCTTGGTGTGTTTTGTTTTTTTTTTTTTTAAAGTGAGGTGAAGGAAGTGCTCAAGCACTTTCTCAGCATTGGAAAGTTTTAGGTGTTTGAGAGATGAGTATTTAGATTTGCATGTGCTTAAATCACGAAGAACAGTTCCTTGAGCACTCGGGTGTGTGTGTGCCTACCGTGATGGTGAGTGCTTGTGTGGCTTCTCTGAAAAAGGAGCTTATATGACTGCAGCTCTTTGGATCCAAACTAAGTTGTTCTCAAAGCCAGCCACAGTCTAGTATAATGTGTCACATGGGCAGGTTCTGAAAATTTGGAATAGGGTTGTTTTCAATGGTCTTCTAAGTTTTTTCCAGTAGCTATATAGAATCACAGAATCATTGAGGTGCCACCTCTGGAGATCATGTCGTCCAGCTCTGTTGCTCATCATGCTGAGTGGGTTACTCAGAGCCATGCCTCATTGTATTTTGGAGATACTTGAAACCCAGACTCCACTACTTTTTTGGATGACCTGTTCCAGTATTGTTGACCCTTACAGTAAAAAAATTTGCTTTTTTGTTTGTTTTTTTTGAGTTACATAGAACTTCATGCGTAAACTGGTTTTTGACTTAAGTATCGCATTATGCACAAGATGAAGTAGGTGGGAGGCTGCACACCTCCCCAGGTTGTACTCCTTCAGCTTTGCTTTTCTAAGTGAGGCAAGGGGATGTATTTCTTATCTGAACTGTTCCAATTTGTCCTAAAAGCAACTGATTGTAACAGGCATAGTTAAAAGACTTGGTGAGCAAACCTTCTGCATCCTTTTCAGTCTCGGCTCAAAGGCAGTCAGGTTTTCTTCCTTGTCTTGATTCAATCTTGTTTGATGCAAACTAGGTTTTTTTTCTCCGTCATTCCCAGTTGTGGATGGATGCAAAGCACCCTACAATGTAATGTCACATTGAATAAGCACTTCTGCTTCGGTGCAGAGGTTGTGTCCAGTGCTGCAAAACTGTACCTTGGTGTTGTGCAAAGCATTTAACAGATGCTCATTGCAAGTGATGTTATCTAGACTGTTTAACATGTATAATAATTCCATGAGACTGTTGACTAAAATATTCCAGTTCTTTGATGCACCAGCACTAACTTGTCTGCCACGAGTTCATACACTAAAGTTGAAATTACTTCCAAAATAGTAAACATGAACTTTGGCTGGTTTATGCTCTGGGATAATTCTAGAATCGGTTCCTCAGTGTGCTGTGCACAGAGTGCCTTTTTGTAACCTGCAGCTGGGTCTCTGCTCATTGGGACAGTGTACAATACACTTCTGCCACGCTGTATGAAATAAATATCACGTGGAATTGGGTATCTAAGCTTCAGTCTTGATACTTGACTAAATCTTGCCTTGACTTTTCTGCATCATGCAGTTATCTAGGAATCTGGTTTTCTGCAGCTTGCTCTTGGCAGCTTCAGGGGCCGACAAACTGGAAATCCTGCAGAATATGTTCTATAGCATAAAAAAAGTTAACTGGAATTACTGGAAAAGTTTACTTCACGGGTGCCTTCCAGGGTAAAGTGAAGCGTAGCAATTAAATACAAGTCTTTAACGACACTGTCAATAGCAAGTAAGAGTGCCAGTGCCATGTCATGCCATAGCAGTCTTACTTGATTCACTTGGTATCGGACATAAAAATGAACATACAGTCTCCAGTTTGTATTTTCTTAGGCTGCATTAATTTCTCTGTGTTGGCAACTTCTGACATGTTTAGGTAACTGGTGTTGACTGGCAGCAGCAAAAGGTCAAGTATACAAAAAAACACATGTTTACTACTCCAGACTTTGTTCCTTTTGCATTTCCAGTAACTATTGAGAAATAAGCAGAAAGTTAAGGGTGATTTCCTAAAGCAGCACTTTTTAGGGAAGAAACTTAAAGACTTGCTGCCATCTAGAAACTCCAAACAAACCTGAAACCCAGTAGACTCAATGGTCCTTTTTGCTTTAAATCTATAGATGAGGATGATGTCTGCATTTATGCAGTGCTTTCAGGCTTTTCTCATGTAAATGTGAGGGCCTTTGGATGGAAAATGGCATCCAGCAATACCTGCACTCCTCGGGGTGCTGTAAGGCTTAAGTTAGCTCTTAGGTGCCTTAGTGACAAAATTAATGCCATGTGAATGCTGGATGTTGGCAGATCTTGATGGTAGTTTTTGCCTCTACCTGTACTGCCTGCCGTGTTGTTTTACACAGTTTCTTTTGTTTGTCTCCCATCGTCTATTCTAAGGCTCAGTGGTGTGTACAAAGCAAATGAGAGGCAGGCTGAGGGAGAGGTCTGGACACCCTGTGTTCAAGGCTGTCTTGAAATGCCGCTTGAGTATCTCACTGCGAATGCAAGATTTGGGAGCAGGAGTCCTGTCCTCTGTCATCTGGGTAAAACGTGGGATCCTGGGAGGTCTCACCCTGTGAGCTGCTGCTTGAATAAAGCTGCTGGGGCAGTTTTAATTCTGCAATGCTTAACTTCAATTAAGTTGTCAAGTTTAGCATTGCTTTAGGCATTAATAGAGTTTTACTCTCACTTAAAAATCTGGTTTAGTAATTAACCTCCATTTTATTCTGGAGTTCAGAAGGTGCTGGTTTAGCGTAGCAAATAGTGTAATGTGGATTAAAACATGAAAGATACTCAGTAATAAGAAACTGAAACAGGGTAATGCAGAAATTAGATTATATGCTGTTTACAGGGAGCTGTGCTAGATGCTGAGTTCTTAATGAAAAGCATTTTGAAGGCACTGCCTTACCTCTGCATTTGCATGGTTAGGAATGTTATGAATTAAATTGGGAATTAGTAGTGGAGTCAGGATTTCTGTTGTTGCACGCTCTTTATTGCACTTAGGTTTATTGTACGGCTTTTTCTGAAATCTGGATGTTGGATGGCTGTGACAGTACAATTACCAGAAGGTGTGAGGCATTCACAGAGGCTGGGAGAAAAGTGTATAAAGATGGAGGGAGCCCTGGTTCAACTGGCTGATACGGGCTAATAGTTAAGATCCCCTTTCTCTGTTGTAACTGGAGGCTGAACCCAAACTCCAGCGTATTCTGCTGAGTTTATTGTTGGAGAGAGGCACAGGAGCATGGTGCACGGAAGAATTACACCTTGAGGCAGCAGAGTTGCTTCACAAAAATTGGCCAGACCTTTGTGATTTATCTGCTCGTGTTCTTCATACTGCTGTATCCATAGCTTATATCCTACCGCAGCCGTTACTGGTACAAAGAAAAGTGGTCCCCAGCTTTTCTGGCAAGGGGACTGTTTAACTACTCCCAGCACTGGAGTATAGCTGCGTGCTGCTGCTTTCCTCTGCAAGAGCAGAGCTGCTATGCAAGGAGAAATGGGTTTAATTTTCCCCGGAAAGTGTTGGGCTTGTTGCACGTACGCGTGAAGCATGTGGCAGCTGCCAAGTCCCATGCTTTTCAGGGACTGTTGGCATCACGCCAATTCATATGGGCTGTCTTGCCTTTCATATATAATGTACAGGTCTTCCAACAGCTTGGAAAACTGCACCAGTTTGTGCTGCCCAGGGGTTTTGGATGACTGCAGGGATAAAGTGCAGCTTGCCCCTCTTTGCGTGTGCAAAATGTTGTTTATGCCTGTTTTTGGTCTGGGTATTGGGGACTATGTAGGAGCACCAATTCAGAACGTGAACAGAAAGGCATTTGCAGAGCAATACTATCGTGCTTTTGCCTTCTGACATGCATTCTCACGTCAGAGTGCACTTCTAACAGTTCTGTGGTGTTGTCTGCTCCAACTAGATTTCAGAGGTGAAGATGCAGGAGGCTTGGTATTTGCCCAGCCATCTCCTGTATAGCTGAGGTGAAACCAGAGGTTTTGTTTTTTCTATCATTAGACTGATTTAAGGGAAAAAATAGCCTCTTATCATGTACTTAACTATCTCCAAGGCAGTAATGTGGGGTGAAAGTTCACCTTACAAATACCTGCAGAGGACTATGCACTACGCGGGGTGTGGTTTTGTGCTACACCTGATCTCTGGCTGTAGGCTGCTGCGGGATGTGCCCATCTGTGCCATGAGTAGCAGTCCTGCACCCTGCAGAGGAGCTGGCTGCTAAGTGGTTGCAGGGGAGACTGTTTATCTCGCTGATTCAATGGGAAAGGACCACACATTCTCAAAAAATTTTTTTCCATCTGCTTATAGAACTGACTTGTAGAACAAGAGTTACAAGACCCAGCTCAGAGGAGGGTTGACAGCCAGGCTGTGGGAAGGCAGGACTCCTTCTGTAGCGGCTTGCAGTCCTGTTGGGTCGTTGGGTTAGATTGAACATAACTGCTGACCTTATAAAAACACGGTGAAAGTGATGTGTGAGCTGTATGGTTGCTGGCTGAATATGGCAGCTGAATTTTGCTGTCTTAAACCCAGCATTCCAGTACAAAGTGTGGCAAGTACTGTGCTTACAGTCAGTGACATCTTCACCAATGAGTCCAGTTTGATGACTTTATATGACCAATTCTTGACATATTGAATCTCTTTAAATGAATGAGCAGTAATGCCAGTGGTCTGGTAACCTGCCAGGACTCTTCTTGAGCTTTATGCTTACTCCGTAGGAGCCATGTCCCAAAGATAGTGGCTCACTGGGCTAATCATCTTACGGGTCAAGCATAGTTTAGTTAATTCTGTGTAATAATTTACATACGTTACTGATGTCAGCTATACGGCAGTAGTTATCTGTGTGCAGAGTCCCGGTTCATAGCAAATATGATGTAATGTAGGTTAACGCTAAATTCTTTGACCGTAGACTCAGCTAAGCTGTCTTAGTACACATTGGCTGTGGTCTAACAGCACACGTGGCTGCTTTCGCTGCTCAGCTGCTGAATGGTAACTTGTTAAGCCAAGATATTTTGATGGGCTGCATGAGTTCTCCTGCCACCATTGAGACCTGGAATCACTTGCGTTGACTGCAGTTGTAACATTCAAGTCATCCTGTGTTAATCCATTTTCCATGGGAGACAGAAGATGTAGATAATAGATGAAACAGGATTAAATTATTCCAGTGTGTAGCCACTGCTGTTAACTGTGGACTAGTTTGACAGGGTTCACATCTGTGTTAACTTTCAAAAGACAACATGAAGCTATTATGCAGTTACTACCCACTCCAGGATCTGTGCATCAATTAGGAGAGGCTGCTTACTCATGCTCCTCAAAAGTTGTGCCAAAATAGCTATTACATTATGTCAGAGCCCATATTTTCATCCTGGACAATTAATCAGAATATAAACCTTGTTTCTGCTCAGCAGCTTCATATATAGACCTAGGAATTTGAATCAGGGTACTTTAGAGCTGTACTGGTTGAAGAGGGCTCCTCTGTAGTTGGCACAGGTCAGGGAAATTATTATGAAATGTGACGTTATTTTGCCAGCAGTATATCTGGGAAGCTTCAACAACAGAGTTCTCTGTAAACAGCTTTTGTTCTGCATGTTATGATTTATTCTACTACAATACTTAGGATCCCAGCTTGGGACCCAGCATCTCGTGCTGCTGGTAGGTGCTATGTGAGCATGAAGGAAGGCGGTGGGCTGCTTCACAGCAGATCTGCAATCTGAGAATAAGACACGAGAAGCAGATGGCTACGGGGGGAAACAATGAGGCAGAGCTGTCAGCGTGATGGGAAGGAGTCCTAGCGTACCCACTGCCTTGCTGTTGTCAAAACCCTGGTCGGCATCCTGCCCAGGAAGGAGCTCTTGAGACAGACTTGATGGTGGATGGCAGGGCAGATGCACTTGGAGGTACCTTTGAGGACCTTCCTTTGTAAATGGGAGAAAGCACCCAGCAGACATTGTTGGAGAAACATGGCCTTGTTGGTGACCCGCTTGCAGTTGTTCTTCTCGAGTATCAGGAATCTGTGGTTCTGGGTCCCAGCTCTGTCTCCTTGGGTAGTCGGTGGTCATTCACTGTGGCCAAGAGATTCATGGTAGCAGAGCCTTGGGCTGGGTGTAGGGTCTCAGTTATGATGTGATGTGCCAAGGATGTGTGTCTGTGGAGAAGTGACAAAACCTGTTGTAATGAAAAACCGAAAAATACTGGCTTTACTGATACTTCTGGTCTTGGAGAGGAGCCTGGAGGTCTGTCTCCTGATTAAGGGAAAAAAAAGTATTGTCACATTACAGTGACAGTAACTGGAAAGTTAAGCTCTGTTCTGTAATTCTTGATCCTAATTCACGATTTTCTGTCTGTTTTGCCAAATACCTTGTAGTGCAGGGAAAACGATAACTCGGAAAAGATCGTGTGTAATAAAAATAGAAGCATTTGCTCCAATTCCTCCATATGTTAATGGCTGGATTTTCAGGCAAGAGATTCCAGAAAGGTGTGCCAGCAGACTGAATTCCTGCTTGTGCCATGGTCTTCTTTCCATGAAAAAGCTGTTTGGGTTAGAGACAAAGGTGAAGTCATTGGGAGTGTTTGGTATCTTTGTGCATTGGATCCAGTTCGGTGTGATTTTATTAGAAGAAATGAAGTATCCTAATTTGTGAGGTACTAGCAAGGTTGTTGCTTTAGAAATCCCGTCTTGCTTCCATTTATTTCTTCCTTATTGGAAAATTCATGGTGAGTGAATAAATTCATTGCGTTGGAGGCCATCTGGAAATAGCTAGAGCAGGCTAAATTATATGTTACATTTGATAAAAACTTTTCAAAGTCACTTTCTCTGGGGAAAGGGAGGATGGAAGCCTGGAAAAAGGTTTAATAGGAAAAACAGACAGAGATTAGGGTTCAAGAAATAGGAAACTATGGTAATGTTTTTATTTAAAAAAAATACACAGAGAATTTTGATTGAACCGTTAAGGTGGTACCTAGCCAATGGCTGTTCTCTTGGTTTGTTCTCTCTTCTACCAGTTAATATGTGTGACTTCAAGGTGTAGACCACTTTTCCATCATTTGACAAGATACCTACCTGTATTAAAAGTCAATACATAAAATACAATAACGTAGGTTTGCAGGGAAAGAAATTAGTTTAAGCAGGTAGTTAATTTATGGATTTGGTTGCTGCAGGAGGCTGTGGAGGTAGATGGAACTAGTAGGTTCAAATAGAGATCATGGAAAAAACAGATGCTAAAGGGAACTGGACTGGGGTTGCTCCGTCCCTTAATTAGTGATGACGGATGCTGGAGAGTTACAGGGGGAGTAGAGCTGGGCTTGTGTGCTTTCCCATTGGAGATAGGGTGCTGAACTGGATGGACCTTGAGTCTGTTTAGTCCATACATTTGCCTAGCACTTGGAATTTGGGTACCTATCAGCTGAGCCTCTGGCAGGTTGGATGTCTAGTTCCTTCTTTCTCTAGTTATTTCAAAACCAGGAACAACTTGTCAAAGTCTGGGCTAATGAATCATTGCAAATGCTTGACGTGTTGGCAGCTACATGCCACCCAGCTTCACACTCTGTTCTGCTGCCATAATTTTAAGAAACTATTGGAACAGTGCCCTCCTCCAAAAAAACCTTATATCCAAAGATCTGGGAACTAATGTATGCAACCCTCCTCCAGTTTATTTGTACCAAGCCGTACAGTTCTAGCTGCAGAGCAGGTGTTAGTTCTGGCTGCAGAGCAGGTTTTAGTCAAGAAATCAAAAGCTCGGCTATCATTTACTCTAAGTAGATAACTGAGCCATTTAATCCCGCATTGATGAAAAAAGCTCATCAGAGTTGTGAGAGCTCAAAGACATCTCCCGAGTCCATAAGAAAAGAGCTGCATGGTGCTTTGCTTTAAGTGGAGTGTTAGCCGTTATCCTGTCAGTCATGTTTGTTAGTTTGCATGAGAGACCTCCAAATAAACACTAAATCAAAGCTGTATTCATCTTTGCACGTTCAGGAGGCTTGTTTATTCTCCTAAGGTATTAATTCAGTTGTTGGATTAGCTGAAATCTGTACTTCCATCAACTATTAGTCATACTTTGACTCACAAAGTCCATGTTATGATGTACTTCAGTGTTAGGTGCTAAAACAGCTTAGTCCAATATTTCTAAAAAGCTGCCTGGCTCCTGGGGAGCAGATGCCTGGCGATGGTTGGCGATGGGCTTCCCTCGGTTTGGCCAAGGGGCCAGCAGGTACTGTTTGTACGTTGAGTAGAGAAAAAGTGGGGAGTTTTGGAAGTGAGTGGTCCTCTCCTGACCAGATACTTGATGGACCTTGGGTTTTTCACTCTCATCCCTGTAACAACTTGACCTTTGCTTTCTGAAGCAGACCACAAATCATGCAGGGAGAAGAGTTTCCATTTTATGGAGGAGTGAAGTTTTTAGCTGGAAGTTGTGAATCAGGCCTTTCCTTCAAATCCAGGGAAGTCCCTTCTCCAGGAACTTAAAACCTCTCCCAGTATTAGAAAAGTTGCTTGCTTGCCTGTGTTAGTGTTCCTGCCTTTTCTTGTTCTCCATTTCTGCAGTGTCAGGAAGAAAAAAAAAACAACAAAACCCACATCTGTAATCCAAGTAAAAATCTAAATATAGAAGTGCTAGTTTACAAATCAGAAATCGTTCTGATGGCTTCAAAACGGGTTTTGTAATAAAAGGAAATGTATTTGACACTGCCAGAATTTACAGTCCCACTAGAAGCTTGTGAAATAACTGCTACACCAAACATCCTGGGCTGTAATGGAGCTTGTTGACACGTACGGGTTACTGAAGGGTATTTCTGGCTGTTGCCATGAGGATGGGTTAGCAGGAAAAAATACATTCTTTGCAAGTACTGCAGGGCCCTGTCTGTACCATCAGCTTTTAAAAAGAGCATTTTAGTAAAAGGGGATTAAAGAGGGGGGCTGGCTTTCAAAATGGGTACCAGCATATGGCCCCTGGGAGTCGGGAGGAAGGGGTTATGAGTATGTCTGGTCTGAGTGAGACTAATAGTGCTTTTGGCTGGTTAACCAACTAGAAAACTGTTTTGCTGAGTCCCTGCAACTTGAAGGCTGCTTCTCCACCCAGCCCCCCCTTCTGTCTCCAAAACCCTTTCAGACTTTGACCTCTCTGCAGCTGCTCTACAAGTAAAGGTCCCAGTTGTTCTCAGGTGGGATAATTACTTTTTCATGTGGTCACTTACTTTCAAGTGTTGCATGAAGGTGTTGCAGTGGTGTTCAGGATGTCAAATGCAGAGATTGCTCTCCTCTGTCATCTGATGAGATTTCAGGTATGGATTGAGGTGAATGGTCTTAGTCCATTTGACAGCACTTGATTTGTAGCAGTTAGTCATGGGTTCATCCAGGGGTCCAGTTCTGTTTGGTGTGTAGAGGCATAACCATAAAGACATTAGAAGGTACTTTCCATGATTTCTGCTTGCTGTAATTTAGAAGGCACTGATGAGGTATAAGGGAGAGAGGATGAGCTTCTGCCCAGCTTCTTACAGTGTCCAAAAATAAAATGCTTTGGGAGAACTTAAAAAAACCAAAACAAACTGGCTACTGCTAGAAAGAAGAAAAAAAGAGAGGCGTGTAATGGAGTCTTTCCCTACTAAAACTTAGTTTTTTCAGCTTGAAATAAGACAGTTCAAAGAAGTATTGAAGTTTGATCAGTAAAATTGTCTAGTAAAATGGGAAACTGGGGCTCTGGTGCTTCGTTCTGACTTCAGACCAAGTTTCCAGTCTCATCCACTGCCACACATGAGGCTTGCACCGTATTACTTTCATCTGCTCCTAAGGTCTAGGGGTTTTACTGCTTGACTGTGAGTCTTGCAGGTCCTGCATGAGGGCATCAGAAAATGGAACTTACACATCCTTAAATGTTTTGCGAAAGATGAGTTCCCCATGCCGAGTGACAGTGGTTTAGCCAGCAAAAAAAAAAATAATAAATGTTTTAAAGCCGTGGTTTTCAGCCATGTTTAGGCCTGTAACTCTGTGTAACCTGTTTTTGTGGGAGATGGGGTTTTGCTCTGCCTTTTGCTGTGCTTTTAACTGGAAGGCTTCTGATGCCCGCCCACCACTAGCTATTGTTTGAGCCCTGCACTGGGGACCACTGCTGCAGGCTCTGCCCCTTCTTGGTATGCAATGAAAACACTTCCATGAACTCTCAGAGATGTTTCAGGTTACATAAAACAGAATTTTAAATAGTATCTTTTTCACAACATTTGGAGCACGTGTTCGTGAATATAAATTTTCAGTGCAGTGCCAGCAGAGTTAGTTTAGCAGATGCAGAACTCTGTTACTAAGAATAGTTTCTGCAGTTACCTCCCCACACAAGTTTTCTCCTTGGGCATTTGTAATGTGCTTATCGACACTGCAGAAATCATATATGCATGTTCAGGTTTTTTGCAGAAAAGTCTGCCAGCTTTCTGCTTTCAGAAGCTATCAAAAGCATGCTCTTCTGAAGCCACACTGAGTTTCAACTGATGAATCAGAATTCTGCATAGAAGGATTTGGATACAAACACAGTAAGGAAATTTAGCAATTTTTTTTTTTTCGTTCTTGCTTTCCCTTGGTAAACAGCAACACTTGCTGGCAAGGATGGGAATAACAGATCAATCTGCTGATTTCCAGTTGTCGGATTCATGTTTGTTACAGTCACCCAGCTCTTTTCCAGCTGTTACCCAGTGGGGAGGAAGACCTAATGTCTTGGCACAAGATGCAGACTCCTTCCTAATTACATTAAGGCCATAAGAGCACCTGAAGTCAAGACTATATAGTATTTGTTTGAGTGAAAGCTGAATTCTCAGAGTTTTCCCACTAATACAAAGTGCTCTCATGAGTTAGGTGAACAGCATTTAGTTACCAAAGAGGGAAAGAGTTAATTGAAGGTTGCCTGTTCCTCATTTGCTAAGCAGCAGAACTTTGTTACAGAATATGAAACTGTGGTTATTAACCATAGTTAATGGGGATTGTCTTATTCATTACCATACACTTTTTGAGAGCGACTGTTCGTTACTCTTTGCTCAAGCAATGCTTCTGTTGCTAGTGATGTCAGGAGCTTTGCTTGATTTAAAAAAACAAACAAAAAACCCCAACAGAAAGACCTGGGCTAGGTATATTAGTAGTCATTGAAGGTGAAAATAAAAGAAATCAAATAGGTAAAACATACTGAAGAGAAACACAGTTTTTAAGGCAGTTGAGTGCTTAATTCCTTCTGTTACCAAACAGAAGTGCCCACATAAAATGAAAATATGGCCTGGAGGAAAAAAAGAATGAAAGCTAGCATAAAGGCTTTGGTTGGGTCTGCTAAAGTAAAGCCAGAAAGGGGGGAAAAATGGGGTGGGGGTAGGGGGAGGGAATTAAATAAAAATTAGTTTAGTGAAGGTTAGGGGCACTAATTTGATTTGCCCTGATGTCCTTTCTGGGTCCTGTCACATCTGGCAGGTGGCAATGAAATATGGACATTCTGCATCAAGTGTGAACACTGCAGAATTACTTGTTGTCTTTCTGCTTTGATGTCCAGTAACTTACCAATGGATACAACTTTGAATAAATGTTGGTGTTGTGGTTTAGTGTCTTTGTATTTTTGTGCATGTTTCAGGTTGCATTCTTAGATTGCATTGTTTTTTATGCATGGGACAACACAGTCCTGAATCTTTGGATGATTAAAAAAAAAAGTGAGAGCTGCTGTAAAAGTATGTGGAATAAAGTGTATTGCTTTGCTTGGGAGAAAGAACCCTTTACCCATGGTGTAATTCTCCTCTGAACGTCACTGCTGTTGCATTGATGCTGTGGGATTGGCAGAGTTGGATTCACTTGGATAACTGAGGCAAGAGAGCATTTGCTAGAGGGAATGCAGCTCTCTGTGCTTTGGGAATAGCAGGGAATAAGCTTTCCTACTAACTGGGTTTTGTAACTTCTTGTAATGTACTTGATACTAGCAGTTGTGAAGGATGATGATATTGATGCTATTGTTTGTAGTGGTGGTTGTCATCTTCCTAATCTGGGGCTCTGTTGGCATCGCCAGCTATGATAGGTCCAACTTCCCTGGGTGATGTCCCTTCCCCATTCTAGTGGTTTCACTGAGCACTGGATTTTTCAGCAGTTTAAAATGTTTTCTGAAGGTGGCATTTCTTTAACTCCACTTTTACAGGCTGCGGCATTTGTGGTGCAAACGATTCTTAAAAAAGAAGGGGAGGGGGAAAAATCTGTGCTGGAGTATTTACAAGATTCCCTAAACTTGGAGCTACCACAGGGCTCCGTGTTACATGCCCCTTTCCTCACCCAACGACTACCAATGTGCAAATCCACCTCTTTAGCCTGGATTTGTCTCCTTAAGTTGTTGTATAAACTGGTGTTGGGAGAAGAAAACAGCTGGACTATGGAGCCTGGAGCCAGCCGTCACGTACTTTGTCTGTACTTGGGAGTAAAACTGATCCCTGAAGTTCTCTAGGACTTCCCCCTTGAAACAGGGAGTAGGAATATGGGGAGGCAAAGGAAAGCTTGGGATTTTCCATTTTCTTGTGCTTAATTTAAAACAGTGATTCAGCCAGCCAAGGAAGACAGTTACCTATTCAGCAATGGTATAGGCGTTGTCTCTTCTTGTGCCAAATACCTTTGAGGATGGGAAGAGACATGGGCCTTCTGGAAATCTGAGAAGGATTTTGGTCATTGGAAATAAATAAACATCTAGATTTTGAGACTGCTGAGCCTGTGCTGGCATTTGTGCCTAGTAGAAGAGAGTAGAGATTATAAGAGGGTTCAGGAAAAAAGCCTTTAATCAATGAGTGTGTTACTGTTTAAGGAAGCCTTTTCTTTTAGTTCTCATTCATCTGGGTAACTTGGTATTTTCTGTCCCCTGGAGAAGGCTACCTTGCATGCTTTTATTTGGCCAGGAGCTGTGGTAGGCCATAATGATGGTGCTGTGGGCTGTAGGTCTGAGATAAGTGTTGGAAATCTGCATGTTTATTTCTGAGACAGGATACAAATGTAATAACTTCTGAAGATCAGTATAGATTAGCAAATACTTCATGAGTCATACCTTCCCCTTGCCGCTTTTTTTCTTTAGCGTGTCATAAATGTTTAGGAAAGCTCATTTGTCCCAGATAGATAGGCATGAAATCTATCTTTGCATAGGGTTGTGACTCAGGGGCTGGAAACAAAAGGCTACTTGGTGTAATGTCTGCTGCTATGCTCTTGCCAGATGCCTTGAGCAGAGGGGGAAATCTCTTCTACTGTAGTTTGTTTGTAAGATGCTTTGAAGATTATGGATCTCTTCTATATAGCATACACCAATTAACTGTGATTAGGAGTGTTGTAGGTAATAGCTTTGCTATGAGGATGAAAAGAAGATGAGAAAGATGAATAGCACAGGATATGAAGGTATTGGCTGGATACGTGAAGGAAGGCAATGGGATATTGGGAGTCTTGTTGCAAGGCGAACGAGGCAGCAGGGAAGCGTGAGACAGTCTGGCCTGGCAGGAGCTTTGTCCAGAGGGTTTCTAGGGCAGGCATTGGCATCTGGCTGGGAGCTGGTATCAAGGTGAGTTTCCGCTTAATCTCCTTGCTCTGGCTTCAGTCCCTCTCTTTGTTGTATATGTGCCTTCAGCCCATCTCATGGAAAAAGTGGGACTACATCTCTAGAAAACCCTTTGGTCTTTTACGTAGCACAAAGAGGAACTCTGAGCCTTAGGTCTCTGTCTCTTGCCCATTCTTTCTGGCTTAAAATTAAATGTCAAATATATCCTTAGCTGCGAGAACTTTCTTTATCCTTTCACGTCTGTTTTCTGCTCCCCAGAACCCAGCAGTCCACGAGGCTCCCCATCCCTTGCTTCCTGTACTTGCTCTTTAATCCCGGAGGGGTTTTTGTCTATTGGTATAGTAAACAGGCTGCCACAGTTTCAAACATGTCTTCCACCTTCTTTCCTTCCCACTTGGGAAGTCACTGTTCTAGATGTGTCTCGTGTTATAGCACATCTGCTTCACCTTCCCAAAGGTTTTGCTGAGTGCTCACCCACCTGGTCCAACAGAGCACTGTTTTGTGATTGTTACCCTTGTGAGCCTTTTAAAATGGTCCCTTTAATGAACTGCGCTGTAAGATGAGAGACTGGGAGTTGGTATCATGTTCTTAGGGCTGTTTTGGTGGCACACAGGAATCTGCAGTGTTCCCCGTGGATGTCACCTACTCCAGAGCTTGCTATCACAGGGATAGATTATAACCAGCCTCTTGCACTTGGGCAGTGTAAGGCTGATGGAGCAGCTTTCAGGGCACTCGTGTGCTGTGTATGTGTGAGTGGCGTTGATGTTCCTGTAATTTGCACTGGGTGGACAAACAGGCTGCTTATTGCTCCTGTGATTGCCCAGGAAATGTTCTGTCAACTCCACCCTTTTTTCCTGATGTGTAGCACTTGCCTCTGATCCAGCGTTGAGCTGAGCTGGAGCAAGGAACAGAGAACTGGGTGAGTCATCTCACAAGGCTTTTACAGCAGGTGTCTCACTGAATCTGCTTACCTTGCTTGCTTTAGTCGTTTGCTTCTGTGCCATCTCTTCAGTTTTTTGGGTAGCTCTTTAAAGAGGTGCTGTCACAGTCTTGGTTGGTCATTTTTTTCCATCTGTGTTCCATTCTTTCCCTTGATCTTCAGCTTGCCAGCACAGGGGGTGAATTGGCAGATAAACACAATCTTGGGATGGTTTCTGCTGTAACGCTTCCTATGGCAGCATTATATAAAATCTGCTTCGCTTATAGAAAATGAAGGGGAAGATTCAGTAGAGCAGCACTGGGGGGAGGAAGGAAAGGAAAGACTACCAGCTTCAGTGCTGTGTCAGGTAAAAGCTTCTCTCAGCTTTGTTGCATCAGAATGAGTTGACCATTAACTTTAGTATAGAAAAAAGTATTCCTCTTTCCTGAGTATTTCTTCTTCCTTCGCGTGGTAGGAAGTTGTTGGGATTTTTTATTATCAATACTAAAAAAAGATAAAGCCCTTTGGCTAGCATCTATTGTAATGACTGCTGCTGTCTCCTGGCACACTTTTGTTTCCCCTCATGTTACTTGTCTGTCTTCTATAAGTTCTTCTGGACACCAGTGGTCACATCTGCTATTTGTGTAATGCTCTTTTTGTACAAGATGCTGATTGATGTTGACTGCTCCTGTGTGCTGTGGCAGTGCAAACAAATAATTAAGTAGCTTTTGCATGCCAGGTAGAGACTTGGTGTATATATGTGAGCGAATGTGTACAAAACCCGTGATATGCTAGTATATGGAAGGTGTGTGTGTGTATATAAAATGCTTAAGTTTTGTCACTTTAAGCTGTTTTTGGGTAGGGGAACAGAGCAGTCCCACGCACGGTGGGTATTATACCCAATATGCTCAAGGGAATGTAGCGAAGTAGAAGCCTCTGTTTATGGCTTACTGTCTGTCGGAAGTGCAGAAGCAAGTCATTCAACAGCTGGTTTGCTTAATACTGTCAAATGTAATTGTAACTTTTAGTGCAAATAGACCTTTTCTGCATTACCCACTTAATTTTGTTCAAATTAATATAGTAGAGTAAATGAATGCTTTTGATCTTCATCCATTTTTTACCTGGAAGAAGCAAGCTGTAATAACAGAGGTCTCCAGTAAAGTCTATTTTGACTTAGGCCACTCTTAACTCCTCCGTCATTGGGAGAAATGTGGTATGGTTTCTTTTTACAATGTAAATATTTAAGGAGAACATAACTTCATGGTGGAAACTGTCTAATTAAAAGTATTAGGATCTGTGTTTATTTATAACATGTATGAATAATTATTACTCAAAGTCTGAGTATTAATTTATTGGGAAGTCCCTCATTAGAAACTCTGCATCATCAAGGGTGAACTGTACTGTTACTTAACTAGTTTCGGTTTGCATCTGGGCAGAGACGCAAGGAAAAACTGCAGAGGCAAATAAAACACGCTGTGAATAAGAAAACAAATCTTCCAGCATCCCAGATGCTTTTCGTAATTACTTTTCCTTGTTGTTTGGATCTTAAGCACAGCTA
This sequence comes from Falco naumanni, assembly GCF_017639655.2. NCBI lineage: Eukaryota > Metazoa > Chordata > Aves > Falconiformes > Falconidae > Falco > Falco naumanni. The sequence continues at coordinate 94,661,343 of NC_054057.1, read as the reverse complement.
AGGCTTAGCTGCTTGTGCAGTGAAACGTTACATTTGTGGAGTGTTGTTCTGGATGGTGCTGGGAAGGAAGGAGGGAGAAACTGGGGAGGTGTGTGGGTGCTTGCCCCCATCACCTTAATGCTAGTGCTGATGAGCATCCTTAAGCCTGCTTTGTACCTTCTACCAGACTGCATACCCTTGGTGCAGCTCTGCTTGGGTTATACATCCAAGTATTTGGCCTCTCTCCATTTTATTTAGAACAGGGACCATTGTTTGTGCCTGGACAACAGTGGCTGTGTTTTCTAATTCAAAAAATGCCTTATAGAAGAGGCCTTTATAATCATTCCTGCATTGCAAATAGGGAGTAGAAAAAGGAGCAACTTACCCTTAGGTGATGTAGATGAGCATCAGTCAGGAACAGAGCCCTCATCCTTGCCAAGTGTGATAGTTATTTCATCTGGTGTTAGTGTCACCAAGCAAAACTGTCCTGTGAGCTTCTGAAAATTAAGACGTTTATTGCAAAATGTTTCAGAATGTAAACAATCCTTTCCTCTGTGCAGACAGAGCTGGCTTAGTTGCCCTTACTGATAATCATGGCCTTGAGCTACTGGCAATGCTACTCTTTGACAGGTAGGAATAGCTCAGTAGTCAGTGCTGGAGCTCTGTAGGGTTGGAGGGATGTGGCAGACAATAACACGTACAACAGGCTACTTCTCATCCTTCAGCTTACTGGAGAAGGTAGTTCCTGTACTGTCTGTCTGCTTATGGCCGGGGCTGGGAGGTGCTCTCCTGCATGGTCCATGCACTGAGTGAACTCTGACCAGCTCCCTTCTTGAAGCTGTCATTCAGTTTTTGTTACACAATACTTGGAGCTTTGACCTTTCCTTAAATAGAACAAAACCAAAAGGCTTTTGGGGTTTCTTGTATTTTTAATTTATTTGTATTTTGTATATTGAATTTCCTCAATTCTTCAACACTTCCCCCCCTGCCCCACTTCTCTCTTTTTTTTTTTTTTTTTTTTTTAAGAGCTGATGCTGTTGTTCTTGGAACCATAAATATGTATTTCTTGTCCCATCAGTCTTTATCCATACATACTCTGACAAGCGTGCCTCCATCCTTACTACAATGATACTCAGTTGCACTCTCCACACTGTTTTTTGGCCGTCTTTTCTTGCCACTTATCTCATCTGCCCTGATACCTGGCTCCTGCCTTTCTCATGGTGCAGTCTACCTGTGTCCTGCATTCCTCGGGGCTGTTCCTTGTATGCTGACTGTTGTCCTGGCAGCTTCTTCTCTGCATCTTGTCATTTTCTTCTTGCGTTTTCTGTGCCCATTTCTCCTAAGAAAGAAGGCCTCTTGTACTACATCCTTAATTTTGAAGCAAAGTCTTCCACTTTATTCTCCCGTCTGTCATCTCCCTGTACGATTAAAGGCTAAATGAAATTTCTGTAGCTTCATGCCTAATAGCCAGATCTTGACTCTTGTATTTTCAAAGTATAAAGCAATCCCAGCTATACCTCTCTACTTCGTAGTGTTTTGTACAGCACAAACCCAAAGATGATCCCCAGAACTATTTTTGTGAAAACTTACTTAATTTGGGGTGCAAAGGTTATGAAAGTAAGTGATACAGAAACGGAACCCGGTGGTAATAGTTACAGGTTCATATTGCAGGACAAGGAGAGGCTACTTGCTGTATTGAGGACTTTTTGTTAACATCACAAGTGGAAACTGTAAGGGTTTTGCTAACTGGCCATTTCTGAGACCAGCCTAGGATGGGAAGGTGTGCGCTTGTGGCAGGATGCAAGTTTGCTTTGCCTTCAGGAGGGGGCGAGGAGCGGTTCTAACCTCTCTGTTGCTTTTTCTATCTTCTGTTTGACTATCCATTAATCCATATGTCCATGACCCAAACTAGCCATAATGCGTGCATCGTAGCTTACATCTCACTGCGATTTATTTTTGCCTGTTTACTCAGAATTGTTTGCTTCTGTGGCTAGTAGTGGGATAACTAGGATTTAGCATGAAGGCTGTACTGCATGACAGTGCTGATGCTAAAGCCTCACTATGCCTCTGTCATGGAAGGGGAGGAATTCAGATGTGGTGACTTGATTTAGCATCTTCCTATCATACAATAGAGGAACACTTTGCCAACTGAATTGGAAGTGATGGCTTGATTGCGTTAGGATTTTTCTTTTCTGTTCATAAATGATTCATTATTTCCTGTCTTCCCACCCCCTCCTCCCCAAAACTAATCAAATTTAAGCAGAGTTGGCTTTGCATCTAAGAACTGGGCTTCTGCAGAATGTAGTGAAAAGGAATCGGTGTTTTTATGGTTAAATTATTAGTTCATAAGAAATCTCAGTTGTTCCACAATAGCAGTGTTTTTCTTGGTTTATGCAGCCAATGGTGTGTGAAAAAATCTCTGCGTTGCTAGCGATGATCCATCTGTTGACATGCTATTGGAACAGCAGTGCATTTAGTGGTGTTTTAGATTTGGTCAACCATTAAGCAAGCATTTTCTTATAGTCTGCTAGTTTTCTTTAATCATGTGAGAAAGTATTTGCTGGAATGGAATATAACAGTGTTGACCTCACAGGAGAGAAATGGCTTTGTCTGGTGTCCTGTCTGTCGTCTTGCTCTGCTTCTGTCTTCTGTGAGAAATGCCAAAACAAAAAAGGTGTGTTTCAGAGGCTTGGTGGTGGTCTGAGTGGTGCTAGGTATGAGCACGTGGAAGCCTGGTGAAGAATTTGCCTACTAACAGCTTATGTGTTACCCCCCCTACCCCAAGTGTTTCTGTTGATCTGATGAAGTAGTCTCCTAATAAACTCTTGAATTGCTCGTATCCTGTGATCATCGTGGCTGTAAGAACATCACTTTTTGTTTTTATAAGAATAAACGTCTGATGTTTCAGGCGAGTGGATTTATTCATCGGCTGCTCTTCGCAAGTACTTTGTGGATGCATCCTGCAGTCATCTGTCCTGGTTTCTCTGATGTTTGGGGAAGGCGCAGGAGCTGTACTGAACGCTGTTCAGACTGACCAGGGGTGGTCTGGGCCATCTACTCTGAGTTCTGGCCCAAGACCATTCAAAAATGAATTTTCTATGTGGATTCCTGAGCCCGGCTCATGTTATCAGCAGCCTGTCATCCTAAGCTTGGGGTGAGGGGTAAGAGAGACCAAGCTGGAAGAAGAGGAGGGAAGGAGAGAGAAGGGCAGGTGGCTTTTTGTCTTGAAACTTGCAGCCTGACTTAGGAAGGTGGTGAGAGAAGTGGGGCACCTGTCCGATTTTCGGGAAGAGGGGGACTAAGATATGTTTGCTCAACCTGTTCGTGTAGTGCTGTCTTTCTGGGTTGGTGGTGGCTTTCCTTGAAGGCCTCTAGAAGCACAAAGTGTTTGTGGCATCTAGGCTGAACACTGGCGGGAGTACTGGACCCTGAAGGGCAGAATTGTGACCCACCTCCTGCATGGGGTGTCTCATGAGAAGCTGAAAGGAACTGTCTCCTACAGACCAAATGCTCAGCCCTTACCTTTGAGGAGAGAGTGGACGCAGAAATGAGAAAGGGACAGTTCCTCCATCTCTGGCATCTTTGAAAACAAGTGCAGTGGGACCTCTCCTGCAGTGATTTCTGGTGGCTTCTGCCAGGGGTAGACATCTTCTCTCAGACCCCCCAGATTTAATGTTCTTTCACAAAATGTAAAGCTGATAGGCATTTTTGTGAGTGGTGGATTTTTTTATTGTTTTGTTTTGTTATGTTTTTTCTATTTTTTTTTTTTATGGGGGGGTTGGTGTGTGTGTTTTGTCTGTGTATGTGTGTTTTTTTTTTTTTTTTGAGTATGAAATATCCCAAACTGTTAGCTAGTCTTTTTCTCAGAATATTTTGAATTTGTAGTTTTGGCCTGGTGGCCGTGTGACGGGCTTATTTTTTCCTGGTAAGACTCAGAAATACATTATTTGCACAAGTTTTATTTCTTTATCAGTTTTTGGTCTATTTGAAACTAAATGAGCTTTGGTAATATGGTGCTTCTATTTGTTCTAATGAGCAGATTTATTCCAGGTCTGACTTTGCCTGCCTGAGGTAATGCTACCACGAAATGCATGAACCCCTCTCTGAGCACAAGAACCGTGCTTTAATTGGCCCTAAAGCTAGACTGCTGCTACTGGAAGGTGTGATTTGTTGGGAATAGCTATCTTTTGGGAGCAATCTTTTCTGTCTTCAGCAGGAAGTTCAGCTTTTTTGTTTCTATCTGAAACTTGAACCCTTGGTAATAATATGGTGAACGTCCTTTTGTTTTGGAGTGTGTTGGTTGCAAGAAGAATGTTGGGAGTATTTTGTGTGACAGTGCACCTTAAGCAGAGATCAAACAGCTGAAGTCACCCATTTTTTTATTTTCCCACACACTATTTATTGTCTGTGCCCTAAGTCTTGCTGTCTTGTCTGTTTTTTACAAAGAAATTAATACTTGCTTTCTAGTCAGCAGCAATGCAACTGCAATCAGAGACAAGTGCTGGGACGCTGGCGTCCCCGTCTCCCCCCTGGCCCTCCGTGCGATGTGCTCAGCAGGAACTGGGGAGGTAATGAGCGTTTTCTTCAGGAGCTTTGGGAAGACTTGCTGTCAAGCTGTGCGTGCGCTGTGGTGCCCAGTGGCTTGAATGACACTGCCAGATGGACTGTACGCTCAAGTGGCTCTGACCACTGGCTGGGTCATCACATGTCTAAAGGCTTACTCACCTATTAGATGAAGTTTTTGAAATATTTTTTCATTTCGCTTACCAAACAAGGTTCACTAAATTATTCTAAAAGCTATGGAATACTGTTTTTCTTAGTCCAATAGAAACATTTATTTAGAAATGTTTGGAAAAGTATTTCTCAATATATGATTTGGTCTTTCTGTTGTCCTGAAATTGCTTATTAACTTGGTGATGTACCAAGGCTGCTCTCTGAAACAGATAATCTAATACACCCTCTACTACTCTGCTCAGTTGAGGTGTTTGTGTTTCCTTTAAAATGCTGCAAGAAGCATAAATATAGCTGGAGCATCTTGTCTGGAGTCAGGGACAAAAATAAATGTGACATTATTATATTAGACTTGGACACAGTTGTGCCTAGTGGTGTGCTTTGATAACTTTGACATCTTAATATTTCTGAGCAGACTTTAAGGGTCATAGGCTTTGCTAGTTTGGTGGCTAAGCCTTTGTTAGTTCAGCTTTTTTCTCTGAAGTTCTTGATCTGACATTTGTATCCTTCTCTAAAGTCTATTACTAAAAGCCATGGTTGTGCTTTTCCCTGGTCATTCAAAAGTGGCAGTAAGACACAACGCCCCAGCTGCCAACCTCAAATGCCTTGTTTGTTTGTTTGTACAGCAAGGTCAAAATCTGTTATATTACTAAAGTGCTTTTGTAGCTCTCTTACATCCTTTCCTTTATTGAAACTTCTACATTTAGTACCATTGAGGCCCAAGGGTTCGAATTGTGCTGTGAATTTACCACAAGTCATGTCATTTCATTTACATTATGCCCCTTCAAACTGTTAAATGGCCGTTCCCTTTATTCTGCTGGTGTTTTAGGGAGCCATCAGCAGCTTGCCAGCAGAGTTTGACCACTGGGCTGCTCCAGGTCTGTGTCACTGCTATTACTCCCACTGCTGTACCAATAGCTGTATTTATATTTGCAGTATCACCAGCTACAGGCTTTTCTATTTTAAGAATCCCTGGCATGCTGTAGCCTTTCCAGAACATGATTTGCACTCTTAGGGAAAATGAAAGATGCATCCAACAGAAAGCAGCAAGCTTGCAGAAGTTTGGATGTACATCAAGTTTCCTTGAGGCGTACCTTAAGAGAAATGATGGCTGGTTATGAATTATGACTGCTAGAAGATTTCTGTCACTTACAGAAAACTAACGAGGAGAGATCCTGACTGATTCTACTTAATTTTTTCCAATGCCTGTACATTGGTAAAGTACTTCTCTTTTCAATGCTCAATAGCTGTTGACTCAAAGCCTTAAACGCAGCGTGTCAGTATTGTGGAGCTGTCACTGACAGCAGTGTTTGATAAAGAAGATGCTCTGCACACTCCTCCAAGCTATAATCTTTTCCTAAACTTGCTTAAAGGTAATAAAAAGTGATCTTGGGCACTGGCGCTGTTGTAGAATAGCAGTATGCTGAACAACCTCCACGTGTGTGTGTATGTGTTGGGTTTGAGCAGGAAAAATGCTGAGGGCTGACTCACCAGAACGTTGTTTCTGGCGGAAGGAGGGGGGGTTCAGCTGCTCAGTGTTTCCTTACAGTCAGATTTCATCCGTTAGTGTTTTAAAAAGGCAGTTAGGGAAATTTGCTGTCTCCACGTAGGGTTCTGTGCTGGGCGTGTTTGATGGGGAGAGGACAACATATGTAAGGGTTTAGTGTTGTTTTTGTTGGCTCAGCTAACTGAATTTTAGTAGTTGTCAACATTATTAAAAGCTTATGATACTTCTATCTAATACCATTAAAAGAGTTGGCTGGTAGGAACACTCAACCTCTGGACCTCTTAAAATTACAGTAAGTCAACTGACAAACTTACTTATAAGGGTTGATAAAGAATATGACAACAAGGACCTGTGAGTAAATGACTTGTGTGGGGCCTGTGTAGCAATACATGCACAGAGCAGTCATTGAAGAGTAGCAAGAGTCTTGTTGCAACTATAAATGTTCTTCTGTATCTTTCCCTGGGGTGATGCAGTGCCTGGGCCACATCATTCTTGATCCCATCTGCCATGGCCAAAACCTTTCTAACTTGGATGAATAAAATACTCTAAGTATATGATAAGTAATTTAAGAGACAAAGACTAAACTTCAGTGTTTCTGGACTAAAAATAATTTGGGTTGGAATGGACCCCCAAAGGTCATCTGGTCCAACCCCTTGGCTCGGTGTCAGAGTTCAAAGTCAGGCAAGGCTCTAAGCAGCCTTGTCTTGTCAAGTGTTGCTTATCTCCCAAGGATCACTAATGAAAATTAACAGTGTTGATTCCAGTGTTGGTTCCCCCCACCCAGGACAGCTATTATTAACCAGCCCATCCAGTGTGAGTTGACCTGCTGACTGCAGAGCTGCGCGGTCTGTCCAGATTTCCTCGCATCTTGTAGTCATGTAAACAGCAGTCGCAGCTCTCTGGTTCTGTCTGCTGAGCCAGCTGTCTCACCGGGGAAGGCCGTCAGTTCGGTGAGGCACCGTTTGCCTGGCACAGGAGCCATCCCATCACCTCTCCCCAATCCCAGCGTAGATTGCATAGGCGTCTGACCAGTTCGCTTTGCCCTCTTACTAACAGCCCCGGACCTAAACGGTCTCTGCAGTGAGCAGCCAGTCCAGAACCAAGGCAGAATGGAGGACCATTGATTTTTTTAATGTATTTTCTTTTTGTCAGAGGGCTTATGTTTGCAGAATGACCGTAAAGACTGGGGCAGTGGGGCTGCTGGCTTTCCCTCCGGCTGCCAGTGCCGGGCACTTCCCAATACATTTCACTGCCTGGATATTCCAGGTTTCAGAACGGTCTCGGCTGTACTAATAAACACATTGAGGGTGGGAAGAGTTTGTTTCCTATTGAAGAAATTAATTGCTGGTAACTTTCCACATTCTTCTTTCTTGCTTTTGTCACTGAGTATTTTCCAGGATCTGTTATTTTTCCAATAACAGTTTTGGCTGGAAAAACTATAGGCTAGTTTTTGGTGCTGTTCAGTCAGGAGCAGCTAAATATTAAGAGGAAAAACTCATTTGCGTTTTCAGAACTTGTGGATGATTAAGGTTTCAGTAACAGAGTTTTTTTTTTTTTTTAATTTAAGTGCTAACAAAATATGTGTATGTACAAAAGCTGTGTTTGAGTGCACAGAGATTAAGCGAGCTATAAATAGTATCTTCTGTGACCCTGTTGGAATTTTTTTTAAGCCTGGAAACACTGAAGTGTGTGTTTTGTCAGATTTGAATCATGAACCCTGAAGAAGAGCTAATGACTTCTTATTTCTCACCCCTAATCTCCAACTGGAGTGTTCTTTATGTGAACAGCAGATTACTCTGAAACTGTAGCTCAGGCTTCATTTGCCTTATTTAACTTTGTTTATTCGCTTTGTTCATTGTAATGTTTTTTATGCTCCAGTTGGTGTGTTTATGAAAATAATTATTTTCAACCCGTATTATCAAACCCATGCAAGCTGCGCAACCCATGTTGCTGTGGGTGACAGTTCACAAAATATGCTTTATTTTCTGTTGTACTTAACAACAAGCTTTTCCTCTTGAACATGTTGTAACTCTAACCCTCATGAAATATATGGCTTTCTCTGTTATTGTGTCTAGTTTTCCTGGCAACTTTATGAAGAGATGTAGCAGGAATTAAATGATCAGCTCTTAGGACCAAAGCTGTGTTCTCTGCTACCTGTTCTGGTGGTTCTGGTTGGTGATGAGTGGCAAAGCAAAACACTCATTTGCTTTTGGGGCTGAGTTTTGGTTTTGGGCTTTAAAAGTGTTCCCAGGATGTGCTGCACTCAATTCAGCTGGGATGCAATTAACATAATTGCTAATTGTGTTTTGCCAGCGAAACAACAAAAAATTATTAAAACCCCCCAGTTTGGTTGAAATTGAAATGTTTTGTAGGAATACATTGACGTTTTTGGTAGGAAGCAATCAGAAGGCTTTGCATGTTCTTTTTTGATGCAGAATTTCTTTCAGCATTTATTAGTATTTAAACTATAATAGGTGTTTCAGTAATTGGTTGAATCCCTGCTTCAGATTTTTTTTCTTTAAATTTGTCTTTTGTTTCTGTGTAGAACAGAATTATGAAAAATAAATTCCAGGGCTTGACTAGCTGTTGTTTGGCATGAAGTCGTAGAGCACTTAAAATTCCTCATACAACTGCTTTAATTGCTTGCTAATCTTGCCTAAACATTGGCTGAGAATGTCGGCTCGGTTCTCCTGTTGCTTATTTTCAGTAGCATAGATCACAATACTCCCAGTACATTTTCTGCAAGCTTTTTACTGTAGAAGGTAGGTAAAAAGGGGTATGGAAACGCTTGCCTAGAGGTCACACTGTTGACATTTAGGTTGTTGGCTATTGATCTGTATCACTAGCCTGACAGATATATAGCTTTTGTAGAATGAGTTAATAATTTCTTGGTGTAATGCAAAATCAACAGCCAGTCGCCCTGAGCCCTGAACACGACCCCTGTGGAAGGAACGTGTGCGACGCTGTTCCCAGCATTGCTGCTGTGCACCATGGAGCCTTCCTCAATGAATGGCTCTTTTGGGGAAAGACAGACCGATAGCCATGCCTGCCTTTTTCCTTTCTACGTTGTGTTGAGCTTTGATGAATATGTTGGTATTCATGTTATTGGCTGTTCCCTTATTTTAGAAACAAATCTTACCCACAGTAACTCTATATCCATGGTGAGTAATGGAGAAATCATTGCTCGTTAATGATTCACTTACAGGTTCCTCTATTGCTGTTGCTCAGTCGCTTGTGTTGCTGGTGTCTACAGAATTATTGCTCAGATGAGCACTTAAACCTGATTTTCATAGTTTCAGTAAGGTTATTGTAATGACAGGATGGCGGGTGTCTGCCTTCCGTTACTGATCATCTGGTCCAAAGTATATTGCTCCAGAGCTGGCCCCGGTGATGCTCTCGGCAGACTTGCAGAAGTTCTGTGCCTTTGAACTTTGCAACTACCTAAAGGCTGCTTTTAACAGCTATTTGTTGATGGTTTGCAAAAGCTATGCTTGGCTATTTGGTTAAAAAATAACTCGCCATTTACCTGTCCTGCTGTGTGCACATCTTTTACAATAAAAAGTCTAAATACTAAACTTTGCTTTTCCATTTTGAAATTTATTTTCAGGTAAGGTCCTCATCGCAGCCTCTCCAAACTGTTTACTTTCTGCATGCACACTTGGTGATCTGCTTTCTTGGGAAGCACGTGTGCTTTGCTGCTGCAGTTATAGGAATGGTGCATCTAATAAAGGAGCAAAAGCAAACTTCAACTCTTAAGTAATGCAGTTGCAGAAACAGGGTACTGAAAGAGCTGCCTGAGGTCACAGAGTCCAGTCCTTTGTCTTAGTTGTGCCTGTCATATCCTCCCTAGGCTGATTGAGTTACGCAGACGAAGCTTGCCTAATAATTCAGCTTCCTATTTTGTAACAGTCATTATTGTAAGCTGTTTCATGGTGCCATTGTTCAAATAAATGTGGGGGAGAAAAAAAAAAGAAAAGGGGGGGGGGGGGCTCTCACGAGAACAAGAGGATGCTTTCACTGCTCCTGGCTTGGGTTACTTCCTGAAAAAAAACAAAAACAAAAAAACCAACCAAAAAACCTAACAAAAAAAACCACTTGCTGTGCGATGCTTAGCGTTATTCAGCAGCAGTCAACACAATAATAGAAATTAAAAAGTTATAAACCCCTTGAAGCTTCAGAATACTAACAATATGAAAACACTGTGGCTCGATTTTTTTTTTTTTTTTTTTTTGAACATTTGATATTCCGCCCTCCACCCCCCACCCTTGATGCTCACTCGTCTTCCAGTATGGGTGGCCAGCCCAGTGGCTCCAACTCACTTCCCAGGAGCATCATGCAGGCTAATGGAAGCCCTGGGCTTTGTGGGGCTATGATTCAAGCCAAGATGAGCATGAAAAGCTGCACGCCAGAGCAGGGAAGCCGAGCGGCACAGCCCTGCTTGGGTGCGAGCATGGGCGGTGGGAGGTGTAGGAGGCTGGAGCAGAGCCAGTGCGAGAGGGGGTGGGTAGCGCTCGGCTCTGTTGGGTAGAAGCATGGCAGGATTTCGGGTACAAAGGGTGATTTGCAAACCAGTTATTTTTATTGCTTTTAAGAGTTCCTGTAATTGATTTGATTATAGGAAGAAAATTCAGACTTTTTTAAGCAAAAGTATTTTTTGTGGTGGTTTTTATTTTCTTTTTTCCTTTTCTTTTTTTTCCCCTTTTCCTTACTAGTGGTGAACCAGGTCGGGGTTTATGCAAGGGAAGGCTTCTTGTCATCATTCTCCCACTGTCATTTCACAGCAATGGCTTCATACCCTCTCTGTTTTCTTCCTGTCATGTTGCCCTTCTCCTCTTTCTCTTCCCCGCACACTGCCCTTTCCTTCCCATCCCACCTGTTTGCTCCTGGAGCGGAGTCGGAGCTGGCGGCAGCGTGCCAGCATCCCGGCGGGGAGCCGGGAGCTCAGCCTGCTGAGGCACCTTTGCCTTTCTGAATTTGTAAAATCTGGCATGTCACATACCAGAGAGCTCAGATCTGCATTTAGGTTTAAGTTTGCACAAAAAGTGGGAATGTTTCTGTTCAGATGTTCTTTTTTTTTTTTTTAAGTGAACTCTTAATGTCTCCAGTGAAGGAGCACAAAACCTGATTATTTTGATGTCTTTGTGAGGAACACCCATACAAAAAGCCTGAGATTGCTCCACATCATGTTGATTTGTATAAATTGTTCGAGAGACCTGGGCCTGAGCTGGATCAATGAAAGAAAACATTCAGCAATGTGCATTTTATACAAGCATTTAAACTTTTTTTTTTTGGTTTTGTTTAGTAATAAAAGGAACAAAGCTATTATTAGTGACCATGGGCTTGGGAGTTTGCTAAAGCAGCAATAGTTACTCATCTGTTTTCATTTGCAGAAGTATTCTAACAAAGGCAGCCACAAATGCAGCGGCAGGGTTAGGAGGTGGATGGTAGGAGTGGAAGTGCAGTTTCTGGAAGCTGGTGCTTACTAAGACCTTTCTGTCTAGTCTTGGTTTTGTGGCCATCAGGAGTACAGTTCCCAGTGAGCTCTAGCCTTGCTGAATTGAAAACGGGAAAGAATGAATTCCCTGGGTAAGTTCTCGGTTCTTTTACTTCTCTAAGATGCAGCAGAGTTGTACAGAGCAATTGTCACTTTGGTACCAACATGGGGTTGTGCCTGCACGTCAACTTGTGCAGCTGGCTCGCAGGAGTTGGAGAACAGGCAGTGTTATATGACCATTTTGTTTAATTACACCACCCCCACCACCCCTCTTCTCTTCTCCCAGGTTGGAAGAGAATTGATAAATTATCTGACCTAGAAAAACAAAAACCCCAAACCCACACAGGGTGGTAAATATTTCCTTGCTTGTTAGGGTGTTTTGAAGAAGAAAAAGAAACAAGCATGCACAAGACCTTTGTATGTGCTTTAATGTTCAGCCAGCTGGTTCATGGTTCGCTCTGTTGCAAATGCCGTGGACTGCAGAACTGACGCTGTACGCGGTGGGGTCGATGCTGCCTTGCAATTGCAATTTCCTCAGATGCACTAAGGGCAGGCGAGGTTTCAGCTGAAGATGCTGCTGTCAAATACAGTCTGTGCCAGAAGAGCATTAGTTCATGGCAAGTAAGAATGAAACACTCTTACTGATTTCCTTGGGTCTGGGACCATGTCCCAGCTAGATTTGGTTACGATGCGCTGAATGTATGCTTGAATATAATGCTGTAATTAAGTGCTCAGTGAAAGTTGCTGTCTAGTAATCTCATTAAGATCAGCCTCTTTTTTGCCCCAATCCTGCAGCAGTTAAGAGTCTGACCTTGCAATTTGAGTTTAAATCCTAGAGGTTACTAGGACAAATACTACAAAAAGTATCTTGAATAAGTAGCATGAGCTTTCTGAAGTTACTTTCAGAAACTGTTCTTTGCTTAGATGTCTGTGTGCTGAAGACAGGGACTTAAACTGATGGGAATGAGGAAGCCCTGGACGGAAAGCTGAGATGGAGAAGGAAGAGTCTTGTTTGTGCACAGAGATCTGTTGGGGCAGCTGAGCCACAGCATAGAAAGTTCCAAGTATTTTTCTAGTGTCTGAAATGATACTGTCTGTGGTTTTTAGATAACAGATAAGTGAGAGAGGAATAATTGAGCTGCTTTATCGAGCTGCTTACAGAAACTTGAAATGATAGTTAAATAAAAGGTCTTATCTATATTGACGGTTGTTAAGGGTCAGAAACTGCCATTTAAGAGGATAGATTAAGTAATTTGTATTAAAATTGTAAATACATCTTTTTTTCCTGGCTTTTATGTAAACGTTTTTTCAAAAAACATATCTTCTCTCTTCACTACAAGAAATAATATTTTGCTTTCAGATGCCAGACTTTTGGGAGTAGACAGATAGAAGAATAGGGAAAATGTTGTACTTGTTGATATTCTTACACAGGGCATTTAGCAGGGTGCTTTTTTATTCTAGGAGTGGGTTTTCATATAATTAATCTTCCAGGTTTAAATAAAGGTTTTGCAAGCACAATAAATTATGAAGACATAGAAGTTTGAAATGACCTGATGGCACTAAAGGGAACAAAGAAATCTTCACACTCTTGAAACAGGATTCTGCACATCAAACTTCAGTTTGCTTGGTTTTCCTCCATGGCAAACAAATTTTTGAAGTTTACTTTGGCAGTAATTCATACCACCATTATGTTAAATAGGAATGGGAGGATGTTTCCAAGCAGCATATTGATTTATTGCTATGTGGAAATGCAGTTTTAAATGTTTTCTCTAGGTACTTTGGTTTGGTTCCCCCCCCACCCCCCTCTCATTTCCTTGTCATCTTTGCATGCAGATGCATGTTCCCAACCCATTGGAAATGGTTATACTAATGTTTTTAATTGAAAAGAGGAAAGTATATGATTTGGCCATTCTGGCTTGAAGATTGCCGTTTAATTTTTTATGCATGTGAAATGGTAACCCATAAAAAAAACTTTTGTGGTGGATTCCACCTTGTATTTGTATATTAGATGTATTAGTCCCAAAGAGTTCTATTGCATTTAATCTCAAATGAAAAATTATAAAGGTGGACTTTGCTATAGCAAACTTAGGAGACTTCTGCCAGTATCAGTTTTTGTTTTGCGGCCCTAGTTATGATGGAAAATATTATTAATGAAAAGCTCTTGTATATTGCTTCTTGGAGGGTAGTACTTGGACGGTCGGCAAAATGATGTTGCTGTTGAATAATGCAGTGAGAAAATGGTAATTTGATTAGAAACCAGGTTCATAAGCAGCTGCAGGTAAATCTAGAATGTGCTGGCTAATTTCTAACTAAACTGACTTAATCAGGTTTTCTGGAGCATGGTCTCTGCGTCCCTGTTACCCCAGAGAAACAAGATTGTGGGGTGTGCTTTTTTGTTCAGTGTGGGAGAGCATCAGCACAGGAGAATGATGATGGAAAATAGGTCTTATCTATGCATTATCCCTGTAGTAGTATGTCCTTACAGTGATACATTAGGAGTTGCCATGGTTTGGTGAGCAGTATCGGGATTTTTGTGGCATGGTGTTGTTTTGAGGACGCTACTCTCGGCTTATTTTCCTTAAGCTGTGCTGGAAGGCCATGGTCCTCTCATAGAGGTGAATCAGACCATTCCTACCATCTGCAGCGCGGTAACTTGCACATGGGCAGGGAAAGGGCTTTCCACCCTCTCAAACCATCATCTTCTGCATTTGCTGGAATCACAGTAGCCTTTTATTGCCGTTTTCATGGCCATATATTGAGGTTTTCCTTAAATAAGGCAGGATACAACTTACCCGAAGTAATAACTGTAAGGCTGTTTTATTGCTGGCATCAAGAGCCGGAGTGTCTCCCTTGCTGTCACTTGCTAATGCTTCATCTGCAATCCTGTGCTGGGCCGCTACAGCACCAGGGTCTTGGACCTGTTTGAAAACCAAACCCCTCTCGCGTGGGAACTGATTTATTCTGGCTGACTTTGCAGTCCTCAATTTACCGGTGCTGGTTCTGCAGAGGTGTGTGGTGGGATGGGTGGTGAAATTTTATTTTATGTAAATTTTTTTTTTGCCTAAGGCTTTTTTGCTCTTGTTTCAGGGAATTTTTGAATCCCAGTCTGGAAAGGTTTAATGTGCTGGCTTTTTTTTTTTGTAGTACTAAACGTTTGTTATGTTTTTAAAAACTCATACATGTATAATTGGTCAGACATGAAAGACTTGCATTTCAAGCAACTTGTATATGGACTTCATCATTAGAACATATTACCTAATGCATTTGATCAGCTTTATTTTTTTTTCAATGTGACATTTTCAGTTTAACATTGCTCTGTATTTTGTAGATCATCTCTGCTTTCCCCCAATTATTTTTAAAAAACAATTTTAGCAGTTTGAGCTACTGTTAAGTGTCTTTAGAAAGTGCTTGCTCTGCCAGACAGGAGGGTGTTTTTCAGGTTCCGTACTTCGGTTTTGTGTGCTTCTTAATTATTACTTTTTTTCAGAATAAATTAGACTGTATTAAAAGAGCACTGGAGGCTGAAGTTCTTTGTTCCCAGGCTGGAAATAACTTAGCCAGTGAAGGTGCTTTCATTCTGTTCCATTTTTGAACTTCAGTGGAAATTTTGGATGCTGAACAGTAACGGGATGCCAAGGGTTTGGGGCTTTATGCTGCTGTAATGGCCCAAAAGGGCTCTTCTCCACCAAACTGGTGAGCAGGTGTTGCAAGAACCTGGCAGGTTCACCTTCAGTTATGTCTTGTGTCACTTGTCAGTGCTAGGTAGGATAACAGAAGACATGTAACTGTTGGCTACAGAAGATGGATGGTACTGGGATTTAGGGATGTGTTTTCAACTCCTGTGTACTGCCTAGGCTGTGTCCCCCCAAGTTAGTCCCCTAAGAGACTCTGCTCAAAATCCTTGTGTTGAAAGTCGTCGTGGATGGTGGCATCTTTGTCAGATGATGTGTCACTCTTGAAGCCTTCAGCTGCTGTCTTGTCTTTGATAGGTGTCCCTCTCAGATCTGCTCTGGATTCAATCTTTCTGCATGCTTGCTGTCTGCTTTGTCTCTTCCTGTAGTAGATACTTCTTGTTTCTGTGTTTGTGTTGAGGGGGAAGCCTAGTCTTTGGGCTATCAGTTTTTGATTGGGAGAGGAAGGAAAGGCGAGCTTCTATGGATTAGCCCATTTAGCCTGGTAGTTTAAAGCAGGAGAGCTCCAGTTTTCCAGGGTGGCAGAAAGTGGTGGGCAAATGAAGGTGTGGGAGGTAAATTGGCTTAACCCTCCGTGCAAAGGAAACTCCCTGGAAGGGAATGTGAATTTTCTTCCTCTATCAAAGTCTGCTGAAGTTACATGCGCGTTATAAACATCTTGACCTGCAAAAATACTTAAATCAGCTGACCAGTTTTGGCTGCCTAGTCTGGACTGGTAAAGGTACCCCTGCGCTGATCAGGAAGCTATTGCCTGGAAACCAGGGGAGGCCTTCTAGGAGAAGAGCGTATGGTAGGTGTGCCTTTTATTTTCCTGTTTTTATTTTGTTCCTTGACTGAGTAAAGGAGGAAATATTTTTGCTTAAAACTAGTAACCTGCTTGAACATTTGATGTAGGCAAAACTTCTTGATGCTGACTCTGCGGGCCACTTAAATTGAATTACGTTGTGTGGTCAACAGAAGGAGAATGGGGACTGAGGCTGATTGTTCTGTGTGAATGAGTAACAGCTTTGCTTTTCATCACCTGCCCTCACAGTTTTCTAACTCGGGCTTTCTTTGTACACTGTTATGTCAGTTACTTGTACTGCCTGATGGGGAGTTTTTGCCTAATTGAGAAATACTGACTTGGAGGAACTTTTGCATGACATCAATGGCCTTTATGTGGAGCCTATTTTCAGACCTTTTTTCTAACGTTAGGTCCTGAGGTTAGTCTTATCTGTTGGCTGACCTCATTCGAACGTGTGGCTGCCCCAAATTAAGGAAGCACTGGACTCCTCTGGTCTCTGCAGAGTTCAGTGCAGAAATCTGGGCAATAGTGCAGCACCAGACACAAAAGGTGGGGTAAGTGAAGTTGTAGTCTCTTACTTGCAAAGTGTTGACACAGGCACTTGAGCTATTTTTAAATTAGAAAGGAGGGGTTGCGTTATTGAGGTGTTACTTACTGCTTCAGTTCAATGCTTCTGAACTCTGGCTCACTCAGCTGGGCTGACGTGGGAGAGGATATGGGCAATGGTGTCCCTGACGGTGGGGGCGAGGGGAAGGAGAGGACTTCTGAGGAATTACAGCATGATGACTACTGATACTCCCTTTCCAGTCAACCGAGCCTGCCAGACCATATAAGGAACATTTCTTTAGGGTCCAGAAGGACTGGTAGCTCTAGAAGAGCGTCTTTGTTTGGTGGGACCTGCTAAGAAGCCTGCTGAAGGTAGCAAGCTCACCTTCCAGAAGGATTCTGTTTGGTCATACCAATGTATGTGAAGGCAACAGCTCCTGCTGTGTGCAATACTATATTCCAGCACTACTTCAGATCCGTATGTTCTGCCAAAGAGTTTTCTTTGTCCTGCATGTGTCCCGTTAGAGCCTTTGGCTGGAGGGCATCTTCGGTGGCCTGTAATTCGTTACTGGCTGCTTCGTTCCGGGGTGACCTACTTTGATTAGGCAGTGAGTCTTTATCTGAAAAGAAGCAAGCTGTTCCTTAGCCAGTCCTCCAGTTGGAAACGGTTTTGGGACTGGACTTCTCAGAATGACACTGTTGGTACCAATTTAATCTTGTTCATAGCTGGCTTGTATCGCTTGATGAAATGCCAGGGTTGTTCTCTCCTGGGTGTTTGTTTCTCTGCTGTATTTATAGACGGCAACACTCATCCTTGACAACCTCCATTCTGTGACATTAAAATGCCAAACTTTTCTTTAGCTTCCCACTATAAAGTGGGCTCCTGTTCCTCTTGTCACCTCAATTTCAGTTCCCTGTTGTTGAGCAGAGGTGCCCAGGCAGGAGCCCTTGCCCACGGAGTCTTACACAGACATCTTGTACTGCAGACACCAGTGCTTCTCCATCCTCTCCAGTATTACCTGGCCTGATACAGCCTGGAGCTGCAGCTTTTGACTCTTGCCTTGCAGTGCTGGGCACTTGTGACATTAGGAGTGACTCATTCCCCTGGGCTCTTCTGTGTCCCATTGAGTTTAAATTAATCGTAGAAATACTGATGATGATGGACCATATCCTGTTGTGCTTGGAAAGATCCTAATGGGTTGTGGCAGCTCGCCAAAAGGATGAGCTGTTTCTCCTGAACTGTGTTCTGAAACAATACAGACCAAATCCAACCGATACAAGTTGAGGGGAATTTTACTCTAATCAATGAGTTGTTTCCCAAAAGTGTCAGTGGATCCAAGTCTGGAGCTTTAGCGGAGGCATTAGGTACAGATGTTTCTGGTTACTGGTGAGGAGACTGAAGAGCTTATTTTGAAAGGAACTAAGTGGGAATAATAAGAGGGATCCAGGAAAGCCAGTGAGCAATTCAGGTGTGCAATCTGGTAATAAACTTCGGTGCCGTCCCTGTACAAGGGGAGGAAAAGCAACGTACCTCTGGTGTGGTGTGGACTCAGGGCAGTGCCCCCTGATCATCATAAAGGGTGGTAGAACTTGCAGCACCGTTTGGGATTTGGTGTTGCTGATATCTGTGATTCTTTGAAAATGACAACACAGCACTTGAAGGAGAGATTAATGGGGGCGGGGGGCGCAGGACCAGCGAGGGCATGGTGAGGGCTTGGAGGCTGGTTTGGTATCGTGCTGTTCCTGAAGCCCTCGTGTGCATGCTGGTGATTTGGGGTGAGGTCGGCGTTTCACCCTTTGCCTCTCTACCCGTTTTTATCCCCACCTCAGTGCGGTGCCGGCCAGGCTGGGGAAGCAGGGGACAAAGCTCCATCTAGTGTATGAAGGGAGATGTCTGGGAGCTGGCAAAACAAGAAATCCTGTGGGAGATGGCTTTCCCTAGCCCAGGCATGGAGTTTGGGGTTTGTTTGTGTTTTGGTGTTTTGTTTTGGTTTTTACAACTTGTGAATTGGATTGCAAACTGTTTGACTGTGCAAGTGTTAATTGAGGAACTTCAGCGTTCTGACAGCAGATGTTTATTTTCTGTACCCTGGGAGTGTGTACAGGTTAATACTGGCTTTAATGCAACTTGTGTAGTTGTCCATAACTCGGTTCTAGGCAAAACTAAATACATGTCCTGCTATTCAGATTGGGAATTGTATAGCCAGGTAATAGCTTTGCAAAGAGAAGGGGCACAGATGTGTAAGGGTGTATAAGATTACACTTGCAAGGTAGAATATCTTTTGACTCTTCTTGACTGATTTGTACAATCTTAAACTACAGTAAGTGGTAGATAATGCAAGTACAAATGGATAAGGCATTTTATTATCTGCTTTTAAAAACAAAACAAGAATAATGAATTGTTTTGTTTATTCTGGAGGTTCTAAAAATAGGTTTCCCCCCCCCCCCCCCCAAGTGCTTAGAAAACCAATTGCAGTTCCTGAATGAGGCTTTGCAGCTACCTCTCTAAAAGGATGGGAAAAATATTTTCAGTGTGTTGAGTTGCCAATATGTCTCTAATATCAGGCAGCTACTAAATTTCTGAACTCAGCGAATGTTTGTACGGCAAAAACAGGCTGCTGAGATTTAATCCAGATTTTTTCTGTGGATAATGAAGGAAGCATTTTTTTGGTTTTTCTTAATCCATCTATATTGTCCCATTCTTATCTAAAAATGTGCTGCTTGTCCTCATACCTGTAATACCTCTCCTACAGTTCAGTGCCAAAGACCACTTGGCAGAATTTGTGTTGCTTGCATTGGTAGATCCTTGAAATCTGTGGGAAGTTGGGATTAAGCACCTGTGTGGGTTTTTGTTGTTGTTTTGGGGCTTTTCATAGTTTCCAACATGTTGGGGATCCTTCCTGCAGGAGGAGAATCAGGAGGAATAGAAGGTGATGAGTGAAAAGAAGGTGAAATTTGCATCCAAAGTGGTAGGTGGAGGTGAGGGGATGGTTGCTAGTACTAACCTTTCTGAACCGAGGTGCTAAAGAAACAGGTGGGTTGTTTTGCTCCCAGCAGCATGGTGGCCAAGCATTTGTTTTGCAGAAACATGCAGCTGCTACCAAGTCCAGACTGAGAGCCGTTATAATACGGCTTTGTAGGGACAGCAATACTGCTGGCTGCTAGGCTCCAGCAGGTCTGGAACTACACATCATTTCCAGGTGACTTTGTTGCCAGTTTATAAACCTGGTGGACTAATGTAGCACTGTATAGTCCTGCGCTGTCGCCTAAAATAACAGGAGGTGTGAATTGCTGCTCCACAGTAATGGTGGGTGCTCCTGCAGGTACTTTGCCAAGGTCACGAATGCTAAATAAACCAGATTAAACAAAACCCTGTTGCGAGAATTCATGATTAACTGTAGTCTTTGCAGGATTTATTGGTTATAAACCAAATGCCTGCCTTTTTTTTTTTTTTTTTTTTTTTGTCCTAGTAACTAAGGCAGATGTGAGTTTCAAGTCCAGTGAAACATTTTTTGGCTCTTGCCTCTGTTTACATGATTCAGGAGTTTGCAGTAGTTCCACAACAAATATAGCTTTGAACAGAAATAGCCATTCAAGTGCTGTGCTTCTGGCAGTGCAGAAGAGATTAAGAGGGTCTAACAAAAAGGCTTGTGAATAGTTGGCTGCTTTTTTTTTTTCTTAAACAAAAAAAAAAACAAACCGATAGCTTTAATATATTTTGTAATTTGTAAGAAGTGGTATTCCTGCAGCAGGTTACATGGACAGCATGTCTCGGTTGTCGTTAAACTGTATAAAGCATGGGCCATGCTGAACAGTTTTACTTGAAAATAGTCTTTTCCTAGAACTGCAGCAGTTGTATTCATTTTTCAGATTTATTTGGTTGCATAAAGTTATTTCTGAGAATTTTTCCTGATGCCTCCTTTGGAGAAGCATTTATGCTTTTTAGATACAACCTAAGAAAGATGCAGAACAAAAGGATGATTGCAAAATGAAATTAAGGTTGTGTGTTAGCAGGGCTGTATCTGGAGTGTTCAGAAAAGACACATGAATAAATTAAGGAGGATCTTGTATGTGTTTTGACACTTTGTGAAATCAGGAATTATAAATGTTGCTTCCACGTTTTTATTTTGAATAAGATTTCATTCTGTATCATGTTTTTGATATGCTATTTCTTTTATTTACATGTGACCCCAAGTTTAAGTAATTATTTTCCTCATTCCCTCTCTCTGGTGTTCGTGAACAGTTTCGGGCTAGAAACAAGGTGCAGAATGTTTTTTATGGGGACAGAAGGGAAACTGCCAGTATAGTCCCAGGAAATTCCAATTCTCCAGTATTCCAGCCGTTAAATCGATACTAAATATTTCTGTGAGAAACTGCAGTTCATATAGATGTCTTGAACTTAAAATAGAATTTACAGCTGTTGGATGATGGGTGAAGAGATCCTGTAGTCAACACTTACACTGACCTCCCCCACCCATCCTGTGCAGCTGCAGAGCAGACCCCGAGGTGTTCTGACATGACCCACAGCGTACACAAAAGGTTGTAAGAACACAGAAACTGTACCCATCTTGGGAAATCCCTGAACTGGGAGTGGTTGGAATCTGGGATGGGTACTTTGGAACAGAGGGACCTTATTGCTTGATGTGGCTGTACCTGAGGATGCTGCTGGATCCCATGGTAGTATAGCAGCGCTGCCTGATGGACTGCTGGGGTTTGCTTTCTCCAGGAGCTTTGGTTTGGGATTATCCCACGTCAGGGATGTTGTAGGTCATATTGAATGGCTTAAGCAAGGGAACTGAAGGCCATCTCTTCTGTAGTTGTTTACAGCTGGGCAGTTCCTCCAGTGAGTGACTGTCATTTCACTTAGCCTCAGTTGGCAAGTTTGTGAACACCGCTAGTGCTTTCTCAGACAGACAGCTGGAGCTTGTGGCACCTTCCTGACTGTGCTGTGAATACCCAAGGCAGCAAGACTGGTACATCTGTCCTGCAATTGCAAATCGCAATTGCAGTGTAAATGCCCAAATAGTTGGTAAAGTAACTTGTTGCTGAAAAAGGCTTCCCCCCGCCTCCTCCAGTCATTCAGCCTGCACAGTAAAACAATCCTCTTTGCCCTAATAACTCTTCTACAAATAGCCAAATATGTAGAAGAACTATGAGCAATGTTTAAGGACTGTGAAACTGAAGTTTGTTTAAAACGTGTGGATGCTGAGGAATTGGTTTCTGCAGCCTGGAGAGTTGCTTTGTTAGGAAAGGTGCTGAAGACACTCCCCGATCTGATCAGGTCCTGTAATGAACAGCAGCACTGTGGCTAGAGATTGAAGTGAGAGTTTGCGTAGTATCTGTCCAAGATGATTTTAATGTTAGAGTTACTGTAGTAACATGTTAGGGGTTGTTTGTGCCCTTGCATGCAATATTCACTGGAACAAGCAAGTCCTGCACGCTGATAACACCAGCCTATCACATACTGAGCACTGTACTCACTCTGTGGTTTTCATTAGGACTGTTTGGGGTTCTTAATCATTTAAAGCAAATCTTCCATGAACACTTTCCCTTCTGCTTCTTAAGATCCTGTTTGCTCAGCATACCAGAGCAAGGATGTCATCTGCACGAGATGAGGCTTCAGGCTGCCTCGTTGTCTTTGGAAAGCATTGAATAGTGCTGGAACAGTGGAGTCAACAAGCAGAAAACCTCAGATGAGTAGAAGAGTTTAGGCTGGGAATTGCTGGGTCACGGTAAGCCTTGAGGAGCATGGTGGCTTTTTGACTGGGAGGGAATCTGAGCATGTGAATGATGGGTACAAGCTGTGAACATAGCATGGTCAAGTCTTGTTTTCTGCAGGGCTGCCTCTGTGAAGAAACTTGCTATCTGACTATGTGAGTGACAGATAATTTCTAAGTGATGATGGAAGGGTGATGTGGAGTCAGATCTGGGCACTATGTAGTTGCAAAGTATCAAAAAATGCAGTGATCCTACGTCATCTTCCCTCTCCGAGACAGTGTTATCTTCTCTGTTTGCCCAGATAAAAGAAGGTAAATTCTGTATTACAAAATCAAGAACTACAGAGGTTGTTAGTGGAGCGTTATCTCCCCGCTTTTTCTGTTATCACCTCTTGGTTGTTTTAGCTATCTGGCTTTTTGTTTTGCAAATGTATGTAGAGCTCTTCAGAGAGGGAAGTACCCTTAGATGTGATGTCTGAAAAATGGTTCAAAAAGCCTTTGACAAGGTCAGGCTTTCAAGTGAAAGACAAATCTGCCTCATGCTTTTTTTTTTTCTTCTTTTTTCCTTTTTTTTTCTTGTTTTTTTTTTTTTTATATCTTCTCTAAGTTTGTGAGGGCTTTGAAAGTTTGAGGAAGAGCATCAAACCAATATTGGCTAACGCATTCGGCTACATCTTAAATTCCTTTAACCCTTCATGGAACATTTTTGGGAGCTAGAGGCATTTGTGCGTATAGGTGTGTTCACCTGCCTGTTCCCTTTCTGCCTGAGGGATTCAGCATGTTTGAGCAGAGATGAAACTAGGGAAACAGTGTGTACGCAGCCAAATCGAGTCTCCATACCGTTACAGGTGCATGTCTAGCTCTTGTGAGATGCACCTCCAGTGGTTCCTGGTGGAGGGTTCACCAGGGTGAACCTTGGATGTGAAGGAGTTATGTCCCAGAAAACAAATTTGCCTTGCACTCACCCCTTCCCTTCAACTTTTGGGTGATAAAGATCGTGAGAAAACTGTGCCGTTACAGACAGCCCTTATCCACTCCTCTGATGCCATTAATGGCCTGATCACACCCTTTTTAATTAATGAATGGGAGAAGCGCTTTCAACACCAACCCATGCCTTCCATTTCTCCCAGACCTGCAGCGGGTTGTCTGGCTGCAGGACGGTGGGGCTGGTACAGCGCCTGGGCGCGGGTCTGAGGGTCATGCTCAGCCCCACAGCAGTGCCAGGCGTTTTCCTGTGCTTGCTGCTGATCCACGCCTTGCTCCGGGCTTTCTCCATCGGGAGTTTGTGTGATACTTTCATGCAGGTGAGTCAAGATGTAGCGAGATGCTGACTCCAAACTTCTAGGCTGTTTTGGAGTCCTTCTGTGATATCTGAAGACCTTGTGCATGGCTACCTCAACTCCCCCTCCCTTCTTTTCTGCTCGGTAGGTGCTGGATTGCACTGGTCTGCAGTGCTGGCAGGCACTGGGCACCGCTGCACGAGTTGCTGCTCTGTGGGGATTGGAGTTGCCAGGTCCTTATCTGGAGCCACCCCTAGAGACACGGCTGGGACACCACTTGACTTTCACCCGAGGGTGCTCAGCAAAAGCCTGTGGACACCAGAGGGGGGGGAAAGATGGAAGCTGTTAGAATTCAGATGTTCATGCCCTGCTCCTTTGACAGCTTCTGTCTGTAAGTGATGCTTTCCCGGAGCGATGGCACTGTGAGCAGATTGCGTGGTTGATTTTGTCGCGATGGAGTTTGTGTTCTGGGAGTTAAAAATACCGTGCTTAGGAGCTGGCCACTGTCTTCTGCAGAGCCACACACAGCAGCTGTGGCTGACCTGCTGAGATAATGATGGTGACTTTCAGAAGGGGAAGACTTCTAAAATACTACATGTTTCAATTTTTATTTTTTAAATATGTATTTATCTCCTTCTGAAACTTTGTGGCAAACACATGCATTTGGGCTAATGGAGGTTCAGTTTAAGTGTAAAAAGACTTGGTGCAATATAGTGGTTATTACATGGAAGTCGATGAGGATACTCTAGGTTTGCAATTATCTCCTTTCAACAGGAATGATAGTAAAGGATTGTAAAATGTGACCTTTGCAGATTCTAGATTGAACCCCTTTAGTTTTACTTTGTTCCTTAATCTGATGGTGATCAAGCTTTCCAAGCTATGCTGCAAGCCGTGTCCCCAAGTAAATGGGCATTCAAGCAGATCAACTTACGGCATTTTATTAAGTTAACACTCATGCAAAAGCCACCTCCAGAGCTTAATAATTATTTACTGAGTGCTCCTGGGTCATGAGAGAGGTTTTCATTAAGTTCAGAAAGCATTATGTTCAGCAGCTTGTGAAGGTGTGTTTTAAAGACAGGAAGAAAAATGGAAAACTACTAAATGGTGCACAGCTATTTAAAAAAAAAAATTAGCTGAGGATTAGATATTTTTGTTTGTGTGGTTATGTTTTGTTGGGTGGGTTTTTTGGGCGCTTTTTTGGTTTTGTGGGTTTTTTTTTTTTTTTTTTCACCCCAGCAAAGACAAACTTATCCACTGAGATCATTAGCTTTGTAATTCAGCCCTTAGCTCCTGGGTGGTAGACCTGTGTGGTGGGAGTTTCAGGGTTTTTTTTTCCTTCCCGGACTGACCAGGTGCATGCAATGCAGTCGGGTAGATGGATGGATGCCCGCTGGGCTGAGAGTTGTTCAATGGGTGCAGCCTGTGGTGTGGGGTAAGTGGTGCTGCTGCAGGAGAGCAGCTTTGAGCTGGTGCAGGTCAGGATAAGAAGGCGCTGGAGGGATAGGAGAATGTTTACCTTGATGATGGAGCAGATGCAGCAGCAGTGTCACTTTAAATGTGTAACCTTCAAATGTGAAAGCTTTCTTTCACACAGAAGCCTGAACCTTAGTCCTTACTTTATTATAAAGGCTGATAAAGGTTTCCACGCTGTTTATGTAATTGCTGTGTCCTTGGCAAGTAATGACATATGAGGGTGGCAACTGTTGGGTGGTGTTTTTTTTTTTTTTTTTTACATTGATACTTAAGTAACACCAGGCGGTTGGCATGGCGAGTGGAGTGTCGCTGTAACCCACAATCAGTTATTAAAGTTTAGGAATGAAGTACAAAGTGCTCCAGGGAAAATGCTGTAGTAGTTAGAATCCCTTACCTTGGCTGAAGATGGAGAAGAGGTTGTGGTGGTTTGGTGTTTGGGTTTTTTTTTTCTTCTTTTTTTTTTTTTTTTTTTTCGTTTGAGGATGTTTTGGGTTGTGTTCTTTGGGGGGAGGGGGGTAGTCTGCCACCTTCTTGGTCACCCACACCCCATCGCCACCCCCCTTTTTAAATTTTTTTTTTATTCTTCCCTTTTCTGTCACTCTGTGGTAAACAGTGATGCTGGCTGGCGGGTTAGGTGCTGCTAGAAGTGTTGCTTCAGCCACATACATACTATTGACAACAAAAAGTTTCTTGAGGTTTTACTGCTTGGTAAAGAGACTGGAAACAGAATCTGGACAAATAAACTTCAGTTTTGAGGGAACTCTAGTGGGCATTGAACAGGAGGGCTGTTGGAAGGGGAGCTGTGCTGCTGTCTCTTCTGATAATGCCTTCTGGAGGTCAGGCCAAATATTTGAGTTGTAACGTTGGTGACTTCTCATCTGCTTGCTTTAAAGATGAGGATAGTTCTATGCTAATGTCAGACCCTTAAATGTGGATGCCTTTCTCTTCTCTATAAATAATTATGAATGGGATAAGGGTAAGATACGAAACACAAGCATTTAAATCCGGTGTTATTTCTTACTTCTGAGATCTGGTGCAACTCAGTGGATTTCGTGAGGTGCTAAATCTGCTTTTCTTGGCTGATTTCTCTATGGACTAACCCATTAACAAACAGTTGGCATGAACAGAGGAGAGCAACAGCCTCCCTCTTGTGTGCCATTTCTCTGCTTAGAGCAGGGTAGGCGATCCTGCCCACAGCAAGTGGTTTTGAAAGCTTTTTTTTTTTTTTAATGCATTCTGTTTGATTCTTGTTCATCTCTGTTTGAGGAAGCTTTGGGTTTGAGGATTTGGCCTAAGAAACCTTACATTGGAGGCTTTTCTTTTTTCTTAAAAAAAAAAAAATAAAAAAAATATATATAAAACACGGTAAATTAAAAGTGAAGGTGAATGAAATATTTTTTTTTTTCTGGTTAAAAATCTCCAGAGAAGTTTCTGAATGAATACATAGCTAATACAAAATAATGTTTGTAAACCATACAACTCAAATGATGCATGTGAACCAGAGAACTTGTTCAATCAATTTATAAGGATCTGAAAACAGAACCAACCAGCAAAAGATGAGGTTGTCTTTTTGTCCAAGGAGACAGAGATAAAATAATCAGTGTGTATCTGGGAAGGTAAATTAGGCTTTAAAAGGTATGGTCTCTTGAATTGATGGCAACAAAATCAAACTTGATTTTAATCTGATCGGTTGCCTTTTATGCAATGACCACCTGCTTTATAACTTAAGAGTGCAGTAACTAACATTTCCCAGGCATCTGTGCAAAGGATATTTAAATTAAACTTATTTAATAAAACGTTATCACTTCATGATTAATTGGATTGGCACATGACACTCATAACTAATAACTCTCAGTCTGTATTACACTATACTTATTAGAACACTAATGGATAACTGGTTTAATCATATGTCAATTAAAAGGATGAGTTGGTTTCATTTATTGCAATTAAGTGGTATCCATAAACGGTGTTTGCAGGAAGTATCTAGATCACATCATGTATCAGTTGTGTGTGTGTGTGTGTGTGTGTGTGGGCTCTGTTACTGACGCTACATAATCCGGGGGTGAATCAGTTCATGTAGGAGAGTTTTGACTCCCCAGCTGCAGGTCCTGGGTCACTCTGCAGTAGGTGGCACTTGGTCAGGGGAAGGTCTGTCTGTGTGGCAGTGCCTGAAGGTCAGGAAGCTTTAAAAAATATGGGTTTCAAAACTCTCTGGATGAAGCTTTTAACGTAACAGGTTTTTAATTGCTTTTTTGTTTGGAAAACTGAGTTTCTGACAAACCTGCTCCTTTTTGCTCTGGAGGGTACATGGTGATGAAACTGGAACAGTCTTCCATTGCACTGCGGAGCTTCGCACAGATCATCCTGCGGTGAGGAGCAGGCGTGGGGGGGAAGGGCAGCCGGGCGGGCAGATGACCCGTGTGTTGTGCGTGGGGCAGGCTTAGAGGATGGGAGAACCAAGCTTCAAACCATTTTCCATGTTTGATCAGTGCCACCGGTGGGGAGTGGAAGGAGCCTGGTGCGGTGGGACCGCCCTGCCCCGGGAGGAGCTTTACAGCCCCCGGGGCGTAAATAACGGGAAATCTGCGTGGCAGGAGCTGCCTTGTGTTTGGCCAGCTTCGTTCACAGTGCTTGTGACAGGAGCATCTGGTCAGGCAGGCAGGTGTTGTGCAGCAGCTTTTAGCCTAGATAAAAGTGTTGTTTGAACTCCAGCGCGTTGCTGGCCGTGGCTGGGGTGTGGCAGCGCCTTGCTGCCCGCGCTGCCTGTGCTTGGGCTTCTGCACCTCGGCGCTGCTGAAAATTGTAATGGGAACAACGCGTCCGCTGAGCTTGTAGCTCTGTTGTAGATGCGCTGGTTTCTGGCTTTCCCTTTGAAATAAGGGTGAGCAGGACATTCAGTAATCTCCTCTCAAGCTTTTTGCTTCCCCCTTCATCTGGCCACCAAAATCTGGTGTTCTGGATGTGAATAAAATCAGACTCTTCCCCTTGCTGGCACCTGCTCTTCTTTTGGTACTTGTTTAAAAATACATTGCCCGACCTTGTGCTACCTGCCTAATTACAGCTAAGACAATTTTCCCAGTGAAGAATTAAAATATTGAGCATCATTGCAAAAGAAATAAAGCTTGCAAGCTTCTCTGCTTTTTGGGAGTTTGGAGGAACAGTGTTTTCTGGGACTGTTGTTTCTTTTAAAGGTACAATACTTGAAGATTATGTGGAAATCCATTTCTCCTTCCTTCTCCATCGCATTCCCCAAAATTTTAGTATATGGGAAGGTTTTTCTGAGATAGTTTTCAGCACGCTTGGCTTTGGTAGGTGGAGAAACAGTTCAAAATGAAAGAAGGTGGGAGGAACTGCTGGGTTACCAATTTTGCAGCATTAGGTGTCTGTAAATGCCAGTTGCACACAAATGAGAAATGTGCTTAGTGTGACACAAAATAAGCTTTTCCTTGACACAAGAAGAATGAATCCTTGCTTAAAGGCAGCATTTGAGTGCCTTTTTTTGCTCATCTGTTAGAGTGGTCTCGGAAGTGGGGTGTGCAATAGTACTGGTGAGCAGGAAGAAAATACTAACACTTCAGTCATACATGTATATCATTCATAAATAAATAAATGTACATATATTGGGGGTGCATGCTCCATCTTTTTTCCTGGTAGGGGGGTGTAATCAAAAAAAATGAGGAGACCGCTGACCTATAACTACCCTGGGCATGGAAATAAAGCATCTTCTCTGTTTGGAATTGTGCAAGTAGTTCAGATGTGCAGCCAGGAAACACGCTGCTGGGTTTAGATGTGAGAATGCTTCGCCCTTAATTGAAAGGGTGGTGTTTTTTACAAGTATCACAGTAAATGACTTGTCTTGAGCAGCTAATTAGTACGATTATTCCACAGCTGCATTAGTTTCACCACAAAGGTTTTCTCTTGTTTTATCAAAAGGATCAGTGTCTCTGTGAATCTTTCAACCTGACAGGTCTTAAATAGCAAGATGGTCCCCTGCCTCCCTGCCCCCAAAATGTGTGCTCTGGAAAACAGGAGTTTGATCTCTTGGGGGAGTTAAGTGTAGGTTCGCCTTTTCCATTTCTATGCTGAACAGTTTTCAGCATCGGTCGTAAACAAAGCTGGAAAACATCCAGCAGCACTGGCTCTGGTTGCCCAAGCACAAGTAGCTCGTGGTGCCTGCAGCCTCCAGATGACATGTGGAAGGGATTCTGGCTCCTGTACTCCTTTGCAAGCTGTCCTGTCAGCATCCTGCAGGTAGCACTGAAACCCTGGAGCCAGAGGTGGGGTTTTCAAGAGCAGCCTCCTCCTGGAGCAGAAGGATCACTACTGGCTTCTCCAGGCATGGTCCTGCATTGTTACAGCCTAATGAGCCCTTTTATCCACGGGCTGACGGCTATCAGCTGCAGCAGTCAGAATCGGAAACCAAATATTGTGAATTATATGCACTGTAGCTCTTTCTTATATGGAGTCATATATTACCCATTTCCAACATCCTTCCCTCAAAGGATGTGCAGCTTGGTGTTTACATACCCTAGTTGTTCAGCCTTATGCTACAGAAATGTCTTATAAATGGGCTTCAGTTCAGAGGGCTAACAAAATGATGGGATGCTTCTGTTCAGAAGGTGTCCCTGCAGTCCATGGCAGTGTCCCCTGGTTTGTCCCGTGCTGTCAAGTAGGAAGCTGTGCTTGCTGACGGCTTAGAAACAGCTCTTAGGTAGTGAAGCAGTGCAGTGTGCTAGCTCTCGCCAACCTGACATGCTTTATAAAAAGTGTAACTGAAATAAAGCCATTATTGTTGTTGATTCTGCTTGTTCTTGTATCTCACTGTGCTTGGAAGATGCTGGTAGGCATGAAGGGGGAGGTTTTTGTTTTTTTTTTTTTTGTGGGGGGGGGAGCTTGTGGGGGGGCATATGTGTGTGTGTCTGGTTTATAGCTGTGAAGAGTGTCACCACCACCAAATCCAACCCTGGGGTAGTATTTTGCAGGAAATAACTGAACTTTGTTACGTTGTGTTTTCATGGGAGAGGTAGATTTATTTTATCTATTTATTTTTAAGCTAGATCATTAGACCTGGATTATTAACTATACCTATCATTAGATTTGGTATGGCCCTTTATTAATTTTTTTTAAAAAAGAATGAGTGCCTGCTTATGTCTATAAAAGCATTTGTTTTTCTTGTGGATGGTTGCTGTAAAAATTGAAACAGAAAATAGCTCTTTACAGCTGAATATTGGCATTTGGAAATGGTTAGCTGCAGTCAAGTTAAGGCAGCCTAACGTGGCTGCTAAGTACCTGAAGTAGGTCAACTCCGAATTCTCCCTTGCATGGTGCGGCATATCCTCGCCCATCCCGCTCCATGATCTGATGTAGTTCTGCAAGCTCCAACCGCTGGAACTGCGATCCTGCTTGTGGAAGCTGAGCTGTCTTTCTCTGGTCTTCCCACAGCAATTCCGAGCATCCTGGCGCTTCCAAGCCTCCCTTAAGCTCCTCCAGCATGACCTCACGAATCCTGCTACGACAGCAGCTCATGCGTGAGCAGATGCAGGAGCAGGAGCGTCGGGAGCAGCAGCAGAAGCAGCAAGCAGCCCAGTTCATGCAGCAGCGAGTACCCGTCAGCCAGACTCCTGCCATCAACGTCAGCGTCCCCACCAGCCTGCCCCCTGCCACCCAGGTACCCATGGAGGTCCTCAAGGTACGCCAGTCTCTCTGCCTTTCTGTTCAGGAGCTCTCGCTCATCTAAGCGTGCTTTAATAGACACACAGTTAATAGGGATTTTTGGCAATGAAATTTTGCAAATAAGCTGCCCTATGGCTTGATCTGGAGCTTATATTGATGTCCTGGTAGTGAAGAATGGAAAACTTCTTTTAAAAAGTTTGCGTGACTTGTTTTCTTTAAACTTTGAGATATTAGGAGAGAGGTTTTGTTACAAAACTAGTGTTTCCGTCATTTTCCCTTCGGAAAAAATTCTTATTTTCAAAAAGAAGAAACTATTAATAGATATTCAAATCATGTTTTGGTTTTTTAAAAGAAAACTACTAAATACTTTCGTAAAATGGAGTCAAAACTCATTACAAAAGAGCTCCTCAGAAAGCCGTAATCTGAAATATGGGTGAGTTTTCAGCCTCTTCCAACAAGCCTTTGTAATCCTTTTTTGCTTAAATGACTTGTTTGCTATTAGTAGCTTTGGATTCCTTGTCCTACTGGAAACTGTAGGAGCTTGTTAGTATTCCTCTGTCAAAGGGCATGTAGCTTGCTAATTACTTGGGGGAGAAAAACATCAATGGCTATAAAAAAGAGATAATTTCATGTGCTGGTTAAGTCCAAGTAGAGTAAAGCAGTGTGAAATGTGTGAGTGAAAGAATGCAAAATGTTTTGGAGAAACTTGCTGACATAGTTCACGAAAGTAAACTTTTGATTAGTTTTGAAGTTTTATCTATTTGCTCTGTACTATTGCTAAATCTTTTTATTACAGTCTGATGTTTAGTACCCGCTTTCAGTCAGTAAGCATGTTCTTACTAGAGAAGTTATTTGAACTTGGTTACAATCCGCTTGTAGTTCGCTCATTGCTGTTACATATCAATGATATATATTCAAAGATTTAGTTTTAAAATAGATTTGCAGGCTCAGGATTTTGAGGCAGTCTGTGTGATGGGTTTATGGAGGAAATGAGTAGGGTGCTTTTATTTATTGAATCTGCGTTATGGTATTGTGGTGACAGTGCCAAATCTAATATTAATTGGGACACTAGAGCCGTACTCAAGTATGGTCTATGATCTAGGAGCAAAAAGTCAATACTTGAACTTTGAATTCTATATATGGATACGCACACATTTCTATTAAAAATTAAATATGATATACTTTTGAGTGTGTGTGCATGTGCCTATAGTAAAGGAGTCAAAAATTGACTGAGAAGAGCAACGTTGTGTAATGTTTGTGTATAACAGTTTGTTAAACTTGTTTCCAGGTTATGACACTGTAGCTATAATTCAGATCCAGCAGATGTGTAGGTGCTATGAAATAGTTTTTTGTTTGTAGTTAAGGAAAGGGACTAAAGTACTGAAGTGCTAGCAGTTGTCTTTATTATTCATTTTACAATTGCCTCTTTATATAAGAAAGAAGGGGAGGTAGCCCTTCGTTTCTGAGGGACAAGCTGTGGAAGACCTTGCAGCCGAAAGGTGATGTGCAGTTATTGTTTAGTAGGGACTGGCTTATCATAGGAGTTGCATGCAAATCTGTAGCTGGCTAGAGCATGGCTAGGGGTCTTCATGCGGAGGACTTGAACGTGTATCCTCATCCTTCAGCACCGCAAAAGAGTTATCTGTCCCCTTTTCCTCCTGGTGGAGGAGGGCCTTTTGGGAAGAGGGAGGACACCTCCCCTGCACTCATCTTTGGCCCAAATGGCAGCATGCATCACCCTGTAGAGCTGAAAGCCAAGAGAATGTGTCCTTAACTAGCTTGTAAATTAAAAGTAGTAACTGGCAGCAGCTATCTCTTGGTGAAAGAGAATTGTGCTTTGAAGGTGACGGTTGTGGAAAGGTGAGCTACTGAAATGGTGCCTGTCTTCTCATCACCTGCATTTACATAAGTAACAGTCAGAACTAGCAAAACCCAGTCCTCTTGGTCTCTGCCTAGGAGAGGAGAGGAGACTGCTTTTGCATAGTTTTTCTGTTTGTGTTTTTGGTGGAGGAAAGCAGCTAAAGGTTCATCCTTTTATCCTTACTGAAAAAAGTCGACCGGTCTTTAAAAAAGAAAAAAAAAAAAAAAAAAAGAAAAAAAAAAAGAACAAAATACCAGGCTTGAGGTCATGCTCTTGCTGAAAGTTTACCAACAATGTTTCAGTGACAGTAAGGATTTGGCTGAAAGGTCCATGTAATATTTTATTTGTTAAATAGGTCATTTGGCTCAAAAAATGAGATTAACAATAAATCAGGGTCTTCCTGGTGCCGATACGCTGACAGCCAGCTCTGCCTGCAGTAACACTGTACGAGTGACATCATTTCCCTGTAGCTGCTTTTTACACTTCAGTTGTTTTTTAGCTGTAGACAAATTTTCCGTATGAGCTGTACAGAAGTTTTAATTAGATAAATAGGGAACTAAGTTGGTAGCTTTATTATCCAGATGGTCTGGATTTAGTGACCTTAAAGAATGAGATAGACAAAAAGGGGATTTTTACACTTTCAGAAATGTTAATCTGCAAGGCAACTTACTTTAAAGGAGATCTTTTTGAGAATAACTTCACAA
This sequence comes from Falco naumanni, assembly GCF_017639655.2. NCBI lineage: Eukaryota > Metazoa > Chordata > Aves > Falconiformes > Falconidae > Falco > Falco naumanni. The sequence continues at coordinate 94,627,902 of NC_054057.1, read as the reverse complement.
ACAAATAAGACCAAATGTAGTAGCTGGTTTTGTTTGGTTTTGTTTATTTGGGAATTTAGCATCACAAAACCCAACTCCAAGCTTGTTGAAAGTGTCAATGTTTTGTGTTTGTAACTACATTGTGTGACTTGCCCTTTTCTTCCATATCTCACAATGTGAGAAGGAGAAGAATACTTGCTGTCTGAGGATGGTAGTTTGGAATGACTAGCTTAAAAAAAAGCCAAAGGTGTTAATGAGCTTGGATTTTATGTTGTTTTCGAGGTGTTCCTTTAGCAACAATACAGAAAGAAGAAATACATAACGAATCTATGTCACATTGCATAGGAATCTCCAAATTACATAATGTGGTATGCTCAAGGCCATATGAATAAATAGGATTTTATTTTCTTGAGTAATGACTTATTGCATCACTTCTCTGCCAAGTAATGTAGCTCGGTAAGGTAGGAAATGACCTGTTGGAATTCATTTTGTGTTGCTTATGTGCAGCCTAATTAAGAGATGGACTAGGAGTAGGTCTAATCCTTTTGGAACAGTATCTCTTTGAATCTAATAGCCAAAGGAAAATCTGTTACGGCTTTCAATTATCCTTCTGCAGAGCTTCACAGATGTACGGGCTGGTTTATCATTAAGCACGTTCTCATCCATCTCCTGTTGGGGTTCAGGACCAACACTACGGAGACATGGCACAAGAGTTTCTTCACTTCTGCAATTCAACTTCTTGCTCTGCCTTGGAAATAGGAGCGTATAACGTAAAATGTTGATTGTTGGAGCTGCTCCAGGCCCTATCAATGTTGGCTCAGGATCCATTCCTGAGGTACAAAGTTTGTATTTTTATTTAGAAAAGTTAACTTCTTTGCAGAGAGTTTGTCTTAAGATGTCTTCAGTGGTATGGAGCAGCTTCTTCCATACAGGTGTATTTTAGTTTTGTGTACTTAACTGGTATTAGGAAGCTGTTCTTTTTGTTGTAGATTGCAGTTATTCTCTTGTCGATAGGAGTCCTTATCTGCTGGAGCAGAAGCATTGCTGCTGTTCTCAACTTCAGTATTCCGGAGCTGATCTCTGGGAGCCGGTTGCTGCATTTCTGTAAGCAGCGCCAGCCCCAGCCTTGAGCAGCTCATCCATCCATCAGGTCCCTGCCTGTGGTCACTGCCACCTGATGATAGGTTAGTCCTTTGGCCCTTCAGTCATCCCTTTGCAAAACAGAACTGCTATTAATCCCATACCTTGTGGAGTTAAAGTTTGTTAAAGGTGGTGAAATCCTTGGCTATTGGACATTGAAAGAGTATGTTCTTGGTTTCTAGTGAAGCTGGTCCGTTATCAGCTTCCCCACAGCTGTCTTGGACTGCATCTGTTGCTGTGTTCCTGCTTGCTATTGTGGGATTAGCTTTCCTCCTGTAGTCCTAGCAGCTGTCGACAATTATTTAGAGGCATCTCCTGTTGATGTGATGGCGTTCTTGGGTTCTGCTTTTCATGTCTTTCATGCTCCTCCTTTCCTGCTCCCAGCCTCCTTTCCTACTAAGCAACTTGCAGGATCCTTGCAAAGTGAGGGACCTGCCGTGTTACTGACAGCAGCAGGAAACTCCCTGCCTTTCTGACGGGCGGTGGTACCCTGGCCTTGTCCATCGCATAGTTTTCAATCTTCTACACCAGTCCAGACAGCTAATTTTAAGATTTTTTTGTTGTTGTTCAGCAGGCAGAAATAGTGTCTTGTATGACCAGAGTTTTACATAATGTCCTCCTGGCATCTTCACCAAAGCTGCACTGTGGCGGTGTGAGTATGGGGCTCATCACCCCTTTACGTGCTTTTAAGAGACACAGAAAGAAAAGGGGTTTCATTCATCTAAAAGATCCAGGGGAAAAAGAAAGGAATGACTGTAAAGGCTGAAATTACCAGCTATTGCGCCTTATTTCCCCAAGCAAGGCTTGTGAGATCTTCTACTTGTTTTTTGGGTTTGAAAAGTTCTGCCGATAGAAGTAGCCAGACCTGAGGTGTTGGTTAAGGCTTGTCTCTGAAGATTGCTCTCTGCTAATTTTTTTTTTAAGTAGTCTTATTTACAGAGTTCGCAGTGGTCCAGAAAGTAAACTAATTGCAGAAATTCAAAGGGGGCTGGGGGAGGAGTGGGGACTTGCCTGTTTGCTCATTGAGAAATGTTATAATAATTGGCTTGTAGCTTTGCTGGGTGGTTTGTAGTGCCTTTCCTGATTTCTGGATAAAGTTTACTGGTCAGAACAAACATAACACAATCCCCTAAGCACTTTGGACCTGCCTGCTCAAAACACAATGTGTCATTGCAGAAACTGTGACTGGTGTGAGCGGGTTTATGTCCTCCATACGGGGGGAGAAGCACTGGAACATCCCCAGGAGTCTGGAAAGGAGGCTCAGGGCCAGCACTGGCCCACAGAATTGCAAATCGGGTCCTGTGAAAACGTTACCAGTTCTTGCAGGACTGGAAACATTATCAGTGGGCAGCTGACATCCAGCCCTCTGCATGTCTCGCATGTGAAAAATTGAGGGTGAACGCTTTTTCCTCTCTGTCTCCCCATGTTATTTGTTGGTGTTCCTCAGTTGGTGCATGGATGTGAGGCTTGTGCTGTTGTGTTTTTAATGGGGTGCACAAGGGTTGATAGAAGCCTAAACTGGATGTGTTGTGAAATGGTGGGGTCCCTGTCCCAGTCTGTCCCTGCTGCTGCATGGAAATGCTCCTGAGGATGTGGTTGGTGTACATCCCCTTCCTCCCGCGTGCTGTCGTACCAAACAAATAGTACAGTAAGAAATCTGCTGGACTTCTCGTGTCTTTTCCTCTCTCTTTGTCTGCCATTGTGCGTTTAAGAAGGTAATTTCTCTTTGCTACAGGTGCTGAGATGAGAGATGCTTGCCTGAGAGCAGCTCCACGTTGGATGCTGCTGCCAAGTACAGCCTCGAGGGCTGGGGTGAGAACCCGCAGTGGGTGTTTGCTGCGTGACCTGGCATGTTCCTGCAGTGGTGCAGGTGTCTTTTGGGCACTACATAAATTCTTTGCAGTAATAAGATAAAAGTAGGTCTCCAGGTGGTATGACAGGTCCCTTTTAGGATGCCAGCATCCCCTTTATCCTTGTTTCTGGAGAGTGAGCAAACAGTTCCTTTGCCCCAGGGGATCTGGGCAAGGCAGGTTCTGCTTTGGTGATCTGCAGCTTGAGATCTCTCCTGTCTGGGTGTGAACTCTGCTCCCGCATAGCGCCTGCCCTTACTAACGGGGCAGTACACTCCAACATGTATATAAAATGATACGTATGAAAATAAAGGCAACAAAAACATTTTAAATATTTGTTATTAATGGATTGTTAATAGTGTATTTGCATACAACAATGCTTATTTGCTGGATATTTTAAAATGTGTCTGCCGCTAAGGACCCTGCCTAGGATTCCTCCTGCCATGCCGTGCTGTCTGGGTTGGTGGCTTCATGGTAGACATTAACTGCTCTTCTGGTGCTAGAATTACAGCTCTCTACTGCTGTGTCTTGTCAGCGTGGCCTTTCTTTCACCTGTGGTCCTGACCAAGCTGAAACCTCTCCTTTTCAAAGCCTAGAACTAGATACTGTTTACTGGATTTCCACTCTTGCTTTATTATTCCACGAGTTTTTGCCCATCTCATGGCAGTATTGTGGGCTGATCATTACTGATACCAGAGTGGGCTCATTCATCTCTTTCTTAATGCCATCCCATTGCTGTGTTTCATGCTCAGCTTTCCCCTCACAGCATTTGTGAGTTGACAGGAGTGCAGTGTTGCAGCTGTGCTGCTTGGAAGGGTGCAGGCGGCCAGGCTGGCCTCTTGCCTTCGCCCTTGTGTCATTGTTCATTCAGATTTTAAATGCGCCACCACGATAAGCTCTTTGCATCAGATACCCTGTATTTCTTCATTTTTGAAATGCCAGGCATGCCTGCTGAGTGATGTTAATGACTATGGACATATATATAAAAAAACCCCAACCTCCTACTAGTCCTTTTCCAGTGTACTTATTACAGAGAGTGACCTGTGGTGGTAACGCAGCCCTGCCTAGCAGGGAAGGCTGTGCAGTTAGCAATAGCGTTCTTGGTGTAGCAGTTACCATAAAACTTAATTGTATAGGGGACTTATCTCACAGTTCTGAAGAACAGGAACAATGGGTTGTCAAGATAAAACATGTATAGCATCTGCTACAGCAAATGTGTGTTTGTGGACACACTTATCTGATTAAAAGTTAATTTAATCTAACCTGACAATGGTAGATAGTAGTGTGTGCTGGTAGGTTAAGTAAGAGTGGTGTGTATTTTGCAATTGAGAACTTAGACAAGTGATTTGCCAGACTGAGTCTTGGTGAACTTCAGACAGAACATTTAAACTAAGGTTACTTACACTCAGCGACTCTGGTATACGTAGCTTAAGCCTACAGCAAATTCTTCATAAAGAAAAAGTTGCATTTAACTACAGGACCACTAAAGCCTGCCTTGTCTCCCAAGCTTTCATGTACGTAAAAGTATCTCTCAGGCCTTAAATCTTTTGCTTGCTTAGTGGGTTGAAAGCTGTTCCAAAACAAGCACTGGTGCTTGATGTCTGTGGTTAGTAATAGAGGTAAAATGTAAACTCTTGCTTAACACCTAGGTTATTAGACATTAAAAATGCATGGAATTCAAGGGGGCAACATACTTTGTGTATGTATCTGACTGCTTGACTGCTAGTGCAAAGCACTGCTTTCACCCTTTGTCCCAAATGTCCTTTTCGTATGGATGCAAATACATGTGTTGCTTAGCTCTTGAAGAGAAATGCTGTTGCTGACAAAGATGTCTGATCTTTCTGTCTTGGCTCTTCAGCTGTGGTCACTGTGGCACAAAATACAGCTCTCAAAGTTGTGGGACAAACCGTGCTGCTGCTGAATTGTGCTGCTGGGGGGCTAGGGTATTTCCTGGGCAACTGATGCTGCGAGCAGAGTGTGGAGGGTTGGCGAGAAACTGCTTCTTACCACAGAGCTGTTGCCCTGCAAGTTCACAGTAGCTACCTAGTTGTTCGAAATAATGTTTTGACATGGAGGAAATAAAGGTGTATTCACACAAAACAAAACAGGCATCTGGAGGTCCAAGCTGCGATTGCCTTTCAGAAGGTTCTGGTGGTTTATACCCTGCTTGATGGTCTTGAGGATTTGCTGTCTTCCTGCTGGCATGGTAACATCCATAAAGTTAAGGAGAACTTACGAAGTGTTCTCTTATGGCTTCAAAGCACTTTTTTTTTTTTTTTTTTTTTTTTAACGGTCTAGACGTATTATCTGATGGCTGAGTTACCAGACCTTGGGAAAATGGTGGTTCACCATGTGTCAGTGGCTGTTTCAGACCGGCAGAAGATGAGATAATCTTCCTAAAGAATTGTAGGTATCCATAGTTGTGGGTATTAAAAGCATTGATGAGGCTCCACAGCCCACCAGCTAACAGGTTTTAACAGCTTGTATTAAGTCCTTTTTGGTCAATGTTAATTTCAAAACCACCTTATTCCACTCTACTGGTTGAGCCAAGGATGTATGAAGAGGGTGAGTGCTGGTCCTTGCAGTTGTGTTTGTCGAGTCCATGGCTTAATTCGGCAGAAAATAGTGGCCAGAGCCACACGTGACACTGGGGAGCTGGGTTGGAGGTGTAGGGAGCCTCTGGTGATACCTTCAATAGAAGTTAAATTTTAAATGTGAAAAATCAGACCTGTTTAAATTAATCTTTTGGTATTATGTATACTCACAAATATTTCAGTTCTTCAGCTAGTTTGGCAGCATTATTCTCTGAGATGCTGAACTCGTGAGTGAATGAATTCAAAGTGACAAGCTGGAGACATTCCTGCCATTCAAGAGAGGCTTAAGGAATTTCTTATTGGCTAAATTACAAATATGTAGCATTTTGCCCAGCACTGCATGGCAATTTCAACCTGCCTGACCGTGACAAGATTAGCACTTTTCCTCCCCCCTCCTCAGCAGTAATATTTTTTTTCTTTTTTAAAAAAATTAGATTAAGAAGTACCAGGCAGAGATGCAAAAGCTTGAAAGAGTGAAAACCAGCCTTACCTCGAATGATTCTGTCTGTCATTGGATTGGTTCCTTAATTAGCCCCATGTCCTTTAACCTCTTGAGAAATAAGTAAGGGATAAATTTGGGGATAAAGACAAAGACGCCCGGAGATTTACCACACACCGCTAGGTAATTCATCAAGGAATGTTGGTAATTAGCCCTGCCTCTTTCCTTTCTGGCTCATTTAATAAAACTGGTTGATTTAAAATAATGCCTGCTGGTTCATTATCAACTACTTTAAGAGCCAAGTTATGAACTTGAAACAAAAACCAGTATTGTGTCGTCTGTAAAGGACCTGGCAAGTGTGTTGTGGTTTTGATTTTTTAAAAAAGAAGTTACTCAGCCCCGTCATCAGTCTTCCCAGCTTGATAATTAAATATTACTTTGTTTGGATTACCATTTGGCTTTTTGGTTGTATTTATTTCTAGTGTCTACGATGGAGAGGCAGGCAGAGAGGAGGAAAAATAATCCAAGATTTTGAAGAGGTACATGTCAAAATGTGTTAAGAAGGCATGGCCTGATGGAATTCAGCTGAATACAGACTTTACAATAGTAGTAGACGTCCAGTTGAGGAAATGGGTAACTGCTTTAACCCTTTATCTTTTGGAAATAAGTGCCAGCCGCATGTCTTGTTCTTTGAGCAAAATGATTCCTTTTAGTAAGTGCTTGTAGTGGAAATTTATCTCTGAATTGAGGACAGAACTCATCTGGTTTGTATTTGCTTAGGAAAACACTCATGCAGCATTCTTACTTTTTTGTTATAGATAGGAACAGCATTACTCAGAAATTAAGATGATCAGGCTAGAACTGGATCTATACATTGCTGCCTCTGCACTTTTCTGGGAGAATATCCCTGTATGGCAGTATCCAGTTTAAGTTTGTTTCATGAACAGTTAGTTGCTGGCCAGCGGATCTGGTTAGGTCTTTCTGTCTGACTTCAAAGAATTAAGTTACTATTACTGTTAATTTGCCTTTAATAATTGTTAGACTTGTGTTGCAACACTTGTGGAACTTGTGGGCTAGAGGAAAAGCAGGTGGTGCTAGCCTTCTGCTTCTGCTTGCCGTATCTTGAATCCTTTAAAAGACTTTTTCTGAACTTCCTCTAACTCATCACTATCGTTTGGGGCAGAATTGGATATAGTGTTTCAGTACAAACAAGAAAAAACATCCTCCTCTCTCGCCTTCCATACATCCCCTTTGCAACCTCTGGGATGGTGCTTATTCTGGGGTAGTTTGCGTTTGTTACTTGCTGCTGTGACCCAGCAAAACTGTGTCGTCTCTTTTATATGCTTGGCAGATTAGTAACTTGAAAAAAAATTAAAAAGTGATGGTCTTTGTGAAACTATTGCTCTACCATTTTTAGTTCTTAGCAACCCTTTTGTTACTAACCATGACGATAATTTGCTGCCTCCAATCACTTGCAGAGAGAGCACTGGGGTATTGGGGTAACCGCTCAACTTTGTAGGTTGTTAGAAGCACTTCCACTGGATGCCAGTTCTGTATTTTTTTATATATATATATAATATATATAACTTGTTCATTATTTTTAGGTTTATTAATAAAGTTTTATAGTTTAATGTGATTCAGAATCAGGAATGTTTTCTCCAGCTTGTAATGATGTGGAGCAGAAAATTGAGCATCTTTAAAACAACAACAATAAAAAAAACCCAAACCAAACAACAAACAAACAAAAAACCTAGCACTCCCCCCCCCCCTCCCCCCCCAACATAACTATTTAATACCAGTGTTTTTGCAAAGTTAGAATGTCCACGCCAAATTAATAGTTAGGGTTTTCCACATCATATCTTTTTAACATAACATATTTTTGCTATGGACCTCTGTGACTTAGTATCCCTGATTTACTGAATATCAGTAGTTGCAATTCCAGCTAGTTCTTTGAAAATTCTTGGGTAAATTACAGTTCAAGCAGATTTTTTTTTTTCTTCCTTTTGAACTTGATCATGAGCAGCAAGCATTTCAACACCAGTATTACAGTGATTAAACTGGTACATGAAATTCTGGGAAGCACTGAGGACTCGGTCATTCATTGCATTGCACTTTCATAATCTCTCAGCAGATGGCATTATGGTTTCCAAGTGTGTGCGTGCTGGGAAAGCTCGCAGCTGCTGGGAAAGTTGTCTTTCTAGACTATTCCTTTCACCAATGAAGGCTAATACTCGGGTGTTAAGAATTGTTTTGACACATTATTCTAATCATGTTGTTTGCTTTTGTTCTTGTATTTTATTTTTACCGACTAGTATCCCAGAGGTACCTTTAAGCCGTTTACTGGTTAAATGCTGTATGTAATAGTGCATGTAAAAACAATTACTGCTAGAAAGTCTGTGAAAAGCAGGCTGCCTTTTTTAAATAAACCTGCTACTGGTGTCCAGTAGGAGTAATAAATTTTTTCAGCAAGTAAGACCAGAGTGCTGAAAAAGCTTAAGCGACAGAACTGGAGCATGTTTTCCATGGAACGTTCCCGATCCTCAAAGCTATTTAAGACACAACTGCACTGTGGCAAATTATACCCCCCTTCCTGCTTTTGTGCTACAAATCCTGATTTTTGTAGACAATATGAGCTAGTATGTGATACCTTTCTGGAAGAAAGTTGTGGAGATTACTGTATTTCTAAATGAATGTGGCTTACACAACCCTGAAGCCATGCGTTGGTTTCAGGCAACCCACCTACTTGAAGCCCTGGCTTCTGACAACAGCATTTTTGTTACTGACTTGGCTGGAATCTGTGTCTTATCTCCAAATGAAAACATTGACATCAGCAGGAATGGGTCTTGTGTGTTTAAAGAAACTAATGTTTCAAAGAAGTATTTCTTTGTCCTGGAGCAGTGTCCTCCTCCCTCGCTCTGCCCCCACCCCGTTTTGCACATGGAGGGTGGCAGATGCGCTTGCCAGAAAGCATCACGGGCCGTGAGAGTGCTACGGATGCTGAAGGTAGGGCAGTGCGGAGAGCTGTCACTGGAGCTGACCTTGGAGTCTCAGCAGCAGCAGTCGTCAGGCACCTACGTATCTTTAAAAGGTCTGTGCCTAAGGGTTCGTTGCTGCAAGCTCCAGGAAATCCTAAGAGTGAATTTCAGAGTATTTTTCCCTTCCCTATGTAACACTGACATTTCTTTTTCTTTCCTGGTTACAACAAAAGGCCTTGCCAATAAACTTGCTATAGTAAAATATGCTTGTAGCAGTATCATAGAATCACAGCATGATTTGGATCTTAATGGAAGTGATCTTAAAGATTATGGTGGGGGGTTGGAACTTGATAGGCAGGGACACCTTCCACTAGACCAGGTTGCTCAAAGCCCTATCCAACCTGGCCTTGAACACCACCACAAGTATCAAACCAGAAGTTATTCTGATGTGGAATCAGAAATAATTTATGAATTTGAGAGGAAGCTTGTGTGTCGAGGGAGGTGGATCAAAGCTTTTATTTCAGGCATCCTAAAAATCACGAGGAAATTCCTGGTTGGCATCATCAAAATTCGATGTGTGGACTGAATGGTTACTAATTAATTAAAACTTTCTCCTCCTTTCAGAGGAAAATATAAACAGGCAACTAATGGAAATTCTCTTTTATAAGAAATCTCCCTTGAAAGGAGTGCATTTCAAGAGTGATGTGTAGAGAACAGCCTGTCTGCCTATCCCAGGTCTTTATGAAGGTCCTGTCAAGGACCTACAAGCAGCACACTAAACCTCATCTTTAAGACAACTACTTCTAGCTACCTAAGGCTGTGACTTCTCTCTGCCTGTGTTTTCTTTTTAGGTGTGTGAGGTTTTTGCTTCTTCTGAGTTTGGGGAGCCCTGGCTACAGGGGGTGATATTTTCAGCAAAGACTTATTCCAGTTCCCCCGTGTCAGCGAGCCAGAGAGCCACCGTTGCCTTTAACCAGCATCACTGTCCCAATAGCAGCTGAGTGATAAACCTGCTTGTGGCGAGACAGCTTGGTTTTGCTGGGGGGGCAGAGCTGCTTTTAGTGCTGCTACAGCCTCATGTGAGGTATGGTTGTTCAGTTGAAGCAACGTTAGCGTTTCAGGAACTGCTTTAAATTAATTCCTGCTTTGTTAAACAATACTTTAAAGCTAATTCTTGCTAAACAGAAAATTCTGAGAAATGAGACTTCTGTTAAAAAGGGCAATCTTGTATATTACCATCTTACTAATTGAAAAGGCATCCTTTGGGCAGTCTGATAGTATTTTACTATGGTATTAATTTGACTGTTTTACAGTTCTGCTTCTTGGCTCCCATTGAAACTATACTCTTCTGAAATACCGTAATAGCCAGGGTCTCAAAGAAACAATTTGTTCAGGGAAGGAGTAAAATGACCTTGAATGAGTCAGCACTTGTGTGTAGCAATCATAAGCTTTCTATCCTCTTTGCTTTCTAAAGGGAAATGAAATCTGGACCACAGGCACCATTCATTGTCTGGTAGTTAATGGGCTCCATTCACATGAAAGTTCATATATTCCTTAAGGGTTCAGCCCTGTATGGTTTGCTGTGTAAAAGGAAAAAGTATTTAATCACGCTACTGTGGCTTTTCAAAAGAGTTTATCCTTTTTTAATGTGCTTTAGCTTTTTGAGGAAAGAAAAGTGGTGCCTTCTGCTCCGGAGTGCCTCCTTATTCAGTCAGTGGTTGCTCTATGCAAAGCGCCACTTCCTATGTGGGTCACGGCTCAGACCTGCCTTCTGCCTGTCCCTGCGGTGTGTAACGTAAATAACAAGGAAAAGCTTATAGACAGGGCTTCTGCCTGTTTGTAGGAATTAGCTTTAGAAAACCCTTCTCTCTGAAGTTGCATCTTCCTCAAGAAAACTTATTCCATTTATCTGCTTTGGTTAAAGGCGGTAGGCTTGGAGGACTGAGTCGGGTCTTGGTGGCTCTGTGATCAGAGCACACAGTGTCTAGACGCTCCGCTTTGGGTATGGAGTGAGGAACATACTGGCTTCTGCTGGACCCAGGGGATAACAACAGATAAGTGCTAGTGGGACACGGTTAATCCAGTTGCGTGTTTTCTCCTCTAATAGCTGGAATTCCAGACAACATGCCTAAATAGCTATTGCTACCAGCTGTATATAAGCAATAGGCCACCAGATGGGGTAAAGCAGAAGCAGCTTTGGCTGTTACTTAAATAATGGGCACAAATAAGGAATTATTACCTTTTTTAATACAGTTCCACAATACATTGACTATGGCAGCAAAGGTGGCTGATGATGTCCCCTGTAGCCCTGGTGGTGACAGCCCCCGTGGCTGTGCCAATACATGCACTTGTGGGGACACACTAAAAATTATTTGGGACTACTGAGGCAGTTTGAGATTTACAAAAAGGCCTGTTTGGGGAAAGGTGACTTTTTTTTTTTTTTTTTTTTTTTTAAAAATGGGTTAGTGGTTCTGATTGCCTGGGTCAATCTAGCCCTACAGATGGCGGTACCTGCATGACTGAGGGGTCAGAGCAGCGAGCTGATGTGGTGGGGTAGGAACAAGCAGCCAGACATCAGAACCGGCACCTTTGCCGGCCAGCTCTGCCCTTACTGTGGAGCAGCAATGGGATTTTGAAGTAAATTCCCAGTTGCCTCCACTTGTTACATGTTAGCTTCTTTTTGCCTGGTGCTGTTGATGAGTGCTAATTAGATGCTTGTGCCAGAGGAAATGAAATGAGAAGACCTTGTGTTATCCAGTGCTACTGGGAGTTCAGCCTGGGAGAGCAGGCTGCAGCTCATCTGACACCAATAGCTTGAAATGCATATGGTGTTCTGAACTGTTCCCTGGCGGGGTCCCACATCTTGTACCGTGCTGCTTGGGGGGATGCGCAGCTAGCTGTGGTGTCCTTGGGACCGGCTGCAGCTACATCTGCCATTGTCAAACCCAACTGTTTGCTATTGGGGATGTGCTGGCATCTCTTCTGGTTCCTAGTGGGTGTTAAAAAAAAAAAAAAAAAAACAAAAAAAAAAACCAACCAATTTTTACTTCATTTAAAATAAACTTCAGTGTGAGCTTATTTGCATTTTTAAAAAACTAAGATCTCTAAAAGTATTTATTCCACCCTGTAAAGTAGCGACATGCTAAAATGGGTTTATACTGGAGGTTTAAAAAAGGGTAAGAAAGGTGGGGAAGACTGAGTTTGGATCTAGTTAATCCACATCTAATCCCTAATTACATCCTTCTAACTCTAGCATCAGGTTGCCTTGAGTTGTGTTATGTTCCCATACTATAACTTGGGTAGCTAAAATTTTGTGTGTGTTGTATAATACATGTCATATTGCTTGAGTTTTTTTCAGTGTTAGAAGGAGATGGTATGATTTTTTACATAAATAAATATGGCTTTAGTGGAAGATAATGTGCCTGCTTCCCCTTGTGAACATAGTTCTGTTCTTGTGATAGCATTTGAAGGGTTACATTAGTGTGGGTCAAGTGCGGTTTAAAATAGGATTCTTCTCAGATCAAGCCTGGAGGGCTTGAATTTCTTTTTCAAAAGATGGTTTGATTTTCTGACATAACTACCACTTCTGAATTTGTCGGCGATTCGTATTTGTAACTAACCTTTGGAAAACTGGAACGATAACACACTTTCCTTTGCGTTTTGTGACTGTGCCTCTTCTGGTGAGTTGTGGGCTTGTGCTTTTTTGAAGTTCAGATGAAACCATTGAAAAGAGTTTTCTGTAAGTTGTTGGGGAAGGCGGAATTTGTCTGGTGCCCTGTAATAAAATCAGATTCCTGTCCTGCAGAAAGAGCCCTAACACCAACCTTGGTAGGACTCCATGTAGTAGAGAATCAAGAGCTTGTAGCCCCTTGCAAGGCTGGAGGTCTTGTATGTGCTCACATGCTGAAAATGCTGGAATAGCATCTTTTCATATAACCTATTTTTTGCAGTCTTTTAGGTTTTTGTGATGAGTACGCTTGTGCAATATCTGTTGAAGTAATGACCCTGACTGCTGGTTTGTTGTTTTTTTTTAGTTTGTTATAATATGAACCAAGCTAGTGACAGCTAACGGTTTTTGTCAAAGACTTCACTGGTTCAGGTGATGGTCCTGCAAGCACCCCATCCTCTGGCCTGATCAAGGGTCATTTATGTGGACAGGAGCTTCTTGTTTCACAGTGTAACTAATTATTTGCCTACCATATGTGAAATAGCATGAGGAGAAGGGTTTTCAACAGCTCATCTCTGGATGGATGTGGAGGAGCAGGTGTGGTGAAGGTTACAAAAATGGCTGAGGGGCTGGATGTTGTTTTTGTAAGTATAAAATAGATCATGACACCATGTCTCTATGTATGTAAGGCCTGAGATCTTAAAGGGCTGAAGTGTTGGCATCCTTGTTTAATAAATGAGCTGATACTAGTCTTGTTTTTTCTGGGAGCCAAATGATAGGTACTGTCTGACTGTTGTGGGAATAAGATCATGGGGCGCAGAGGTGAGGTCATGCAGCTTAATGGCTATTTGCCTTAAATATGTCTTTGTGTTACAGAAGTACCATGGCAACATTCCTTTAGCTAAGAAATAACTAAAGCACTTAAGTTTCATTGTGATTTCTGGGTTTAAAATTAGTGTGGAATAAACTTGCTTAATTTCTTACTGTTTTTACCTTTAATCTCTTGTGGCTACCATGGTGTCTGCTGTAGTAGCTACTTGGTTAGTGAGACGTCAGGAAATAAAAAGATGTGATGTTGCTTAATGGCAGTGTTGGATGTTAGAACGCTACTCCCTAGGAAGAGCCACCACCGTTCAAAACCAGCCCTGACAACGTTGGCTTTTGGTTTTGATGCTCTGTGGCATCAGTTTGGGCCCTTGGGTTAATTCTCCTCCAGAGCAGTGGCTTGCCAACCTGTACAGGGAGTGTACCCACCTTTGCACCTTGCCAAAGTCTCCCCCCTCCTCAAATCTCCGTTCTGGTATTTAGCAGAATGCTTCAGATCAATAGCCAGTTGAGTTTGCATGAAGGTGACTTGGATTATCTTACATTAGCAAACATGATGATCAAGCACTCTGAGGTACTGAAACTGTTTTATTATAACTCGGTAGGTTTTAATACAGTCATAAATAACATCACAGCTCGTTGAGCAGAAGGATAAAAATCAAGGAGTTCGGTGGTAAGCCAGCTTGCATTTCCTTCACTTAAATGAAGTCAGCGATTTATTATTATTTTAGGCTGTGTCTAATGATCATATTAGTAGTGTGAATAAAAAGGATGTATCTAGGCTGCTTTATTCTAGCCTTCTGTATCGGGGCTGACATGAGGTGATGTCTGCTGTAGGCAAAGTGGTGTAAAGCCCGGCTGAGTCTTTCTAATTATTAACTGTGACATGTAGAAGCTCAGGGCATGTTAACAACGTTAAACTGTTTTGAATGAACAAAAATCTTCATTCTCTTGCTAACTTCTCAGGGTGCAGTGTATTTGTTGTAAAGTGGATAGCCTCAAAACGGACATGTTCCAGAAAAAGGGTCCTTTGTGCCGTAGCCGGTGTGTTGCCCAGTAGTTTCTTAAATAAATGGTCCTTTCAAAATTATTTTCACTCTTATTTTTGGACATTTCCTTTAAAAGTTTTGGTGGGAAGGCTTTTCGGTAGATGGACAGGCCAAGCTGTTCCAGCACGCGCTGCACGGCGCTGGTTGGGTTTGGTGTATTTATGTTTTCACATTTGGGCTGTGATTACTACTGGCATGTTCTTGATATGTGCTTTGTAAGTGACCTTGGAAGCAGGCTGCCAGCCTCGCAGTCCCCATGTAATTATGTGAACAATGAGTGTAGCAGTCTTTCACCTAGATCGTTTTAGACAAGTATGCAACAAGTGTAGATGTCTTCAGACAAGTATGTAACGGGATGTAGATGTTGGACTAGATGACCTTTAAAGGTCCCTTCCAACCCAGACTGTTCTGTGGTAGCCTCCTGATGTGCAATGTGGCTTCAAAGTGGGGAGGTTTTCTCCCTTGAACATAATAATAAAAGAGTTGTATTTGAGTTTACAAATAGCTATTATTTAAAAAAGAGAAGGATAACAACGGTTCTGTTTATGGCTTTCGGGTGTTTGATATATTTTGATCTAGTGCCATCTTTACATCTCTCTCCCTATCTTATGTTTCAATGCTGAATGCTGAAATTTGTAAATAAATACTTAGGTAGCCCACAGGCAATATTCTGAACACCAGCTCTTTCTAACAAACTAGCATTGTGGATTTGAAAGACTTAAATCAAACTCATTTCTTGCTTAGCCCCTAAGTGCTGAAGATTGTATTCCTTAACATTTGAAGTTATCTTGGCTCAAAACAGTGTCTCATATGCTATAAAACTAAGCAACCTTTCACAACTCCCACAGTGACAAATGAGACCAGTGTTGAGGGTATGGGTTTTTCAAATTTATGAAAGTAACAGGTTGGGCTTTTTCTCTTTCTTCTACCTTTTTTTTTTTTTTTTTTTTTTACACAGTTTGGGCAAAATAGTCTATTTTGGCTTAAGTTTCACCTGTGAGAAGTCAGTGTTGCATGACACATGTTAAGACAAGTCCATGCAGGGGCAAAGTAGGTTTTCTGTGTTAAAATCTGCCTTTGGCATAGAGAATTGAGGCTTCTGGAATTGTGTTTATTGAAGTCTGGACAAGCAAACAACCTGTCCCATTATCTGTGTGGGCAACTCCACGTCTCTAGGAAGCTGGTAATAAGGATTTTTATTTTCAAGTCAGTGTGTGCTGTCTCCTTCTGTTTTAAGCTAGGTTCTGGTTACTTTTTATTCAGCATCTTATATCAAACTGATTTCTGTTTTCTCCTTTGTTCGCTTCCTACAAAAGTTTCCATTATTTTTACCCAGTCCCATTTGCATTCTTCACATTTGAACAAATGAGCAATGATGAGCAACCTGAGCAAAACCAGGTGTGAAGAAGGATGCCTCTTCTTACCTGTGGAAACTGCCTCCTCAGGGCACTGCAGGACTGGAAGGAAAAAAACGCCTCGTGCTCCTCCTTTTGGATATCAAAGCACACGCTGGCTCAGGTGCGGGCTCTGGAAATATACCCAGAATCTCTAAATCCTTCACACATATGAAAGTTGATGTAGTTTTAGTAGTACTGACCTGCCAGGCTCTGCTGGGGAGAAGGGCTGATGTTCTGTACCGCTTCCCTGCCAGGGGAAAGGCGGTAGAGCAGAGTCTTTCAAGACGCCAGTTTTTCCAGCAGGCTTGCAGTGGACCAGAGACCTGGAAGTGAAATAATCTGTCGTGCAGGTCTAGCAGGGGTTACTGAGGGCTGGAACGGTGGCTGGATTAGTAACCCCTGTGAAATGTAACTGATAGTCCTGCTCAGGCTCTAAATATGTGACTGCAAGTCAAAGCCGGCACTGGCCAACACTGTGCTTGGCAACCTTAGGAGGAAGATAAGGTTGGACAAATACTTTTACCTCTCTAATGTGACCCTCTCAAGCCGACAGTGAACTGTGTTAGTGGTCTGGTAAATCTTGTGTTGGTCTTGCTTGGGCTGTAGGAAGGGTGGATGGTTGTGCGTGGGCTATGGGAGGCTTTGCAAGGGGAAGCTGGGAGCAGGGGTGGCTTCAGATGGTCTGTACTGGTTTTGGGCTTTCGGGCAGCTGAAATATCTGTTGTCCTATGACTCTGTTCCCTCTTGAGTTGACGTCTTTACACCAGGTCTTGCACAAGAGACTTTTGGAGGCAAGTTTGTGTCTATCTTTGACAGTTCCTGTAAGGAGGAGTCATTTGTGTCCTACTGTGAGCAATCTCAAACCCTCTAGTGCCTGTGAAGGTGCTGCCCAGCTTCCTTAGGAGAGACTGGGATGGCAGAAGTGGACGTAAATATGACGTGCTTGAATTAAGATTTTTACCATGACAGTACCATATTTCAAACTTGCCTGTCAGATGCAGTTGTGTGGCTGGTATTGGTGCCTGTTAGTCATAAAATATTTACACTCTGAAGCACCTGGGGTAGGTGAAATCATAGCAAAAGATTTGTGTCTGACATTTTATGCATTCAATTACTTGTCTGAAAACGTTGCAATGCTTTTTGGTATCCACCCAGTAACTGTATAAAATAAAAATTTATGGCATGTGTGTTGGGAAGTAAACAGCTGAAATGCTCATGTCCTACCAAAAAATATGCAGGACTTCAAAGGAATGAGTCCTGTCTGAAAGCCACACTTGCGGAACAGCAGCTAGCACGCACGCCCTAACCTGCCAATGACATCAGTTCCTGTCTCCTTAAGCAAATTTGGCTAACCTCTCTTTAACTTCCTTAGATACTGTTGTCATGTGCTTCTATAGCTAAAGTACAGTTTTAAAACACTGATCCACAGAAACTTTGTTCTTTTTGTCTGCTTCATGTCTTTCCCTTGGATAAAAAGTCACGTTACACAGAGGAATTTGTGGTGATGGGCAAAACAACCCCTAGCTGTATAAATGATATTCATTCTGTACAATGTGCCTTTCTTTGTCGTAACTATTTGTGCTTGAAGTTGACTGTTGGATCCACTTAGACTGCAGTCACGATGCCAGATTTTAAATAACTTTCTTGTACCTGCCTTGGTTTTCAAGTTCAGAAGGGGTTTTGGATGGATTCAGTAACCAGGGAGCTTTGTTGTGCGAACTGATGTCACTTCCTTGCGTTCGCTGTGTCCTGAGGTGAAATGCTGGCATCAGCTAATCCTGCCTGTCGTTCTCAGGCAGTACAAGTAACACGATCTTCATCTTTTTCCTACTTCTGGGCTTTCTGGTCAGTGTTCTTCCAGCGACTCTTCCTGGGTTATGGACTGAAAGAAAGGGGAGCAAATATGCGATGGAGGGATGGAGAGATGGCAGCTGGAGAAGTTACTGAATAGGCTTATCTGTTACTAAATTCACAGTGGCCCTATGGGGAATGATATATCACAACCTAATCAACTTAATTTTGATTTAATTTTCAAAGGCGGTAGGTGTTTCATGTTGGAAGACTGGAAAGGTTTCAGAAAGCAAGAGGACTGAACTTTTTCATGCAGAGCTACTTCAGGCCACTGACATCCTTAGGGGGAAAAATGTGATGCTGTTGCTTAATGTTTGAACACAGTATGTGGGAAAATGGCTTTGAGTTAAACCATTGTCTGGCTGGTTGTTTGAATTGCTCCAAGTTGGGTGGTAGAAAGGTTCTTCCTGGCATTGCAGTGAAACCCATGATCAATATTTTAACGGAATAATTGAGGGTTTTTTGTGGTCTTTAGGTTTTTCAGACTTAGAGGATCAAGCTATGGTGAACATGACTCTCGGAATCTTGGAACCTGGATTAGAAAATTTCAGCAGAATAAATTACTGTTAATGCAAGAGGCACTAGTTGATTATCTTTTCATATGTCATTTGCCTCAGTTTTTTTGGTTGGTGTGTTCCGTTCCCCCCATCCCCCTAGCCAGAAAGAATAGACATGTGTTTGTACTGCTTTCTGGTTTTATTCAATTTATACAACAGTTTCTTGCTGCTCCTGTTGGGTTTTTATCCTTGAAAGTGATGGGTTGAAGCAGTTTTAAAAAGTAGCTTTGAAGCCCTGGGCTGGTGCATTGAACAGGGCTTTCTGCTGCAGGAGACCCAACAGAAGCCTGAAACCCTTGTGAAACACTTCAGTGGATGTGATTTAGTATTGTTTTTGAGTACCATTTATTGTTAAATGACACAGAATTTTAACCTTTCTTAAAAATCCCATGACATTTAGCTGTCTAAGTAACAAAACATTCTATTGAACTGAAAAAACTGACCAAAAAGTATTTTATTTGTAATTATAAACTGTAAGTCCTAAGGCAATTTACTTGAAACAAATGGTCTTTTTAATTTAAAAAAAAAAAAAAAAGTGCGGGGAGGGGGGATATCTTCTTTCCCCTTGGTTAGTTGTCCTCTGTAAATCTCTGGCATGTCCCTGTGCTCAAGCCTATCTCTGCTTAAATGAAGCATTAAACAGTTGGGCTTTACTTTCACAGGAAGGTTCAGTGATGCTCTTGGTGAGAAGAATCTCCTTCTGTGTGGCTTGGGCAATGGGAATATGTTCCTTCCCAGCTCGTGGGGGGCCAGAGGAGCGGGACAGCCCAGCACTGCTGGCATCCTAATGGCCTTTTGTCACTTGTGTTGCACCAGCGGCGAACTGGGGGCATCAGCTTTGCAATCACAGGCATGAGGTCTCCACTGCTGAGCTCCGTGTCCTAGGTCTTAGCAATTCCCTTTTTGCTAGGAAACGGGTGTCGTGTCCTCTAAGCCCAGCTGGGAGGAGGAAGGCAGGGGAGGCTGTTCTGGCTGCACAGATGGCTCCTGCCTGAGCGCGGGAGATGCTGAGCACGGTGCTGGCTCTGGGCAGGACCCATGGTGAGTTCCCAGCGCGAGGACAGCCAGGAGCTCTGGGGCAGCAGTGGCCTTTGCCGGAGGGGGTGAGAGATGTGCAGGTGTGATGTCTGCCATGAAAGGAGGAGGAGATGAGACATGGGGAGGACCAAGGGGTGGCGAAGGCAGTGCTGGGCCTCAGGGCAAAGCAGACATGCGCAGGTGGGGCTCCCTGAGGCGGGATGCCATCGCCATCCTCAAAGTCCTGCTCCGACATCAGGGTTTCAAGTGTGGCTAGTTCAAAACTGGCTTTGTTCTTCTCAAATTGATTTAATGTTTTGTTCCTGGTGGTTTTTCTGCTTGGCCTGGTTGCCTTTTCTTCTTGCGAATGTTGTGGGAACATGAGTATACTAGTAGTAGTCTGAATATCTGCAAAAGTTTTGGTAATGAAATTTCGTGTTAAAATGTTCAACAGTTACAGGAAAGACCACTAGAGAGTAAAACAATTAGGTGCTTCAGAGTTTTATAACATTGGTATTTTGGGGGAGTGTGTGTGGGGGGAAAGAGTGTTGGGGCTTTTTTGTTGTTTCTTTTTATTATGCAGCAGCACCTAAGGCTGGCTGTTCATACCAAACTCTTCTGTGATCACACTGAAATAGATAATATTTTTTGTATTTCTCCCTGGGTGGTAGGAAAAGTTTGAAAGCGGTGGTACTCGGAGATGTGACAAGTAACACATTGTGAGTTTAAGTAGTAACTGAGACTGCAAAACCAATAAGCGGTATTCCACCTTGAAGGAATACTCTTAACACAAGATATGCTGGTTTTGTGCTGGCTTCTTGCAGTTATGCATTTCAAACAGATCAAACTCATGGATGGACAAATTAATAAGTATACAAATAACACAGGACAACTAATTTAGCCTAGTTACCTTCATCCAGAAGTGCTGGTGGGTCAAAGCTTGATCCTACAGCAATTGATCAACTTCCAACTACAGCTGGACTCGATGATCTTAAAGGTTTTCCTAAGTGATTCTGTGACTCTGTGAACTTGAAGCTGGAGCATGTAGTAAAGCCGCAGCTAATGACTGATTTTTATTCTGGTGTAAGTTCCCCGTTATTTTAATCATTAGCCATTAAGTTTCTGGAATACGCTGTGCAAAATGTATTGGCCAAGCCACCAGGCTTCCCTGCCCTGTGCCTGCCCAAGAGTGAACTCTCCAGTATGCTCCTACAACAGGGATTTGGTCCAAGCGTACCCATGGGGAGTGGGGGTCTTGCCCTGTTGCCACGTAGCACTGTTCCAAGTTCTTGCCATCATTAGCAAGTTATTAGTAAATTAGGTCTGAGCAATTCCCAGCAAGACTTGACAGGTGGAGCAAGTATTGGGAGAATTGCTTCGGTTGCCTGTTCGTACAGAGGAACTATTTGAGCTGTATGCTTTGTGGTTAAGCGTGGGGCTACACTTTGTGTTTAAATTCCTGATTCCCTGATCACCTTAACAGGAAACATTTTTAGTTTTTCAAATTGAAGGAAGTATGTGGGTCTACTCAGGAGTCCTGTCACTGCTCTGTAATATAATACAAGGGTTTTAAAGAATGTAGTCTGAGGTACACCTGAAGTTCCCGCTGATAGGGTGTGTATGCTTAAAGCTAGTGAAAGCCGCTGATGAAACGCTTGCTTCGTTGACGCTAAACCCGAGGGCTGGGAAAAACCTACTCTACGTGTATGAGTTATTACTAGTGTTTCTGTGACGTGAAAGAAAATAGGCAGCTTCTCAGGAATTGTTTTTCCCCTGCTCAGGTACTTGAACTGGATGTAAGCACTGGAATTAGCAGTCAGATGTCAAGATAAATGAAGGTATGAGAAAGCCTTTCCCGTGCTTGAGATAACGTTCTCCAGGATACTCCAGAGAGTGAAGGATGAGTGCTGAGTAATCGGCGTGGCTCCATCCAACACTTTTCCAGCCCAGCTCAGCCTTGCAGGGCCTCAGCTGGCTTACATATGGGTGCAGTCAAATTGACTTCTTTATATTGCTTTTCTCAGCGCTTCAGCTCAAGAAAAACCATACTAGCTCAATGTCAGCATGGCAAGAGCAGATGGAGCTTGAATTGCTGACCTATGAGGCTTGTAGTGCAGGTGTACCTGATGCAGGGATGGTTCCAACTGTTCATGGAGCCAGCCCATGGAGATTAGTGGAGAAGCGGGCATCGAAAGCTGTTCTAGCATGAAACCAATTCAGGGCCTCTATTTCTGAGACAGTGTTACTCTGTGTTACCCATGTGAGCAGAACCTCGATAACCAAGCAAACCGAAAATGCACCTGAATAGAAACGGAAAGTACAGCCTTCTTCCAGGTGTTTCTTTGCTGAATCCAGGCTGTAGGCTGCCACTTGGCCATCCTTGATCTGTAGTTCCTTGTAGCCAGATTCTTTGGTTACTATTGTGTGATAATTTTGACATCTTGTCTTAAATAATTTCCAGTGTTCTGCATATGAAAGATTATTTCTTGCTTGCCAATACCAAAATGCCCCAAAACCCATGTTCTGCTTGGTTTAGTGATGTTGCAGCAAAGCCTGGGTGGAGATTTCTGGCGATAGATGGTTGGAGATCCAAAGGATTCAGTTTCAAGTTGTTCCATTTTTCTTGCATGTCCCTGTTCAGATGCATTTCTTAGGGAGTGTGTCCAAACCAATAAATTGTCGTCTTGTGCTTTGTGTCTCATGAATTTGGAAGAACAACAAGAACTATTCTTCATCCCAAAGGCAAGAAGGGGCTGAGGACCAAAATTAGATCTTAATTAAGTCAAAGATTTCATTCATGGTTTCGAATTCAGGATAGTGGAATTTCGATGTAGGGTTTGTTTTGCAGCTCTTTGCTTGTGAGATATTTTGTCAAAAAATAAGATTGCTTTATGGCTTATCTGCAAGCTGAACATGACTGGTGCATCTTGGGACACTTGCCCAAGTGGGCACAATTTGAGCTTTCTTAGATGGAGAGCCTGCAGAAAAGGGTGGTCTAGGCCAAAGACAGAGTTAGTCTTAAGAACAACAACAAAAAAACCAAACCAAAACCAAACAAAGAAAACAAAAAAATCATTAAGTAGCAACATAACAGACTGTTCTAACATATGATGATACCACTGAATCTTGGGGAAAGTAAGTTCTTGTGAAATAAGTATGTTTTGCCAACAAATCCTATGTCATTTAGGCAGTGTGTGTTTCAGAACTTGACATGGAGTGGAGTCAGCTCAGTGTATTAGTATGTTTTATAAGTAATATTATATTTGATGCACAGTTGAGATGTGGGTCTTGGAATTTTGCTGCTCTCTGTGCTGGGGGTGTGGAGGATGGGTAGCAGATGAGTGCAGAGGAGAGGCTTTGCTCCATCCTTGTCGGCCTGGCAGGGTCTGTGAAAACAGCTGTGGTATCTTGGTGCCCGTGGAGGAAGAACTGTGCAAATTCTGTGAGACAAGTAGGGCTTGTTTTTAAAATAACATATTTGAAGATAAGTGTTACAAAAATAACTCATTTACTGATAACTTTATTTACTCAGAAGATGAAAATTTAAGTGAAAAATAGACTTATCTGTGCAGCATAACTCTTACCACTGGTGATAGGATAACTGATAAAACAGTTTGGGACTGACAAAGCAAGTGCTGTACTTATCACAGCAGACTTTTGTATTGTGTTGTCTTGCGATTTAGTGCAACAAATCAGATTATACTCTCCAGAAACACTCTCTTAAGCGTGCTTCCCTGTGCAGCAGAGACTTTGGGGAAATAATGCAAGTTGAGCAGCTTTTGATTGCCTGTGTTTAAGCGCAGGCTTTTGGCAAGGAGTTGGATAGAAAGAAAAAGTAAGTTCTAGAAGGTGTAGGGACTGTATTCGGTACCGTGACTGTGTACAAGCATTGTCAAGCGCTGGCATAAGCTGCCCAGGGATGTGGTGGAGTCACCACCCTTGGAAATGTTTTAAATATGTGGATGTGGTGCCCAGGGACATGGGTTAGTGACAGGCTTGGCGGTGCTGGGTTAACGGTTGGACTCGGTGATCATAAAAGTCTTTTCCAACCAAAATGATTCCATGGTTCTATGATTCTAAGTGCACAGAGATGCATTTGGGACATGCTTTAGCTTATTGTTAACCACTCCTGAACTGGAAATCTTCCAGCTGTAGATTGAGACAGAATTAATGAGCTCTGAAGCATCAGGGAGGCTGAGGATGTGGTAGAGCTTTTTGAAGTCCTTTGTGTTCGGCTGCAGGTCCCGAGTGGACCACTGGCTGCATGGGGCAGGGTGGTGGATGGCTGGCCCTGGAGGCTGAGGGTAGGGCTGCATGGCCCTGTGCACCCCACTGCCAGCGGATATGCGTTAGGCTCGCAGGGCATTTGTTCAGTTATTTCTTACTCAGTACTTAAAAACTTTTAACCTTACTGCTAAAGAAAAATACCATTGTCTATTAGTACGACTGGAACGAAAGATGAATAGCAGATTAGCCTTGAGCGAACTGTCAATCTGACTTTGATAGCCCATCGCTTAAAAGGTCCTTTTATGTTTATGAAAAAGCATGACATCAAAGCCAGGGAAAAAAAAAAATAATACCAATACTTAGGGCTAAACTTACATAGCTTCCAAGAAGAGCCCCTGTGTGAACTGTTTATTTCTCTGCATGCATGGCTAATTAGCGTAGGTTACTATAAGTCTGAGCAGTGGCATTCAAGTTTCTTCTGCTGTTTTGGGGTAGATTGTTTATGGTGCTTCTGTATGTGAATCCCTCAAACCGGAGTAGCATAGAGCAAAGGATATTGCTGTCGCTTCTCTTGCAACCTATAAGTAGTATGCTGGAAATGCTTGAGTATAATCATTATCAGGTGAGTTGTTATTGCAGACTTATTTTAAAACCTGTTGCTAAGAAGGCTTACAGTATACAGGAAATCCTTTTCCTCTGGTATCTAGTATACTTTATTTTATTTCTTCCACAACAGTAAGTGGGGGACATATGTGGTCATTTGTAATAGCAAAAGTCACTTCAATGGAACTGTTTTAAAACAAAAAAACCTTCTTGGAGTATTATTATATTTTGGTTTGGTTTCTACCTTCCAATAAAAACATTAACAATCAAAGAAAGGTGACAGAGAGTTTCCAGGATATGGTGAAAAACTTGCATGGGAAAAGAAGTGCCTTTCTTTTGCTTATTTAGGGTGCACAAGAATAATTCGGTATGAGGTTTTTAATATTTTATATATAAAAAAATTCTTAAGTAGTGAAAAGCTTATCTTAAATACAGAAACAGCTGTTACTGAGGACAGTGATTGATCTGAACTGAAACACTTCTTTTCTTGCATCTTATTTGCATAATGTGTTTATAAACAGGCTGTCTTATTTGTATATGATTTAGGCCATAGATCTGAGATATAAATAATACGTAGGCAAAAAAGAAGGTGTATTGCTTTTTTTTATTTTTTAACCAGTGCGTTATTTTAAAAATACGAACAACCAGAACCTAAAGAACTAACAACAAGCTTTTTGATCTGTTACTTGACATCTGATAAAGGGTAGCAGTTCACACTACTTGGTTTTAATTGGTAGCTACTAACAAGTGAAATGACTCCTGCGGTACGACTCGTTTCTCTGTGTTTTAGTGAAAACTAAATATCGCGTAGCTGAAGGTCTGAACACAGAACTGGCTGTTCTGGAGTGTCTGTGTAAACAGGGAAGCCTGAGCATTGGTATTAAGTGAGAAATCTCATGTTGTAGAAAAATAAGTGGAACTTCCTGGTTTACCATTAAAAAGCA
Source organism: Falco naumanni (assembly GCF_017639655.2). Lineage (NCBI taxonomy): Eukaryota > Metazoa > Chordata > Aves > Falconiformes > Falconidae > Falco > Falco naumanni. The sequence continues at coordinate 94,602,788 of NC_054057.1, read as the reverse complement.
ATTATTGAAACGCTAGGTCGTAAACTGGTATCTTGCCTCTGAATGTGAATTAGTGAAGCGCTGTTGATTTCTTCGGAGCTTCACAAGTCTGTGTTTTAAGTCAAATGCTTAGCCGGTATATACGTCACAAATGTATAGCTCAAATCGGTAGCACGTGTAGCGATGTTCTAAAACAATAAAGCACTTTTTAAATTGTGTCATACAGGTGCAGACTCACCTTGAGAATCCAACCAAGTACCACATTCAGCAAGCCCAGCGGCAGCAGGTAAAGCAGTACCTCTCTACCACTCTCGCAAACAAACATGCCAACCAAGCCCTGAGCTTGCCATGTCCAAACCAGCCCGGGGATCATGTCATGCCACCAGGAACTGGAAGCAGCGCACCTAACAGCCCAATGGCGATGCTTACCCTTAACTCCAACTGTGAGAAAGAGGTAATACGCTCTCGTGTGCATATTATTCAGTAGATTGGAATTGCAGTCTGCTTTCTGTTTTAATCCCTATTTGCTCGTTAAGACATTATCTTCTTTTCTGAACTGTTCGCTTTGAAAGTGCAACTGCTACCTCTGATTAATATATATTTGCATAGAACATTTTGGCAAAAAAAACCTGTGTCCCTGTAACTTCCTCATTTTTTTGAACTATTTTAGCTAGTTTATGCTTATTAAAACTACTTCCCCCCTCTTGCTTGATGCATGCAGTGAATAGTTGACCTTTGGAGAATACAAAGCAGTTTTGTAAGCTCTAGCTTTCTGGAATAATGTTATTTATGGCTCATTCGTGTAGAAAAGAGCAAAGAGCATAGCAAAAATAACTGAAAAACACAAAAAGCTTTTTGAGATATTTTAGGTATTTTTACAGTAAAATTTGAGCAAGTCCTTTGCTTAGCTGGAAGGCCAGATTATCCCACCTAATATACCCTAAAATGTTATGGAATGCTGTTTCATGACGAACTCAGTGGTGCAAATACAGGATTTCACTAGCCTATGCCTAGAAGTCCTTTGCAACCTCATCTTACTTTTTGCTGGAAAAAACTTAGTTGGATGTTATATGTGTGATCAGGTGCTGAAGGAAGATGATTTGAAAGATGTTAACAAGTGTAAGAAATCATGTCAGTATTTTTGTAATGTGACAAATGGGAGACAATTGTAGAGCTCCTCGTGTCCCCTCATCCTCCCCCCTCAAGCCTTTGTGCCAGATTTTTAATACAGATGCACTCTGAGGAAAATGTTATGCAACTTTGAGAAACAGTTATTACAGAACATATTTTGCACATGAAAGAGAAATTACTTGTGCTCTGTAGCCTCAGAAGAAATGAAAATCAAATAGTTTTATCCTTTTGCCCCAGTTGTGCCCAGATCTTTTTTTTTTTTCCCCCCATAAGATATTTACAGCTTCATTTTGCTGTGTCACCAGCCACATGTGTGCATGACACTGTTTCAATCATGCTCTTTTTGGGACTGAGACTGTGCCATGAACTCAGATCCATGCTTTGCTTTTTCTTTTTTTTTCTCCCCCCTTCTTTTTTTCCTTTTTATTTCTGCAGGGATTTTATAAATTTGAAGAGCAAAGCAGGGTTGAGAGTGAGTGCCCGGCTCTGAACACACACTCACGAGCATCATGCATGCAGGTACTGGATGACACAGGAGTTGGAGCACAGGTCCCTTTTCTAATGAGCATGTTTCTTTGAAGTTATGTTGAAGAATAAACTTGCCCCATAGTGTCTTTAAGAAGTTGAATCTAAGATGCATTTAAGGAACAAAAGAACAACATTGTTTATTAGCATTGGTGTCAAAGGCAAAATTAGGTATCTGATGAGGGCTAGTGCGTTTCTAGCACTGTAACACTATAAGCAGAAGACCCTGCTGAGGTCACACTTCAGGAAATCCATTCCAATGCAGTTTTCCCAAGACTGCATGTATCTGTTCTTGTCCTGATAGTTTCCAAGACCACATTCCTATCAGATCACACTTGTATTTAAAAAAATTATGTGAGAAGGCTTTATTCCACCCATGTTAATTCATCCTCAGTAGTCATCTTTTTTTCTTCCTTTTTTTTTTTTTTTAATTTAACCAAGGGGTTTTTATTTCTGGTAACAAAACTTTGGATATGGGCTGTAACTGTTAGTTCCTTCCTTGCCCTCTCTTCCAGTCAGTGTAATTCTGATCACACTTTCTGGAGCTGATACAAAAATCCTGTACACTACTATTTCTACCATCAACATTATGCACTGATTTTGTATATGTCTGTCACTTAAGCTCCATTTTTATAGTGAGCGAAAAGGAAATAGCCAATCTTGCAGGACAGTTTGAAGCACCTGTGTGGGTGCTCTGGAGGGCTCTGTTTCTCCTCACTATGCAGGAGCCCATGGAGGTGCCTCCCGGCCCAGCCCTAGAAAGAAGATGGCTTGCACCACCCAAAATCATCTCTGAGCTGCTCTGGAGTGGTGCTCCCTGGGAGAGGGTGCACGAGGGTTACGAATCCAATGGATTCTGTTGTTAAGGGCGGGCAGCCTGTCACCCAGCAAGCAGTTGTCCCCTCTCCTTCCCTTTCAGGTGTCAGGGACTCGAGCGTTCCTGTTTGCACGCAGGTTTTGACCCCACAGCTAGAGGAAGGATGTGGTGGGTAGAGAGGCAGTGCCGCACGGGGATGGGGAGTCATGTCCTTGGCGTAGCTCATTCTGCAGGAGCAGTCTCGCCCGCCGTTCCTGGGAGGAACGGTGTGCCCGTGGGCAGGCAGCGCAGGGTAGCTGCTGGTGGGAGGGGTGGGTTGGACCGTGAAGCCTCAGCCATGTCATGACCGGACTGTCCTGGTTGGATAGCGGGGACCTTGGCCGAGGGGCTGGGTTTGGAGCGTGGCAGAACTGCACAGGCACCTCTGCCCGGGCCGTGCTGCAGGGAGCCGGCACGTGGCTGGAGGGCTTGGTCATGCCTCTGTGTCTTAGTGGGACTGATAACTGTGGCGTTTTCCTTTGTCCACCTTTTCTGCTGCAGATGGATGACGTGATTGATGACATTATTAGTCTGGAGTCAAGTTACAATGAAGAAATCCTTGGCTTGATGGACCCAGCCCTGCAAATGGCAAATACGGTACAACAGTCCTTTCCTTCTGGTTTCCCTCTTAAGTATAATTGTCTTTCCTTGAGAGAATGCAAAACTGTAGCACGACTTTTCTTCTGAGCAATTAAGTAGTTATTGTATTGTCCCACAGGGTGTAATTAGTTTTTGTTTGAAGAGCTGAAGGTATACAGTTTTAATGGAAAACGTGGATTTAAAAAAGCAAGCTTTAGAATCAGGTTGAGGGAATACAAAGGACAATTTTGCTTTTCCTATTTCCAAGTCGAGTTAGTCGGTGAGGAGATTGTAACAGAGGAGTGAACTGGGCTTACAGCAGTGGCCTCAGACCCATTGATATTAAAGATCACCATGGACATCCTACTTGGATTCAGAGAGCCTAGAAAGATCCTCCAGAACCCCAAGTTCCTCTATCTCATCATGTTCAAGTAAGAAATTGTATGCCATACTTAAGCATGTGTTAGCATCCCTGTCGGAGATGCTCTAGCTTAACTTTTAGCTCTAACGTCTTAACTTTAGCTTAACCTGATTTCAAGTGGAGAGAAGTCTCTAGCTAGACAACAGCAAAGATGTTACAAAATTTAGGGGGAGAAAAAATCCCCAAAAAACAACCTCCAAAACAAACAAAAGGGGAAGGAATAAAGAAGCTTAAAAGCTGAATAGGGGGAGCAGACATAGGAAGCCTGTGACAAAAGACAGGAACAGGGGTGTGAAAATCAGTGAGCGAGGGGAAGGCGCAGGTTACCTCCGAGTTGCTGTTCCTGTTTGCTGTTTCACATTGCTGCGAGCATTAATGTAATCGTACTTGTGGCATAATCTCATTTTGATCTTCTGTGGCGGGTAGCTCCAGTGAATTTTTTGCCTTAGGCTTAAGTGCTGTTAGATCTGGCTGAGTAGATGTCTGCCAGTGCTGGCGTCTGTTTCTTTTTTATCTAGTGCCAAAATTTACAGCTTACCACATAGCATCAGTTTTGTAGTATAGATTTACGTTTGCTGACAGTAGTTGTCTGATGTCATGTTAACCTAGTCCTGCGCTCCCGCAGATTCCCACAGCCCCCTTGGAGACGTGGTGCACGCCGCAGGAAGCGGCCCACTAGCATCCCTTTGTAAGTAGTGCCCTTTGAGCAGACAAAGGACTGCGGAGTCCTACCGGAAAGAATGAATTTCTCTTCAATCTAACATGGCTTGAAAAGTGCATCTGTCCTGGAATTTGACTGGAAAACCCTTGAAAAATACCATTTTTCAGGGTAGTTACTTTTTTTTTTTATTTGAGGGATAAGTTTCCTCTAGAGCCCTTTCTCTGACTTTCCATTGGATTAGGATCCGTTATGTTAGAAATTAGCACCATTACATTAGAAGGGATTTGGATTTCTCTGTGCTTTTCTTCCTCTCGTTCCACAGGGACCCCAGCAGTGGCTCTTTGCTTGTAGGCAAGGACATAATGGTACTCTGTACTCCTTTGGTGCAAGGAGGCCATGTGGTCAATATTTAGGGTAGTCTGCATTCCTCCTGCTTGCTGCGTTTATAAGCCTTGTAAAGACTGCCTGATCCACATCTGTGAAATTTCAGAAATTGCCCACTTCATGTGGTTAAGTCTGTAAAATAAGGATATAAAACAATAGAATTAAGATGTCTTTACTAATACATTTAAATTGCTGGAGGCAAAAGGCATAGTTCAGTCTCTGAATTAACCTAGTACCAGTGTTGAAAAGATGGAAGTGAAACCATGTTTTCCAGCAACTGGTTTGACGAAAAAAATGAACCTGATGTGGCGGATGCTTTTGGAACAGGATTTAGCTCTTTAAAACACACAACATTTTACTAACAAGGAATTAATATCTGTAGACTGAGCTAAGTAGAGGTGGAAGAAATCGAGAAGAAATGGTTTCTAAAGAGACGCAACCTATAAATAGCTGTGCTGAGATTTTGACAAAGGCTGTTATTGTTCCATAACCAACAAAGAACAAAAGGACTGGTTCGTTACATTTGGTACTAGTACTTATTTGTTAAGCAAAATCAGAGATTTCTGTGTAGAGCGAGCTAAGGGAAGTTTCCAAGTACCTCTTGAATGAACAGGTTTTGTTGCAATCAACTGCTTATGGAAGTGTTTGTAAACTTCGGTATTTGGTTACAAGTTAACTGGCTTTGCTTCTGTGGTGAAAGGTATCACAAAATAGTCACTGGTTTGCCCACAGGGTTTTCTGTGTAGATAGGACCTAGGAATTGAATTGCTAGGTGCTGTGTAAAGTACTCTTGTATGCTGAGTTGAGATGACAACTAATTCATCCAACTAATCAATTCTAGCAAGAATCTGACGTGGAAAGTTGTGTGGGCATGTGTAGCTCTGCTTCTGAATGTGACTTCCCTGTGGACGTTAAACTCCAGAAGTGGAAAGGAGTCTCAGTTCAGGGACTGTTGCTGAGCGTGGGCTTGTAGGTAAGGGAACAGCACAGTCCGCTGTAGGCTGCATGAGCTGTGCAACGAACTCATTCCGGTGTGCACCAATTCCTTAAAAGCAGCCTTGCTGATCACACGGCTGGTGTCTCAGTGACTTTTATACCAAGGCCCAATGACCTGAATGTGGGGGCTTGTTTTGTTGGAGTAGTGGAGGAGAAAGGAAAGTCTCAGACTCCCCTGAAATGTATGCTGTGACGAATCTGGAGTAATAATTACCATGTTTGAAATGTCTGTTATATAAAAGCAGCTATTTAAAAAAAAAAAAAAAAAGGATCCAAAGTGATAGGAAGGCTGAAATTTGTTTTACTTGGGATGCTTGTGTACCTTGTGAAACCTAGAAAAATGAAATTTCACAAGTGATGACATTTGTACCATACTCTTTCAAGGTAGATAACAAGCTAAGCCTGGCATAACCCACTCTACCTTTGTTTACATCCTTTACTTTGTTACAGTGATGCTATATTTAAATTTCTTCTTAGCCAGGAGTGGCTAGGAAAACTTTAAGGAAAGCACATTTAGAATGGAAACATAGTAGAGTTTGAAAAAGACAGGGAAGGAGCATCCTTAGCACCAGGAAATTCTGTCTTTCTCAAATTTTTGAGACTCGATCTTCCCAATGAAATGGTCGTGGGAGTTTTGAACGTTTTCCCTTCTCTTTTTATTTGGGGAAAGGGATCTATTAACTATCTTAATAGATAAGATTTGAAATGTTTGCAAAAAAAATGTTTAATTTTCTTCCAATAGGAAGAATAAATGTCTAGCTGTTGATGCGTTGTTCACACTATAAGCCCCTTCTGTGTGTGTTTGTGTTTTGTTTTGGGTTGTTTGGTTTTTTTTTTTCCCCCCATTTCAGCCTTTGTGGCTGCTTTTCTGTGCTCACAGTTTTACTGACTCGTCCATCTGAAATCAGTGCCCTCAGCATTGGAGTCCTCTCCCCTTTCCAGTTCCCTAAACTCTGCACTAAAGATGATGATTGGTCTTGCCTTACAAGTCCACTGATTTTATTCCTCTGGGACTTGGAATATAATCGTAAACAGAGGATGTGCCTCAGTTTAAACTTTTCTTTAATTGTGGGTTTTTTAGCCATGTGAGATGAGCACGCACTTTAGCCAATTCCTTTCAAATGAAAAAAGTAAAGTTAGTCCCAAAGTTGTGACTTGCAGCTGTCCTGGAGAAGAGGCCTCTCAGGGGCTCATACCGAGTGTGAACCATGCATGTAGTCATGCTCGTAGTAAAAAGTTAAAACTGAAGCTTTAACCTGTGGAGTTCAACTTGCTGGGAAAAGTAGTCAAAGAAATCCGTCACTCTCTTTGCTTATGGATCACTGATTTAAACTGAGACGTTGGCATCTACCTCTAACGTAAATTTCCTTGATGAACATGCAAACCTGCAATATCTAGCAGCTGTGCAAATTTCTCCCTTCGTCTTCCTTCATTTAGCTAATGCTACATCAGCACTGCTTGTGCTCCTGTGGTTGCAAACAGCTCATGGTTGGGTTCCTCTGGTGCTTGCAGCTGCTGCAAGACTGCAGTGTCCATGTCCAGCAGCTGCTGCCCATGTTACTGCCCCCTTCTGCGGTGGTTGCTCACACGGGTCCTGTGTACTTCTGGAAATCTGGCACAGTGTTGACACCTTTAGGGAAAGGGGACGATGACAACAAAACCACAAACTTGTTGTAACAAGCGAGGCCCACCAGTAAAGGAAGCAGCTTAGTGACCTTAACTGTTCTCCACGTTTCATTATAACCTAGCTGCTTTACCAAGGCTTGAGATGCTAGTTTCTAGATTTCTGATTTTTTTAACTTATTTTTTTTTATTCTCTAAAATTCCTGATTAGGTTTCACATGTCTGGTTTTGAACTTCAAGTCCCTCTACTACAAACACTGTCTTTGTGTTCTCCCCATGCTTAGGAGCATGAATAGAAAAAGCACATCCAAGTCAGAAGGGTGTATGACGCTGTTGCTGTGCCAGTGTCATGGATGTATTTGGGGGGCCAAAAGATACAAGGGTCAGCCTTGTAGAGCAGTGAGGGTGAGTGGTCACCCCGACATTAACATGGGTGGGTCACAGCTGGGACCATGTTCTGTGATGGACAGCTGTGACTTTAGCTTTATTATAGATGTTCCTTTTGTTTTGTTTTTTTGGGGTATTTTTGTTGTGTGTGTGGTTTTGTGTTTTGTTTTTTGTTTTTTAATATTGTATTCAAGACCTAAGGGGAGGGCAAGGAATTGTAAAGCTGAATCTCGGTGAGAATTCAGTTATATTTTTCCTGTATCACTTGAAGATTGAGTCGGGGGGGACTCTGTCGGCCACCATCTGTTCAAGACAAGTATCAGCTTGGCTTTAGCTGGTGGTACTTTAGTGGATGCATATCAACTTTGCTTCTTACAGTAGCTGCAGATGGCAGAGAAATACTCTTAGGTCCCTGTCTGGCAAGGACCATCCGTAGGAGTTTAATAGTCCAGGCTGTGACTCACTCTATTGTATTCGACAGCATTATTTGCATGAGTGTTAGTACTTACCCTGATCTCTGCAGGATCAGTGTCTTGGAGGGATGTGTGTTCTTTGCAACAACAATGATAAGAGATAAGAGATCAGTGTTTTATACCTGTCTTTCCAAAACCTGGTTTGGAAACAAAGAAGAGATGGGTAAAATAATCCACTCAGGATAAATGTAAACTTGTTTAAATGTGTTTCAATTTAAAGGGATAGCTTTGCTAAGTCTTGTTGAAATACTATCCTATTTCTGTATAAATCTCCTTGCTTAAACATATCTAAATAAGAATAGCAGAATGAACAAGTAATTGAGGAAACTTGATGTAAAAATAATCTTCCTCCTACTGATGCGTGTTCTTGTTATGTAAGGCGAGAACCAAGTTGAAGTAAGCTTAAATGTTTTCTGTGTAGGTAGCTTTCAAATCACATGAAAAATGTGGTTGATTAATACAGTGTTTCTTCCTCAAGCATGTGATAACTTGCTAAGTACTTTGACTCACGTATTCCTGGAAGAAGGGGGGCTTCCTCCAGGGGAGTTCTGTAGACTTTCAGGTGTTTTGAGTAAGAGAAATGCTGGGGGTACAGGTGTAATAGTTTCACTGAAAAATGAGGAGCAGTCATACAGCAATATTGTCAGCGTGTTACCTCTTCTGCATGTTCTCTGTCTGCGTACTCTCGAGGAGAGAGGACAGAATTTTCCCAGTGTAGGTGTTATATTCCTTGTGCCTGTACGTATATGTGACTTTTGCTGACTTTATTACACAATCTGTTTCCACATCGAAAAGTACAGATTTCTTGGCAGATCCAAACTCCGTTCTTCTGTACAAAGCCTTTCATCAGGGCAAACAAAATGATCCTTTCCCTTGTTTGTCTTTTCCAGTTGCCCGTGTCTGGCAATTTGATTGACCTTTATGGCAACCAAAGCATGCCTCCTCCAGGACTGAACATCAGCAACTCATGTCCAGCTAATCTTCCTAATATAAAAAGGGAGCTCACAGGTAAATAAGTCTAAAATACCACCTTGGAGTAGTACTGTAATTGTTTTGAATTCAGGTGATATTGGACATAATTTCTGTTATGAGCAAGAATTTATGGATAAATAGTTACTTTTTGCTTGTAGACCATTTTTTAGCAAATTCACTGGCCTGTCATGCAGTTGTGTTCATGTGTAGGTTTGTGTGTGTTCACTGTGACAAGTTCAAGTTCCTAGTTGTTATAGTCAAGTCTGCATATTGAGAACGTGGTGTCATAGGAAGCTTCCGTGCATCTCTTGCAGAGCTGTTTTCTAGTTTGGGCTTATTGTTTGCTCTGTCAACACCAAACTTTAACAATTTCACATCTGGAGTCTCCGTGGGATTCATGTCAAGGAATGCTACGTGTTGAGGCTTTAGTAGAGGAGGGCAGTAATGAACAAATCTATTGAATTATGAAGAATGGACAACCTAGATCCTAGAAAACATAAAATCAGGTACTCAAGAAAGAATCTGCATCTCTTAAATTAAGGTGAAAATGAAGCATTCTTCAACTTTCTTGTGTCAGTTCCCCCAGCAGTGCAATAAGCCGTGGCAGGCAGGGGGAGGGAGGCAGGACATTAAAAGCCTTTCTCTCAAGCACGTGTGTACAGAAGCTAAACAGTTAGAAGGAAGGAATAAGAAGTTTTGTATTCTCAAGCATGTTTTATTTTTGCTGTGCTACTTCTCTTGAAAGGGTATAACCACATGTAGGGTACAGTATGCAAGGTAAGCTTGTCTGCAGGATGAACAAATGGAGATCCATCGTAGAACTGATGGCAAAATCACCTGAATACCCAGAAATGGCTGTTCTTAAGGCCACCAGGGAGCCATACTGCATGCAGCATGGTAGAGGCAGTTTCTTGACTGTCATCTTTCTGGGTTTCTGTTGTGAAAACTCACAGGCTGACTCAGTTGCAAAGCAGGTTCTAGGCAGGAATTAGTTTAAGTAGAGCAGTTTTAATAGCCCAGGAGTGGAGTCAGCTTCTCAGGAGGAAATGCCACATGTCTGAGTTGGTGGATATTTGCACATATATGACTGTACAAAATTTGAGTTCAGCACCAAATGAAGACACACAAAGTGCACAGTGATTTGTGGCTGCTAGAAAATGAAAAGCTTGTACAGCAATGGAGCTATGTGAAGAGGAGGGTGGGAGGGGATGAGAACTCAGTCCTGCATCACAGACAGTTTCATTGCCCTGCTTATAGGAAGTTAAGGGTAGCCATAGACTGCAAACTACACATCCAGCTGCTTGGATGTCCACGCTAGATCATTTCGCTCCAGATGGTTGTGTTAAGACTTCAGGCAAAGAAGGCAGAAAGAGAAGGGGAAAGCAGTGAGTGAAGTGGTCTTATGGAAGTCCTCAGCTCACCAGAATAAACGTGAACTAAGTTAAATGTCTATATGCTACACTCACCCGTATGCAGAAACAATTTAGGTGAGTGCTTTTTCTGTTCAAAATATATGCTAGCAGCTTGCATTTAATTTAGGAGAGGTTTAGGAATTAAACTCAGATTTAACAGCAGTCACTTTGACACTGATCTAGCCAAGCCTTTGTACACTTTTAGTTCTCCATTTCCTAATTTTGCTGTGGGAGTTAGGCTGGAGAGACCTTGCAATATTTAAATATGTCATTTGTCAGAAACTTCTCTTCATCCTACTGTATAAATATCACAATGATGAAGACCCCCCCCCCCCAAAAAAAAAGAAAAAAAATATCTGCTACCCCAGCATTTGATGTTGATGATCGTCGGGAGTTCTCAGCTGTAGTTACTGAAGCATTTAATGGGAATCCTGCTCACCAGGAGTGTGGTTTCTATCAGTTTTGGCTTTACAAACATTGTATTTGTTTCGTGAGGCAATGTTAGGTTAATCACAAATTTCATTAAGACATGCAATGATCTCCCAAACTTTTTTTGGGATCCTTTGGGAGGCTAACGAAGAAGAGGCTGTGTCTTGCTATACTGCCTAATATTGCTGGAGCTGTATATTCTAAGCAATGAAGTACTAACCTTCCAGTACTCCAGGGGAAACCCTTATCTGTTAATTTGAATTGGGTGGGCCATAATCCATATTGCTTAAAAATAAAATAACACAGGAATAATAAAAAAAATAACCTATTGGAGCCAGTAAGAGGTTTTTGATCCATAATGGATCGTGTGATAATCATTCTTCCTTACTGACTTACTGTGAAACTAAATAATACTTGCTGCTTTTGAGATTTAAATGCAGCAGGGCAAGGAGTAATAACTTCACCTTTTTCAAAAATTAAAAGGGTTAGAGCAAACATGAAAATAGCTGAAATTCCTTGAGAAATGTAACATCAAATGAGAACTAAAAATAATGAGTTACGTATGCTTTTGCCTGAATTGCTGTGGGCTGGAGTCTGATAATAAATGTATGGAGCAAAGTTAAGAGCAGTTCTGAGTTGAGGAGACAACTGGTGTGCAGCCTAGTTGTCATTATTTTTCTTTCTGCTTTTCCTGAAGCCAGGACCATTGTTTTCTAACGTTACTGCTAATAAAGGCGTTGAATTTCTCATCTTTTTTTCATATAATAAGAGCAGTTAACGTGGCTGGAAAATACAGTATTTTTAATAGGTCACTTAAGTTATACCTTGAGCCTTGTGGTGATGTGTGTGCACATGCCACTGAAGGATGTAGCCTTAATTCCGGTGAGCAGAGCCTCTGACTCCTGACTGCTTCACATCCTGCGCTGGTAGCAATGCAGGAAGCATGCTGTTCCTCTGGTTCAGCCGCTGCGTGGTACGTAAGCGTGCTGGCTGCATGTACGTGCAGGAGAAGGTATGTTGGATTTCAGCAGTTTGTTGTCCTCAAATACCTTGCTGAATCAGGGCCTCCGTGGGAAACGTTCACGTCATGGAAGTCAGTATGGGAAGTGTGGGAAGAGATGCTCCGTGGGCGCAGGGGTGAAGTTCAGCGTCAGCGCTGTGTTTTGGCAGTCTCAGCTTGATGTTACAGGCCCTTCTCGCTCGCCGGAATGGCTGTAGTAATTGGTTTGACAAATATCGATCAGGCTTCCTGCGCAAATATTTCACAGACTGAAACGTTGTGTTTGAATTATTTTAATTCTAATTACTTCATTCACATGCACAGCATGTATTTTCCCTACAGAGTCAGAAGCGAGAGCGTTGGCTAAGGAGAGGCAAAAGAAAGACAATCACAACTTGAGTAAGTTTTTGTTCTTTGCATTTTGCGCCAGTTTTAGCAATGATTTTGGGCATTAAGTGTTCGAATGCTGGTGTTTAAATCTGAATGAGACACTGCATGTTGTATGCAGTACCAGTTCATTATGTTGTGCTCATAGATCAAGTATCTCGAGTTCTTGTGAAATGTGTGCTTAAATCTACTATTGAACATTAAACTATTTTTATTTTTTTCAATAAGCCAAGTGAATGGATGGTTTTCAACAATGGAATTACTGGGAACAACATTTGATCCAGTTGCTTTCAACAAATCCACCTTGCACAGTTTTGCCTTCTTTTTTCCAAAATTAATCTGAAGTCAGTTTGTGACTTCAAACATCAGTGTGCATCCTCAGTGTGGCAATATTATAAATTCAATTTTTGAAAGGAACAGGTATTTCCAATTTGGAAAAAATATTTTAATAAAATAATTAGCATCTTATGACTTAAAGGATCTTTAAAGTGTCCTTTTATACTTTGTATTACTAGGAAAAAGGAACTACTTCATGTCTTGAGCTATTCAGAAGCAGTTTCCATAGCATGAAAAGCTAATGCAGGAAAATTGGTGTTTAAATTTGACTTTTGAATCCTCTAAATGTTGCACCTGGAAGAATAAAGAGGAGACTATACAGTTTGTCCCTTTTCCTGCTTCAGAATTTCCTTGGGATTCTAAATTTTTTTGTCTCTGAATTTGTCTGTGATGCTTTTCCCTAGGAAAACACTCATTTGTCAATTGAGTCCTATGCTAACACCACCATCCTGTTTTTTAGTCTCAGTTTAACTTTGCCACTTCACCAGTCCCACATTTTTACAATATAGACAGAACTTATGTCTTAGTGTGTCCATGCGTAGGAGAGCAAAGTGACCTTGTCACTGGATTTTAAGCTTCAGGTGAACATTTCAGTGGTGCTTAAAAAAATATTTGATAAAATACTTTATATGTTGTAATTAAGTGTGAATATTACTTGTAACTTTGTGCTGTTTTTCCTAAAGTTGAACGAAGAAGAAGATTTAATATTAATGATCGTATAAAAGAACTAGGCACTTTGATACCCAAGTCAAATGACCCGTAAGTATATGGTGCCCAAGGAGACTGTGGGAGGAAGATTAAGAGAAAAAAAACCAAACCCTAGTGGAGAAAAAGAATTTACCAAAAAGAAAAAAAATCCTGAGTTTTATTAAATGATCTTGGCATTCCATGACTGTAGAAAAGCTTGAGGGTTCCATTATATTTTTTGAAGATTGTTTTGGGGTTTATTTTTTCCCTTTCAGAACTTGCTTAAGTTTATATTAATTTGATGATTTCTATCACAAAACAGTCGCCGTACTGTTGTGCAGCGGCTTAGCATCCTGCAGGACGCTGTGCTTTGGCAGGGCTGGTGCTAGGGAGCAGAGTTGTCAGGATGCAAAACTTTAGTCTGGTCTTGCTGCTTAGCTGGCTGCCCGGCTACTCGTCTCGCTGAAGGATTCGTGTGATGTATTACATGTCATAGCTCGGCAAGACAGAGCCAGTCCCTCTTTCTGTGAAAATGGAAGGCACTTCATCTGGGAAGCCATCATATTCCCCTTCCCTCCAAGAAAAATAAGGAGAGAGCATAGCTGTGTGTCTGTTCACTGATAATTTGCCAGTGTTTGTGGTAATTTCCCAGTAGTTCTTCTAAGTAATTTTACTGCTACTAAATTGTCTTAACATTTTCCCAACGGTCATTTAATAGCAAGGACATCCCCACCCTTGCCACCCCGCCTTGCTCTGGAGCTTGAAAGTCTCACTTAAATCTGAATCAATGCCCTGTGATGTGTTTGGGAAGAGTTTGCATTATTTTGAGGCGGTTGCTCATGGAGCAGCTCATGGCCACTCTTCAGAGAGGCCCTTTAGCTTCCTTGAAGGCGAGTATCAGCCTATGGGGCAGGTAGATCTTTGGTCTGATAGTCTGCAGTACATTTTCATTTTATTTAAAGTATAATGTGGGGGAAGATGACACAAGCAGCCTTTCTCTCTAAAGCGAGCGTGGGAGGAATAATATGGGAGAAGCAGTATGGGAGCCACCTGTCAGCTGACTGAGGAACCATTGCCCCTAGGCTGTAGTGTGGCATTTGTATTTTATCCAGAGTTTTAAGTTTAAAACACCAGAATATGCTGCTGCATTGGGCTCTTCTCTCCCCAGCGAACCACAGCTGTGGCGCAGTGCCCCCAGGAGAACCGCTGCCTGCTGCTTCTCGGGAGCCAAAGGCTCTCGCACAGAAGCACCAGGTCAGACATGGTCCTTCTAGCTCCCCAGCCGAAATCGGGCATTGCCCCGCCAGCAAGCTGTGCCGTGCTTGCCGGGAGCCCTGGGGCGCTCTGTTGTTGCTCTCTTGCAGCCTTGCCGTAAGGCAGCGAAAGGAGCCCTGGTCTGCAGTCGCTCTGCGCGGTGCTGGGCCCAAATTGTGCAGAAGGCAGGGGGTGGCCCCGGGGGGCGGGCTGCTCAGTGTCCTTCACCTGTGCCAGGGCTGGCTGCAGTCCACTTCCCAGCTGCCACCCTCTGGCCCCCACTAGTGCATTTCAAATGCCTTTTGTATTTATCAACTTGGAATAAATACTAGCCAGGTGTTGCGTATGTACGAGGTGTAATCATAGCTGCTAATGGGAAGGTAATGACTATAAAATAAAGTCTCCCCGAGAGCCTTAACTGTTCCTTTTGTGTTGATTTCAAAGGGATATGCGCTGGAATAAGGGAACTATTCTGAAAGCATCAGTGGACTACATCCGTAAGCTGCAAAGAGAACAGCAACGCACAAAGGAGCTTGAGAACAGACAGAAGAAGCTGGAACATGCCAACAGGCACCTGCTGCTCAGAATACAGGTTTGCTGATAAATAAGCTGCAAATGCTCTTGATGTTGCAGTGCATGACTGCAAATAATGGTGACTGAAGCTTGTTTGTAGGAATGTGGGTTAGAAGGAACCACTGTTTTAATGAATGGTGACCAATGCTGAGAGGTTCGCAGAGATTTTTCTGGGAAAAAAACCCCAGGATACTTTAGTAGTTTTGTTTGTTTTTTTTAAACAAAGTAAAATCAAATCCCAACACCGGTGAAGCACTTATGGCTGGTCTGTTTTTGTTCTACCATAGCCGACATAAGTTGCAAACCATACTATAAAAAAGTTTTATATGGTAATATGTTTTCCTGGGTGCCACACCTAAAGCATTGGGACTTCATGTATCATCTGTTTGTTGATAGTGATGAAATTAAGTTCAGCTGTTTAGGAGTATGTTCACTTCAGTTGTCTTGATTGTGGAACTTTTTTGACCTGTAGCTTTTGTGCTTGTTTTCTTTTCTTCTGAAGCAGTTTTGGATGAATGGCAGCAAATTAAATCATCTTGGGTTTTTTATGGATTTTCTAAACTGGGTGGGGACCAATCTAGGCCCTGTCTGTCAGAGAAGCTCTGCAGGTTGCAGTCTTCTACATCTGATCTCATTTCTTCTCTGTCAGCCTCCCCTTAGCGCTCTGCAGGAATCATCTGCTTTCTGATGGAGGGTAAACACCGCTCACAGGACAGCATGTGCGGGGTGGGCAGTGCTGTGAGACGCTGCAGCACTGTGTCTCAAGTTCCTCGTAGGTATCCTGGGGACTGGCAGCTGTATTTAATGTTGAGGCTGCCCTGTTTGTTTGAGAGCAGTTGCAGAGAAGCACACCTAATGTGAGGGCTCCAAGAGTTTTGGCCAGAGAGCCAAAAGCTATGGATGTTGAGCTGCCTTTGCTGTCTGAGGAGCTATGGTTGCCTGTCTTCCTTGTGCCTTGAGTCTGTAGGACTGCAAAACGGTTCTCCTCAACAATGAAAAGCAGTAGGTGGCATGAATATGTTTTCTGCACAGGTTGTTGCCTTGTTAGTCACCCAGGTTCCCAACAGCCTGTATCACACAGATATTTAGGGGTGAAAACTCCTTTTTTTCTAATTAATTCCTTTGCTTTCACCTCAAGCTGGATAGGAAACCTTAGCTCTGCAGCCTACACAGCTTCTGTCGTCAGTCCTGTTCTCCAGGTGGGCAAAGACAGCTGGATATCCACCCCTCTCCGCAGAAGGGTAATTAAAGAAGTGTAGTTAGAATTGGGTATAGGAACGTATAGCATGCAGACGGAGATGTCCCAGATATTCTCATGTTGCTGTTCAACTGCGGTGCGAACAACTGAACTTTGCCTGCTGGCTGCAGTGCGCCAGGCTGGCAGCTGTGTCAGGAGACCCCTGAACCACAGCACAGCTAATCCACAAAGTAGATAATGAAGCTAGAAATACCTGAGAGTCAAGTGTGGAAGTAAACAGCTTTAAAATAGAACAGGCTGAGTTGAGCTTCAGTGCAATCTTTTTACTTTATTGAGCAATCTGTTTGCTAGAGTGAAACGATAAAATTGCGCAACCCTTCTGCAGAGCAACATCAGGCAGTAGTATTTCAAAGCTAAGAACACTTTTTAGGCATCTTTCATCTTCCCTTGCATTATCCATCTGCTCTGGCTCCTTCTTCAATCAAAATAACATAAAAACCAGACCCTTGAAAAATGGACAGAACATCTGGCAGCAAGTAACCTCCTACAGTCTGTTTTTTCCCTTTTTGCGTTGGTTCTGATTAAGCACAGAATAAGGAACTCCTGATTTTGGCACATTAGCTGATGGAAAAAGTGTTTCCTTGTTCCACCTTCCCCGTAGATCATGCAGCGTGCTGTTGCAAGCTTGTTGTCTTAGCTTGAAAATGGAAAAAAGGTTGTTAATCAGCCTCACTGACAGGAATATCCAGGAATGGTACAATCACAACAGCGATTGTGATTGCCTAATACAATGCATAAGTAGAAGCAAAACGTCTCTCTTCCTGCTGCACTTGAGAAGGGGCATGTAAGTGAATTCTCGTGTTATCTGTCTTCAGTCAAGTGCATCTATATGACTAAATGTGAAGGTGGGATTTAAATGTCTCTTCAAGATTCAAAGAATCCTGGCTGTGTGTGAAGTCTAAAGCCTTCCTCTGACTTGCTTATAATTTTTCAGTGCAGGAATAGTGTTGCTGAGTTTTGGCTGACCTCTTCCAGCTCTGCCAGACTTGTAGAATGAGAAATATCCTTTCCAGTGGCTCACCAGGAAATGACAAGCATCGTGTAGATATACTATACCTTCAGTGTATTCTTCTGCTATTTCTTTCTTTCCCTCCCCCCCTACTTTTAAATGCTTTCCTCACCTGACCTGATGCCGAACTTGCCTGCCATGGCACTGCTGTGAGCAGAGGCCCTCGGCCCTCTCTGTCCTGCAGGGTGCTGGGGTTTGGCTCTGGGGTAGGTTCTGAGAAGTGTGACAGACCTATATGGGCTGGTGTTCACCCACCTCTGCAAGAGGCTAATGTTCAGGTGAAAATCCGCAGGGCAGACATGTACAAGGTGCAAGTACTGGAAAGGGAGGAAAGAGTTTGTGTACAACAGAAGGAAGCTGTAAGTTACCGTACACAAGAGCATAAGATGACAGATTTTGCTTTCAGATCTTTTTTTTTCTTTTTTTAAAAAAAAATTGTCCATTCTCTTTCTTCACAGGAACTTGAGATGCAAGCTCGGGCACACGGACTGTCCCTTGTTCCATCTACAGGCCTTTGCTCCCCAGATATGGTCAACAGGGTCATCAAACAAGAGCCAGTGCTGGACAACTGCAACCAAGACATCATGCCGCACCACACAGACCTGTCTTGCACTACCACCCTCGATCTCACTGACGGTACCATCACCTTCAGTGACAACCTCGGAAATGTGACTGAACCAGCTGGCACTTACAGTGTTCCTGCAAAAATGGGATCCAAACTGGAAGATATCTTGATGGACGATACCCTCTCCCCTGTCGGAGTAACTGACCCGCTACTTTCCTCTGTGTCTCCTGGAGCATCGAAGACAAGTAGCAGGCGGAGCAGTGTGAGCATGGAGGACACCGATCACGCTTGTTAGCATATACTTGGCACACCTTTCATAAACTGCTTTGTTTCTTGATCAGTAGAATAAATAATTTACCTTTTGTAGAATTTTTTGATTTTTTTTCTCCTTGTGCTTCATCAGTAGCCCAGTGTGTGTGCGTGTGTGTATATATTATATATATAGGATTTTTTTTAGAATTTTTGTGAAGAAACTTGTATATTCTATTTTAAAACTACCAATGCCTCCAAAATATTGTACAGCATATGTACAGTATCTGTGAACTGGATTCGCCAAGAACTTTGAACTGGTCAAATCTACTCAAAGCAATAGAATTACAAATGAAGAGTCTGTTTCTACTGGGGGGAGGGGGGAATCGTAGAATTGTAAATGCAACCTATTTACTTGGAAATAAAATGTAAAGTTAAAGAATGTAAAGAAACCAAAAAAGAAAAAAGTCCTATTTGTAATTGTATTAATTGAATAGTGCTGCCTTAAAGATACAGTGTCCCTCAAACGTTGGTCTTTATATGACAAGTGTTTAGGGAAAAATACCCACCTTGCTCTACTCAGAATACAAACAAACAAAAACAAGAACAAAAAAGTGTTAAGACATCCTGATTGTGTTGATTGTGATATAAAATGCTGTTGCTGAAAATTGCAGGGAGATGTGAGTCTCTTTCTCAGAGTGCTGTTTAATTTTACTCTGAGCTGATTTGGGTTTTCCTTTTGGTCATGGTTCGAGTTCTTCTCTTAGATTTTTATTTTGTTTTGTAACACGCATTGACGGTTTGCCAACAGTAAACCAAACAGGAGCACTGTAAGTTGCTATACACTCTTTGGACAAAAAAAATAATTGGTACATCTTACCAGCTGGGCACATTATGTTGTACATATCTAATTGGCTTTATTTTTTTTAAATTGCATTGTACAGTTTATTTTGATTTGCATGGATTCCTTAGTTATCCTCAACTTTTTGTTTTAAATATATTTGTATTTCATTTGTAAGATTTTTGCCTCTTAATATTACAACAATTTTTTGACATTTTTAAAACTCATTGAAAGTTTTCTGCATTCTTTGTAAACACTTGAAAGGAAGCTTTTATGCAGGGTTCTGTGTTTTAAGAGAGAATTTGAGAATATTTTGTATATTACAGTCTCACTTTGAAAATGTTTTTAAACGCATTTAAGGTAGAATACAAATTTAGATTAGGTAATAAAACAACTCTGTAGAGAAACTTACATATTTATTTTTAGTGATGCAGAAAAAAAAGTAGTAATATGCTTGGAAACATAACTATGTAGTTAACATACCCGTTACAGTAATTTGTGTTTTATTTCAGAACTTGGGCTAACGTAAGAAAAAAAAAAAGAAAAAAAAGAGTAAATTACTGTATCTGCAAATAACTGTTACTTGATAACAATGTTATTAATTTTTAACATGCAACAATGTTGTAAAAGTAGTTCGGTGCATTATCTACTCAAGTGTAGTCCTATGCAATAACGGTAGTTATCCTTGTATTATATCAAGCCTAGGTGTTTTACAGAGGTGACGTGGTGTTACAAGCTAGAGGGATTGAATGGATTTCTCAATAGCAGCCTACAGCTGACTCGCGAGCGGCAGGCAAGTGCATCTCGTTCAGAATGAAGTGCCTTAAACTCTAGTTGTAGTCTTCCTCGACTAGCACTGACTGAAGTGTGGCATAGGAGAGAGCTTTAGGGTGATGTTTTATATAGGATGTTGAAGTGTGGCATGGTGCCTACGTATAGAAGACAAGAGCTTCCCGTTCTCCTTTGTGCTACACTGGAAATTACATAGGATAAGTGAGACAGTTAGTGACTTGAGCGCCAGTTTGGCAGGCGTTGTAAGGAAATCTTGGTCGCAGCAGTTAGTGTCCAGAAATCAAATGTGAATTGGGTAGCGATGGGACAGCCAGGGGCACGGCGGGAGCTCCCCGCAGCCTGCGGTGTGGCTTGCTGAGCTTTCGCCCACATGTTTCCCTGGGGAAGGGTTCTTGAAGTGTCCCCTGCCCGGCACCGCTCCTCCCAGCACTGGTGGCGAGGGGCTGGGCAGGGACACAGCTTGCTGTTACGGTACTCCGGGGTCTGTGTTCGTGTTGCTCTTTCTGTGGCTGTTGCTGGCTGCGCCCAGCCATCTCCGTTTCTGCTTGCGCAGCGAGCTATGTGTTAGCGTTGATGCAACCACCGGGTTGTGGCTTTTTTCTTTTTTTCTTTTTTCTTTTTTTTTTTTGAAGGAGGAGCTGGAGTTAGATTATAATGATGCCTCTTTCCCCCCCCCCCCCACCCCCCCAGACAGCTTTTGGGAATGTGACTTTCCAAGGGTAGTGAAGCTCTGGCCCAGGGCAGGACCCGGGAGCCTGCAGGATGTGCTGCGGCCCTGGGGCAGGGAGATGCTCCCGTTCCCTGCAAGGCAGCTGTGCCAGGGTTGGCTCCGAGTATGTGGGTACAGGCTTCTGGTGCTGCTGTTTGGCGATGGTGACGAGGAAAGAAAACCAGGGCTGTGGAATATTTGTAGCTGTAACACAGGGCTGCATTACCCTTTGCCATTAAAATGGCACAGCCTTGCAGCATTGTAGAACAAGATCCAGGTGCGCACGCTTGGGTGTAGTAACTGAGAACCACTGAATATATTGAATAAGGCTTATGCTTTGATGCCCGCTCCGGGCATTCAGAAATCGAAGTCTAGACTGTGGCATATAAATATTTTTTTTCAAGCTTACGTGAAACCACTGGTACTTGCTGACAGCTATGACTTCTGATTTTTGGCTACGTGCTGTGTAGAGATGAGTTGGTGTTCAAGGAGACCCGTGACATCAAGAGCTGGATTTCTTGATGAAAGTCACTGTGGCCCCAGCAGCTGTGTTGTGTGTTCCCCGTAGGCTGTGTTGCTCCAGGGTGTCATACAACTCGGCTGTGCCCGACTTGCTCTTCACCCCATGTTTCCTTAGGCTACAGGCCCTCCTCTGAGTTTGCCCACCCTTTGAATGGAAGCATGTTGATGCTGCAGTGGGGACACCTCTAGGAGACATGGACCTCCAGGCAGGGGCTGACTGGAGATGTCTCTGCCTATTTGAGCATCGTGGAATGTGTGGCCGTGATATTTTACAGGGAATCAATGGCAGGGGACAGAGACAGCAATTACAGGCAGGGTTTGGCATGAACTAGGTGGAGTGAGATGGGCAGAAATCGTTGCCCAGTGTGATGGTGGTTTGTGTGACACTGGGCCAGGTGGCTTTCCTGAGCAGGTGGATGGGATACCTACCAATTCTCACTTTGCCAAAGCCATGCAACAAGCAGGAACATGCAGAGTACCATGAAGTTCTTCCTTACTGCTTTTGGCCTATAAAGCAATATTTAACTCTTAAAACCTGTAAAAGCAAAAAGAAGGTACATAAGGAAAGCACAAAGCACAAAATAATGCACTTACATTTATGTTGTTTGACATAAAATGCACTGGGGGGGGAAGCTGATGTTGATAATAGTATAAATACCTATATTTCTTGAAAAAGTAACATTAATTACTGCCTCTTGCTATGATGCTTGGTACTGTAATGTTGATATTCATCTGCTGTTGACTGCAGCAATAATTTGTGTATGGTCCATAGCACTGTAAATTATGGATCAGTATTAATGTATCCAATGAAATAATTTGAACTGTTGTTCTTGATAGATGGATTAAAGCATTTGGTTTTTCACATACGTCTGTGTAAGCTACTCGTTTTCTGTCTAAGTGAATCTTGTTTTTCTGTGCTTTTGAGGTCCCGGCAGTGCTCCTGTGTTTGTGACTTGGCGATGGACATGTCCGTGTTCCTGACGTGGTGTCAGTCAGCATCCCTGGTTGCACCAGAGCTGTCCGGCTGTCTTTGTATTGTGGTAGCATGGTGGGGACAGAGCGATGGATCAGGCCCCACTTGGCCTTTGCCAACACGCACTAAAGTGGATAGACCCAAAGCTTACAATCCAGTGGAAAGAACGGAACAGGCAGACGTGGAAAAATATCATTGCCTCTGTCCCCTCCTATGGGCTCTTGCCTTCTGCCTCCTTCCCTTCTCAGAGGGGTGTCTGCAAAACCACCCCGGCTGCGCTGCCCTCCGCCTCCCACCAACTGCCCTGTGCCTGGCACAGGCTCGGCGAGGCTTCGGGGTACCTGCACCTCTTTGTCCTGCTGTCCCGCCTGCCAGGTCATCTACCCCCGGGAGCCCCACGCAGGAGCACCTCGCTGCCTTCTCCAGCTGCACACGGAGAGATGCCAGTCCTCTCTCTGCTCACCTTGGGGTCGCTCCTCTGAGATCTCCACTCACCCAGCAGGCAAGCAGCTGCTCCTGGGCTGTGCTGGGAGCTGCCACTAGTGCTGGTTAGGAACCAGACGGGGTCCTGTTTTGTCTTCCCATCTTCATCACTTTTCCCTGTCTCTCTGTTGCTTTCATCCCTTCTAGTCTCGTTCTTCCACAGGCTGTCGCTTACTGTGCTCACAGCGTGGAGTCCTCACCTTCTCTGTGGACATTGCTGCAGCAGCAGTAGCGATGCTGTATATTACCTCACGGGCTTTAAGCCCTAAATACAAACAACAGTTGTTTTTTAATTTGGCCTCCCTCTTGAAAATCTGATACCTGGTAGGGGTAAAATATACTTAATTCATTTGCAGTTAAAAATAATTAGCTGTCCTGCATCACTCAATTTAAAAAAAACAACAAGATAAAAAATGCTGGGCAAAGCTACCTGACTCTGCTAGGAGTATGGCAGAAAAGCCCTGCTCCCTTTTTGTAGAAGTTGCCAGAGTTAAAGCTTGTGTTTCCAGCAGGCTTTGTAATGATTTCTTTAGGGATTCAACACTGTAATAGAATGTGGCATTGTAGTACTGCAACAAGAAATCTGTTTATCAGCAGCCTAGGATGTAATTTCTTATTTAAGTTTTTAGATATATTTTGGCTTTTCTTTTGGTCAGTTGTGCAAGCGTTGCTTTTTGGGAGTGAAGCTTGCCGTCAGCGGGAGCTGCTCTGGGTTTCGGCTGGGTCGTGGAGCCCACGAGGAGCAGGAAGAAGACACACGGGGGGGTAGCAGCTGTGAGCAGTTGCCCTATGTCTGTCAGCACAGAGGTGGTGGCAGGTCTGCTTGGATGCCTCTTAGTTCCATTGGACAAGCCTGAAATATTCTGTGCAGGGTAAGAAAGTGATGTTAAATATAAGGCTGGTGATGGCTGGTGGGCTCTGGTTTGCTGGGAGGTCCCATGACCAGTCCAGGCTGTGGTGGCACAGCAGGACGCTGCCACCATGTCACCATGTCATGCCCTCCTTCCGAGGAGGCGGCAGGCTACCGGGAAGGGAATCGTGGTTGCACTGTCTCAGAGGGTTCAGCAGCAGCTGCTCCT